>NW_022145594.1:19807389-20407389 GCF_000002235.5 Strongylocentrotus purpuratus | reverse complement strand
AGTTATGGGAAAAACTTAAATGTTTGGGTTTAGTATTTAGTCTTTTTCAGTTTTTTTTAATGTAATTTTATTAAATAATCCATAACATGGTTATGAATCAGTATAATTGTGGGACTAAAACTGAAAAGTCCTGGATGATTAAAAAAAAAGCTGTTTTTATCTCTGTTTACTTTCCTGTGTCACATATTATTGTAGGCAGCTGAGATGTCCATCACATTTTTTTTTATTTGAGTAAACATGAATCAATGTCAACATAGCATAAGTTCATCATGTTAAATCAAATCCATTTAAACTCAGTTTTGCCATGAAGGACCATAATATTTATAGGGACATACATGTATAGGAACAACAATTTTGCATCTTGTTCCTGTACCTGTTTTTGTAATTACTGTGAGATTTAGTGCCGGTCATTATAGCATGACCTACAAAAGGATGGATGCAGTTCCTGACACTTTTAGGGCAGAAGTGGTAGATTCCCGCTCACACCCAAGCTAACGTGTAGTTGAGTTGCTTGTTACGAATCTTTCAGATATCGACCTGCATAAATGAATTTGTTTTACATACCCAATTTATACATATTTTTTACATAGTTGATTTTATCTTGACAAAGTTTGTTAGATGATAAACTTTTTTTTTTAATTTAAAGGACATTGAGGAGGGAGGATAATGCTGCTACCAGCCTGCTGGAGGACGTCATTGGAGGTGTAGAGGAAGAGGAAGGGGCCGTGGATGAAGGAAGGAGAGAGCAGTAGAGAATCTAGAAGAGAAGGAGGGGGGGGGGGGGGGGGGGGGGGGGGGGGGGGGGACGCTGCACAAGTTGTGAAGCATATGTGTACAGCCGAGGCTTGTTGAAGTGGGGGAAGAGCGGAATTCGAGCTTGCAGGATATCCTGCATGTGCACTGGGAGCATTTGTATTTTTAAATTGTTTTTCATTGTTCTTATTATTTGTAAAGGATTTTGAAAACAAATGTTTTCTATGAGCAAGATCAAATTTCGCTCTTCCTTCACTTCGACAAGCCTCCTGTTTTACCAATACAAAAATTGAATGTTGAGTACATTAAATAAATGTTTTTAATTCCTTCGGCAATATTCGTCTTCATACACAATTGTTTCAAAATAATTTTGCAGTAATGAGTTTTAATGAAATCCGCTTTAACCACAGTATACAATTTGAGTGCAATGCCTTTCCAATTTTGAGAACAATTCCTTGATAGAAGTTCTTTGCCATGAGAGTAAACTTGATGAAATTTTTGAGCCAAAGATAATGTAAATGAGAAGCGAGGGGATTTCTTTTATTTGTGTTTGTTATTTCAAAAAAATAAAATAAATCTATTCACTTATGATTTTTAAACAAATGGTCAGTTTGCTCTTAATATTTGAACAGGGTTTTTCTTATGCCAAAGAGGTAACCTTGGAATATCATCTAATTGGGGAAAGAGTGTTTAAATGAATGGTAATGTAATGGTAGTATTTCCCTTTTGCAGGCAAAAACAAATTCTATAGATCATGATTTACACCACTTTGTATTTTCTGTCTGCTCAAGAGACACAGCACCTTTAAAGTTGGTAGCCCTCATTTGCACACCCTTCCCAAAATATAATATTGCATGGGTAATCCTTTTGAAACACGTGATGTAAAATAGATTTATAGGACAAAATGGCGTCTTAAATGGCCCCATTGACCAATTTTAAAAATCCGGCCATGAGGTGCCCTGCGTATTAGAACTCGGCATGTCACTGCAAATTTTCAAGGAAAAAAAAGGACGTTTAAGGGGCGAAAAGTAGTCTGAAAAATTACGTCATAGCCGATACGTGTTAGATTTGGGCGGAAACTCGGCGGAATTCGTGTAGTGACCTTGTTCAAATGCGATTTACTCACAATTTTCTGTGTGAACATATACTATACTTGGTATCATTCGAAAGGGCACTTCATTGCGGTCAGTTTGACACCATTGTTATCTGCGCGCAATGTACTGCACGCATTAAAGGCGCTATTACGTAATGCATAGCAAATTCATCATTTTGGTGGGTAACCCGACACATGCTCCTCTGTCGATTGCTCCGCCGACATTTACTCCGCAAAATGCGACAATTACTCCGCGACATTTGCTCCGCCGACTTTTGCTCCGCCGACAATTGCTCCGTCTACAATTGCTCCGCCGACAATTGCTCCGCAAAACGCGACAATTGCTCCGCCGACAAATGCTCCTCGAACGACAGTTGCTCCGCCGACATTTGCTCCGCATAAAGCGACATTTGCTCCAGTGACATTTGCTCCAACAACATTTGCTCCGCATGAAGCGACACTTGCTCCGGTGACATTTGCTCCGACGACATTTGCTCCGCCCAAAAAGTGTCCCATAAAATACAAATGCTGCTGTACTATGACAAATGCTTCGCCGACAATATTTTTTTTTCACGGGTTATTTTCGTTTTTGTTTTTTCATTTTCTGAATGCATTTCATGAAATATTTTAGATGAAATGAATGAATGTTGATGTTGTGGGAGGAAAAAGGAGTTACCTAAAAGTCATTTCGAATATACTGAAATAACTTTCCACCTATCACTGTACGTCCCATATAATGTACACTAAACACTCATTACATGTCATGGGATTTTTTTTTTTTAAAGTAGAGCAGCAAGCCACATTCCCCAATACGCGCATACCTCCTAATTAATTTCAAACAGCTCATCACTATGACTTGTATAAGACCTGAAATGACCTCAATGCAAGCAGGCACACCCATAGGAAAGAAATGAGCCTGCCGCATACTCCTGCGGCAGACTTGTCGCAGATCTGCAGCAGACCTGCCGCAGACAGTCATCTTTTTCACATGCAAATTAGTTTTGCCGCAGACTTGCCGCAGACTTGCCGCATACTCTTTCAGTATGATGAAGAATCTGCGGCAGGTCTGCCGCAGACTTGCCGCATACTCTTTCAGTATGACGAAGAGTCTGCGGCAGGTCTGCCGCAGACTTGCTGCAGACTTGCCGCATACTCTTTCAGTATGATGAAGAGTCTGCGGCAGGTCTGCCGCAGACTTGCCGCATACTCTTTTAGTATGATGAAGAGTCTGCGGCAGGTCTGCCGCAGACTTGCTGCAGACCTGCCGCAGACTCTTCATCATGAATATTCATATCTCATATAGACCTGCTGCAGACCTGCCGCATACTCTTTTATATCCAGTACGTGGCAATAAAGTATGCATGTAGAAGAACCAGTGATAAACTGATTGATACTTCATAATCGATATTGGCAATATCGATATTACCAATTAGGTAATACCAATATCGATATTACCAATTAGGTATATTCTATTCTCAATTGTATTAACTCCATCACATAGATCATTTGAAGTGTATTCAAGAGTAACATTTAAAATGACACAGGCTCGTACACATATATATATATACTAAATATGTATATTGTTTCTTGGTTAGTAATCATATAATCAATATCAATCTATCAATCTATTGCTAAAACGTGAATGTATATTGTAACATGATCAGACAAAATAATCTATTGGTTAATAATGGCAAAAGGAAAATAGAAATCACAAAAATGATGTGCATTGTCTTAATTTGCTTAACAAATCATGATAAATGTATTTTTCTGTCACACGTGTAAAGTAATAATGAATATGCATGAGATGATTGGTTTCAATTGGTTTCAATTGGCCCTATTAGACTTTAATGGGATTTCAATTGGACCAATCTGCCCCATTAGACTTTAAAAGGTTTTCAATTGGTTTCAATTGGACCAATTGAAGTCCAACTTCAGGCCAATTTGGGTCCCATTAAAGTCTAATGGGGCATAGGCCAATGGGGCCAATAGGGACAATCTGGACCAATTGAAACCATCTGAAGTCCTATTAAAGTCCCATTGAAACCTGTTAAAACCTATTGAGACCAATTGAAACCAATTGAAAATTCAATGGTGTTCCATTAGTTTCAATTGGATTTTCGTCTTGGGTACCTAGTTACAACAAAAAAGTGAGTTAGTGGGGCTGAAGATAAGATCACATATGGCACAACAAAAAAGTTTGAAACAGTCCGTTGATTCCTCAGCCTCCTCTTATGTAATAAATTCCTCTCATGGTACCAGTTGAACTTGAAACAAATTGTTTGGTTTGACAGAAGCTAAAAAGACAATTAACAGTGCTAATTAACACAGGAATTCACAAGATCATGGGCTCAGCCTGCAACCTCATATGGTACTGCATGTCCTACAAAATGGCCGCCTATAGCCTTGCTTCAGACTGTATAAGTTCCCACTTTTCTGTGGCAGACCTGCCGCAGACTGTTCCTGTGGCATACTAGTATGCGGCAAGTCTGGAGCAAAGTTTCATCCTACCGCAGATCTGCCGCAGACTGTTCCTGTGGCATACTAGTATGCGGCAAGTCTGGAGCAAAGTTTCATCCTGCCGCAGATCTGCCGCAGACTGTTCCTGTGGCATACTAGTATGCGGCAAGTCTGGAGCAAAGTTTCATCCTGCCGCAGATCTGCCGCAGACTGTTCCTGTGGCATACTAGTATGCGTCAAGTCTGCATGGAGCAAAGTTCATCCTGCCGCAGATCTGCTGCAGACTGTTCCTGTTGCATATTACTGGTATGCGGCAAGTCTGCAGCAAAATTACGCAGGAGGGGGGGGGGGGGGTAAGGTAACCTTTTTTAGGTTAGCCGTGGGTATAATTTTTTTTTTTAAATAATAAAAAAAAAAAAAAAAAACCCAAAGGGGGGGGGGGGGGGGGGGGGGGGGGGGGGTTTTACACATATAAAAATACAAAGGGGGGGGGGGGGTTTTAAACCCCCAAAACCTCCCCCCCCCCTCCTGCGTACGCCCCTGTATATATATATGTTAGTGTGTTATAAATAGTGATGAGCTGTTTGAAATTAACTAGGAGGTATGCGCGTATTGGGGAATGTGGCTTGCCGCTCTTCTTTAAAAAAAAATTCCCATTACATGGAATGAGTGTTTAGTGTACATTATATGGGACGTACAGTGATAGGTGGAAAGTTATTTCAGTATATTCGAAATGACTTTTAGGTAACTCCTTTTTCCTCCCACAACATCAACATTCATTCATTTCATCTAAAATATTTCATGAAATGCATTCAGAAAATGAAAAAAACAAAAACGAAAATAACCTGTGAAAAAAAAATATTGTCGGCGAAGCAGTTGTCGTAGTACTAGCAGCATTTGTATTTTATGGGACACTTTTGGGCGGAGCAAATGTTGTCGGAGCAAATGTCACCGGAGGAAGTGTCGCTTCATGCGGAGCAAATGTCGTCGGAGCAAATGTCACTGGAGCAAATGTCGCTTCATGCGGAGCAAATGTCGGCGGAGCAAATGTCGGCGGAGCAATTGTCGGCGGAGCAACTGTCGTTCGAGGAGCATTTGTCGGCGGAGCAATTGTCGGCGGAGCAAATGTCGGCGGAGCAATTGTCGGCGGAGCGGAGCAAATGTCGGCGGAGCAAATGTCGGCGGAGCAAAAGTCGGCGGAGCAAATGTCGGCGGAGCATTTGACGTCGGAGCAAATGTCGCGGAGCAATTGTCGAGTTTTGCGGAGTAAATGTCGGCGGAGCAATCATCGGCGGAGCATGTGTCATGGAACCTTTGGTGATAACTTTGCGCTGACGTTATTAAAATTTACCAAACTTGGCAGACAGTTGTCACGTATATGGATACATGTGTCTGCCAAGTTCCATTGATGTAGGTATAAAGATCGCTATTTTAGAGCAAGTTAAAGTTATTTTGGAATTTCCTTGAAAATGGCGAATTTGGAGGGCATTTTTCTCAAAGTCGGTCAGTGTTAGGGTATATAATTTTGTATATGGCTGGAAAGGGCATATCTTCAAGTATCTAAATCCAAAAAAGGGTACGGGTTAGCCAAGCTATTATGGAGATACTGCCACAGAAAGAAAGCCAATTCCCAGAACTTTAGAGGGCGCTATTTATGTTTTGCATAGCCATCGGAGCGTAAAATTTAGCATGGCTATATGCAATTATGAGATAAAGATACTGAGAGAAGCTGAGACGGAACGGAATTGGTAAAAGAAAGTTATTGCAATTTTTAGATTTGTAGGGATCCATTTTTCAAGAATTTTAAAGATTTTTGACGGAGTCGGTTTCAGATTTGAATTTTGAGTACGAAGATGGCATTTTGAAGGTCAAGTTATACGTCGCAGATGAAAGAACATCTCTCAGACTATCTAGAGGAATTGTTAGAAATTTTTAGGATCTTGGATAGTGGAGATAGGAAGATAGAAAGGCCTTCAAATGGACCAGAAACGGACAAAATGGCGCCTGGACGGTCATGCATGAGTGATTTCGAAAATCGAAGAATGTAGTGACCTGGATGAGATGCTAGAGATGATGCCTACGAAATTTGAAAGAAAAAGGACTTGAGGAAAGTACCTCACTAGGAATAACAAGCACTACGTGCAAAACGAATGGGATTTTTGGACGAAAAGGAGAATATTAATGGGGCAGAATGTGAACGAAAACAAGGCAATGACGAAGGTTGTCATCGCAAAAAACCCCGAAATGATAGCATATGGACGGCATTTGTTCCCTCTTGAAACGCCGAACATACCGCGGAGTGTACAAGCGACGGGTTCTTTTTTATCTTTGCATTTTTAATCAAAATAATACCTTGCGCGGGGTTTAGAGTGAGGCAATGGATTAAACATTTAGCCTAAGGGCAGTGAAGTAATGATAAATAACTAAAGAGAACATGACAAAACAGGTACTAAAAAAGTGTGAAATGTCATGGGACATAGTCTGCTTGTGCAAATCAGGTTCAACATGTGACGTCACACATCTCAGCAGCGATCGGAGAGCTTTGCAGGTGCTATGCCGTGGCCGTATAAGCGTTTTGCAATCGATAATAATCATTACTTCGAATGTTTCCAAGCATTGAATTTTGATAACCCTGTCCAATCTAAGCTTCACCTTTGCAATAATGACAATAAAGTTAGTTTTTAAAATTAATGAACCTTGTTTTGAAGGAAACGAGAAAAATGTTTGTTAACACATTTATACGGAATAAACGGCCGGCTCGCGTCTTTATGTTTTCGTACCACGGCGAGCCCAGATTCCAGTATAAACTCATTTTCATACATAACAAGCTACGTAAACTAGCAAAGAGGTCACAAACAATTAGACTTTGATTATTATTGTTTTGCCTCACTATTTATAATTTATTTATAATTTATAAAGGCAAACAAACTGAATAAACTGAGATTTGAACCCTCGAGTCGACTTCAAAGTGCTTTTAGTAACACGCTGTCCTTACCGATTGAGCTAACGATGAGTTAATGAAGGATAGATTTGTATAATTACTATCACCCTTTTGACCACCCTACCGGATTCCATAGGCGCATGCGCTGGTTTCCTTCGCGAGCGCGCATGCACAGGTTTCCCTCGCGAGCTCAATCTGGGCTCGCCGTGGTTCCGAAAAAAATAAGACGCGGCCGGTTTTTTGTGGATAACTTATTGCATCAGATTCTGTGTGCGTGCGTATCATGAATATTAAGCTACAGTCCCATATACGTCCCGGACCGTCCCGGACCTTCCCGGACCCCATCCGGGGTGATCCGGGATTCGGTCCGTGTTGACACCGTGTTGGCACCGGGGTGGTCCTGGATGGTCCTGGATGGTCCTGGATGGTCCTGGATGGTCCTGGGCGGTCCGGGAGTCGACCCCGGATGTTTTTGACGGTCAAAAAACTGCCGGGGTGGTCCGGGACGGTCCGGGACAATAGTTTGATCCGGGGTGATCCGTGTAGCCACCGTGCTGGGTCCGGGGTCATCCGTAGTGGCGCCGGGGCGGTCCGTGTTGATCCGTGGCAGTCCGGGAGTGAGTTATTGACCGCCCATGACCATCCAGGACCATCCAGGACCATCCAGGACCACCCCGGTGCCAACACGGTGTCAACACGGACCGAATCCCGGATCACCCCGGATGGGGTCCGGGATGGTCCGGGACGGTCCGGGACATATATGGGACTGTAGCTTAAAAGCATCACACTTTTTTTGAACAAAACATCCCGGACCATCCCGGATCACCCCAGACCATGGTCCGGGATGGTCCGGAGTGGTCCGTGCTCGTCCGTGCTGGTCCGGCTGTATATGGGACTGGGGCTTAAGGGACTTTTAGATTTGCGTGGACTGGTACGTGTGACGTCAATTCAAGACAGTGCATTAATTAAGGACGTTGGTCGTAGCATAGACCTATTGTCTTCGTGCGAATCTAAAAGTCCCTATTGATGACTATCGCATGACGTATAGGCCCTATTGAGGCAATCAAATGCAGCGACTGGATGGCTAGGTTACGGTAAAAAAAGACATGGCCGACTCTGAGTAGTCATTGTCAAGCTATCCCATAATAATTGAAGTGTATTATTGTGTTATTTGTTTGTATTGGGAGTCAAGAAGGATGACAGACGAAATAAGATGTGAAGTTATAGGACACTTTATAGTACTCCAGGAGATGTGCAACAAATTTTCCGAGAAAATCCTTGTTCAGACAGACAAGCCAATACAAACAGAGCACGTGCAATGTTTTCCATGAGCGCAATTGTTTCAGTTGTCCATTTGTTTTAGTACATAACAAATACAATTGCGAACCATGGCAGCATTGGGGACGATGTAGCAAATGGGGGGGGGGGGGGGGGGGGGGGGGTTTCATAACCGTGTACACGTGTAAACGAACGGATAAAATGCCCTTGTAGACGAATAGGAATTTACCCGCTAACGCCAGCACTATATTACCATCTTTCTCAAAATATGTCTTGTCTATCTATCGATATATTTATCTGTTGATATATTTTGATGATTTTTCAAGAAACGAAGAATGTCAATATCTAGCGTGTGTTTCGGACATTATAGATTGCACGCATCTATGCAAGAGTGACAATACATTTGATAGGTCACAAGAAAAATGATTTTTGAAAATTACGATGATGAAATCATGGAGGAAAAAATGATATTTAAAGCTTGGAAAATAACTTTACATGCAATGCCGCCTTTGCCGGGTACTTACTCGATAATATTCTTTCAAAAACCACCAATATAGTTTCATATAATTTCATTTTCTCAAATCAATCTTTGATAAACATGGTGGATTTCCTCATCCAAGGAACTTTGGCATCAGTATTACTATTCATTTCTCCTATAGTATATCTGAACAATTTTGCCTATAAATGAAATATACTCTCCATTATTTGTTTTTAGATAAAATAATACTTAGAATATCAGAACTTTAACATTATTCGCCGAATGCTATTGTGCTGTCATGTTATAGAACAAAACTGGATGAGAATTGACAGATGAAAAGGTTTGCTCTTTTGTGACATGTCTCTATCGGTAATAGCATTATAGAATTATAGGACACAATAAAAGAAACAAAACAAAAGAAAAACATCGCCCTCTTTTTTTTAAAGTCGCTGTACAAAAAAAATGTTAGTGAAAGAATCTAAATGTTCATGATTTTCGCGTGTTGGATATAGATGAGGAAAAAAAATGAATAAAAACCGCTTAAAAATCTTATTCTCGACATGATTATTCGTTATCGTGTTTATATAAGTAGAGCAATGGCATTCGCTAACCAGTTTTAAATCGTGATAAATGGAATCCATTACGCCAGTGGTATTCCTTTTTATGCCTCCGCCACCGAAGGTGGTGCCGGAGGCATCATGTTTTCGGGTTGTCCGTCCGTACGTCCGTCCGTCCGTACGTCCGTCCCGTTTGACCGTACGTTATCACAATATCTCAAGAACCATTTAAGATTTAAACTTAAGACTCGGGAATAGTATTTATCACCATAGGAAGACGATCTGATTAGATTTTGAAGTACGTAGGTCAAAGGTCACAGGTCACAGAGGTCAACTTATGAAATTCCTTGTATTGAGTTTGTTAGCGCGATATCTCAAGAACCATTTGAGATTTAAACTTCAAACTTAAGGATAGTATGTATCACCATAGGAAGACGATCTGATTAGATTTTGGAGCACGTATGTCAAAGGTCAAGGGTCACAGAGGTCAACTTATGAAATTCCATACATTGAGATTGTTATCATGATATCTCAAGAACCACTGGAGATTTAAACTTCAAACTTAGTGATAGTGTGTATCACTATAGAAAAACAATCTGATTACATTTTGGAGTACGTAGGTCAAAGGTCAAGGGTCATAGAGGTCAACTTATGAAATTCCATACATTGAGATTGTTATCATGATATCTCAAGAACCACTGGAGATGTAAAAACTTCAAACTTAAGGATAGTATGTATCACCATAGGAAGACGATCTGAGTAGATTTTGGAGCACGTAGGTCAAAGGTCAAGGGTCACAGAGGTCAACTTATGAAATTCCATACATTGAGATTGTTATCATAATATCTCAAGAACCACTGGAGATTTAAACTTCAAACTTAATGATAGTGTGTATCACCATAGGAAGACAATCTGATTAGATTTTGGAGCACGTAGGTCAAAGGTCAAGGGTCACAGAGGTCAACTTATGAACGTTTCGGTTTGTAAAATTGCTCTATGACGGAGGCATCATTTTCGACTGCGCGCAGTCGAATTCCATCTAGTTTAAAGATAAAATGAAAATGAAATCATTATCTTATCGCGTCAAGACTGTCTTTTTGACTGTCCCCTTCTCCCTTTCTCTCTTTCTCTCTATCTCTCTCTTCCTCTTTTTTGTGCAATATAATTTCGTCACTAAATCTCATTTGAAGAAAAATATAAATTGAGCAGTGCGACGTCTTGTACCCTTCATAATGGTCGTATAAAATTATGTTATTTTCCAAACGGATGCGTTTTTCAAGAATTATTTCTGATGATATTTAGAAGGATTTATATCATGGTTAGTGATAACTTCTAACGTATACATTGGTAAGAGTATGCCATAGACGAGAAATATCCGAAAAGTTTCGTCGGAAAACACAATACATGGTCCCATATCCATTGTCCTCAAGTTGGGGTATTTGAGAGGAAATTACTGCAATGTAAAGAAAATAGCGAGAATTGTTTAAATAATCGTTTTCATAATTTCTAAATATGTCCTTTATATGTAATGAGCGAGGTGTCAAGTAAAAGGCATTTTTAGGTATTTTTACGATGGTGGTGTTACCTTAACATTTTCAAATAATGGCGCTTGACTCATTTTTTAAATGAAACTCTTTATTTCTTCATTACATGTAAAGTTTTTATTTACAACATTATGTTATAATCATACTTTGTCGATACACACGCGTTTAGAATTACAAGTCAAGTTGCTGAACATCATGAAATAATACCTACTTGAGGGTTAAACATCCTGGTAATTGATACTCTCAGATAGCTCTCTATTCTCTTGATCCTTGTTATGCTGGTAGAAGAAACCGACCAAGGCCTTGAACGAAGCTTTAAATGCAGGTAATCGAGTGGCTTCATTGTATTAGTTTTCTCTCAGCTGTTTCAGAATTTTCTATCGATCCTTTATCTGAATCTAAACAAGCCTAACCATAACGCGTACATACTGGGAGGAGTGCGAGAGATGTTTAATCCCAGGACCTATTTTTTTTTTTATTATACAAGACATTCTCTATTTTTCCATATTCGTGGATCAAAGGAATTCCAATGGAAATCTAAAAAAGGACACACAAAGAAATTACCTTTCACCGATGGCGTGTTAGGTCTTTATATTTCACCAACTTTTTAAATACCCAGGCTTTTTTCGCAATGTAACCAAATTTATACCTAGTAAGAGCCTCGATACGAATCATGCCATTAATTTATTTCAATATTCAGAATTCAAATTACATTGTTAGATAGGGCTAACCATAAAGTTTGTCCTCCATACAAAAATAACATTCAACTTATGTACGCAATATGAATTCTGACTATTGAGATACATTCATTGTTAACAGGGACATGAAATAATTTGTATGGAGACACTTCACAAAGGGATACGCATTAATTTGGTTAAATTACAAAAAATGGCCCCTTAATTCCCTTTTTTGGGGAAGTGCTTATCTCAATCTTTGTTTCGCAAATACTGATACCACCACCCTAACTTTATCTGGACCTGCGTGTGAAATAATGTCAGGTGTATGATCTGCCCACGCTTATATTTCTTAATCTCTCTCTCTCTCTAATTTATTCTTCTTTGTTTAGAAAAAAGGACCAAACAATAGATAACAAAGAAATTAGAGATTTAAAAAAGCGTAGTACGAACAAAAAAAAGAAGGAAGACAGATATGTAAATAGAAAGAGAGAGAGAGGGGGGGGTGGGAGGGTGGGGATGGGGATGGGGATAGGGATAAAGGAGGAGGTGGCAGAGATTGAGAAAGAGGAGAAGAAAGAGATTGATGTGACCAATATATTCCACACTAAAAAAGACATGGACATGAGTTGTGATACAAATAAGAATGTGAATATTCAATATATTTTTCAAATTGGAGGTACCTATGTTTATTTTTTTTCAAATCGCAAGCGTATCATCTTCTTTTGTTTTTAATATAATCATAATCAAAATCGTAATATTATCAAGTGCAATATTGTTCTTGCTCAGCCCATGCTGTTTGTATACACATATAACCCTACATGGAACATTAAGTGGACATCATAAAAATCCTAACCCTAACCATAACCCTAATGTCCACTTAATGACTCATTTTTCACTCCAAATGTCCCTCCAATGACGCCTTTAGTATCATATATATATATAGAGATATGCAAAGAAATTGGGCCTTCTATGAAAAATAAAATGTAAAAAGTTAAGAGGACACCAAATTGTCCTCCTAATGACAATGTCAACTTAATGACTCATTTCTTCAATCCAAATGTCCCTCTAATGACGCCTTTTAGTAAAATAAACATTCGTAGTTTTATATATATATATATATATTATATCAACTGGAATAAAAGGAATGTTACCACTACATTTCAATTTATTTGTTTGATCATATCGTCCAATACTTATGTAGTTTTTATTTGGCTTATTATGATTAGTTCAGCCATCTTCAATCCTTATATTTCATACATATATATCAAATCCAACTTATGGTTGTAATAAATAAATAATAAATAATTATCATTGGTAGAAAAGCAGCAGAAATGTTCGTTCGATCTATACGTTGACAGATTAAAAAAAAAATCATGGAAAGGATTTAGTACGGCAATTGTGCTGTATGTTATGTATGTAGGTTTCAGATTTCCTGCTTGAGAAAATGTCATTGCAAAAGATATCGTAGAGAACGTTACAATATAACTATGGAACAAATGTTTCGGTTAGGCATATGGCGATTCTAGGTTGCGTAAGACCATTACGCACCAAAACGCGAAGGTAAGGTGCTTCTAGGGCAGAAACACGCACGGTCCGTTTCCATTTTCGAGGATTAATAAGACAAATTTCATTGCCGTTTTCTCCGTTATTTGAAATTATTATACACTCTATAAGGTTGTTTGTATATATGCTCAGTAGCATAATTTTTTTCTCGGAAATACAGTGGTATTATCCATCATTTCAAAGGTTATAAGTCAGACATACACCTGCTCTATATTTTCTGACTTCCGTCTAAAATAGTCATGCTGACCACTTCCTATATCCATGTAATCTTACTCTTTTCTTGTTCCTTTTCTTTTCTTTCATTTTAACGAATACAAAATAGTCGCTATCCTAACTCCATAAGAGGTGTATAACAAAATAACTGTTCCTTAATATAAATTAATATTTCCTCTTTTCACATCTCTCCATACTCTTTACCTTGGATGTATTCTTATCTATAATATTGCAATACAAATTATTTTATCTCTCTCTTTTTTTAAACATTGACATAGGCCTATTCAACATCTTTCAACAACAACTTGTTAACACTTCCAATGAGTAAAACAGTTGTTGTATTTGTCTCATTCAAATTATGAGGTGATTATAGAGTGATCAGATCTATATCCCAACATGGTTCATTTTTTTCCACAAAGAAAAAAGATCTGATGAGACCAAAATATAATCCAGTCTACTCTGTGTTAGGGGAATGGGTTGTTTCCGCGAGTAGCCATGAATTCCAGGATTGAATTCCCACCAGGTATCTACCAAATTTAAATCATTCTTAAGTTCTAGTACCTTCATTCCACACACTAACAAATAAGGGTGCATTTGAGGTGCAGATTTGCATCAACCTACACGTATTTTGCAGAGGGTGCTGCTATTGTAGCAGAATTATACCTTTATTTCTTAGTGTGTTTTTGTCATTCAATCGAATGTAATTAAATGTATCAATATCAAAGTCTTGCACGAGGTTCCAATCCCTACAAAATTTCCTAAAATGGCCATCACACTCAATAATTCTTCGTAGAAATCAGGAGAACATTCATGTAGTCAAGTTAATGATATCAAAGTCATTTCCAACGACCCACTACGTATACTCAAGATAATGAAACTACCCTACTTCTCGTTATTTTTTCTTTCTTTTTCAACATTAACCAGAACATTTCCATCAAACGAGATTGCTAATTTGCTATTCCTCTAGAATTCGAGTTTTTACAAGTCAGAGAAGAAACAAATGTCAATCCACTCTCTTTAACCAGAGCACATACTTCAGGAACAAAATATACATCTTGTAAGCAATATATATTTTTTCATTTTTTTTAAAGGATATAGGAATATCTTTTCTGTTCATAGCATTTCCTAAACCTCGACGAATAAATGACAAATTTTCACAATTATCTTTGTATTTCCGTTTGATAACTAAATAAACCATAACTGGACATACCAGGTAATTTTATTTTACATGGTTCAACGAGGAAAATTTAGACAACAAAATAATGAAAATATCCAACCACAAATGCTCAAGGAAGCACTTGCCTATTCACATGATTTCTGTGTTATGTGATCACAGATGTTTCGTAAGATTGCAAAGTTTGCATTATTCCTAAGCGTCTCATTTGAGCTGTGCACAATCTTATCAAATACAATTTTGGAATTTAACAATAGACAGACATTCCTGCTGGTATATTGAAAGCAACTTCTACCGAGGTTACAAGATATTTCTTTCAAACGTAGTAAATAATAGTATTTGGTTTTCAAAATCCAATCATATAAAGATGTTTATAAACCATGAAGAACATGTATCCACTTGCATAGTTTGACCACAAGGTTTGGTCTTTACAGCGTACTAGAAATATTTTGTTACAACCTTAAAAGTATTAGTCCCAAAGTGTTGATATATGCTTATACCTTCTAAAACAGCCACAATGTAATATACTCATTTCCCCTTTAGAGTGGGAAAATTTTGCAATATATTGTGAAACGGACACAAATAATACACTCTTTGTATCTTTTACTCCTTTTACTCACTTCTTTTTCTTCTCTGCTGTCCACTACGTCAAAGACGCAGATCTGATCACCCCAAAACAGGTTTCGATAGTTTGATCCTCCTCACTCTCCCCCCCCCCCCAAAAAAAAATATATATATATGTATAAATAATTTAAAAAAAAAGGTATTACCAAGGAGATGTGAATTTTACAGCTAACATCTACCGGTTATTGCTGTACTAATAATACACTGTAATAATTTACACTACATCAAGGACGCAGATCCGATCACCCCAAAGAAATTTTTCGATAATTTGATCCCCAAAATAGGTTTTACCAGGTAGATGCGAGTTTGTACAGCTAAAATCCACTCGCTATTACTGTACTGATGATTAGATTGTCAACTATTTAGTTAAGTATTGATCAGGTAGGCCCTATTGTGCCTTGACTAAACTTTACCAACTATAAAATAAAACATGTCCTCATTTAATAAAATGGATGTCGACTTTATGTTAACCACATATACTCATGCAGTCTGTAGTATGAAACTATTAAGATACATAATAACCCAATTAGGCACGTTATTTGCAAGCCACAACTAGAATATCAAATTAATTTGATAATATCAAGAAACACTGTTGTATGGCTGTTTCTTCATCAATCCAGATGTTATTATTATTATTACTAGTACTATTACTATCATCATCACTATCAATTTTACATTAACTATCAATTTCGAGAGTTTATATAAAGAAAAGAGCGTAATACTACTATCATTCCTCAACCAAGTACCCGAAATTTGTCACGAAAAGGTATTTCACTACCTAAGTGAAACTATTCATTTCCAGTATAGAATAATAAATAAGACTATAAATACAGAATCAAGAAACATATATGCTAGTAAGCAGTTTTGGCACGTAATTTGTTTCGTTTTGTTTATTCAATTAAATCTCAGAGTACCATATAGTATAGGGATACTCTTTTGACGTTATGCCTATTAAACTGATCCTATTTAACGTTAATTACTTAAAGAAAAAGATTATCGAGTCTTTTCTTCCACAGTTGTCAATACTGATGTTTTACCTTGTTAACAACACATATGAATGTAGTACAGACAAACCGATTGAAATTATTCCCATTGTAACTGGGATGTTAAAGAGAATGTTCAAGAGATACATGCATTAACATAACAGTTTAATCTTTGAAGAACATTTTCGAGCAAACTATCTCCTTAATTTTGTTTCTTCCCTTTTTCCTTCACCTTTCCCCTCGCTCTCACTCCTTTTGGTTTCTTTCTTCTTCTATTGTCATTCGTTTTGGGGCATATGTGCCCCAACCCTAGTAGCTACGCCAGTGTTATCCTCTATCCGTTTTCATATTTCTCAAAGATTAAATGTAAACACCTCACCTTGATTTGACTCGAAGCTTATTGTCACAGACACAATCAATCAGGAGACCAAGCATAGATGAACAGTGGAAACTAAGAGTTATCTACCTATCTCGTATCAACGATATGGCGACGACAAACATCTAAAAAACGGGAATTACCGCTCATCATGTATCATGGAATGCAACCCTGGTGCACTCATGAAGAACCGTATCTCCTTAGATGCCAGCGTATATGCTTTGGAGCCTTTCACAATGTTTCTACGAAATGCTGTCTAGACGAACAAATATTCAATGAAAATCACTATTTCGTGCAGCCATCCATGGGTAAGCTATATAGGACGTGCGAGCGCGCGCGCTTCGTGATAGGGTCACTGGGTTACACACTCTGCAAAATGAGGTGCATGCATGGGTGTCGATCCCGGGGGGGGGGGGGGATGGGGGGGATATATCCCCCCTCCCAATATTTCAGGTGGGGGGATGGCCTGTACAATCATCCCCCCCCCCAAAATAATCATCATAAAAAAAATTAAAAAAATGAAGAGAAAAATTAAGGATGAGAGCCCGATGAGAGTAGTTAATGGTTATTACTCGCAAGATGACCATCAATATACACATTTTGCTATCTCATTTTCATAATACATACATATATACGAAGTAAATAAGACAACCGTATATGAGACAAGAATAAATTGAATTCTCGCTCATACGGCTTCATCAGGAATTGATGAATTTATTCAATTTGTTCATTCAACAGCATCATAGAAATGCAGTCCGCCAAATGCAAAGACGCAGCGTCAAAAAGCAACGAGCTAAATGTTAAGCGCGAAGCGCAAAAATAGCAATATGCAATGCACATCAGACAATCCTGGACAGTGTAAACATAGATGAACTCTGTGACGATTTCGTGATGAGATCGGAGACAAGGAGAAAGATTTTCGGACATTAGTATGACTTATAAAATAGTTCTCTAGTTGTTATGTTGTTTCCGTTCACCCTTTTTAAAATTCACGTCATTGTATCTTTATTTTTGTTTTTTTCACTCATTTTATTTCCTGATATTTCCTAAAAGATTTTTCATTTTTGGAGAAAGATTATTATGTCACAACTTATTTGTAACACAAATTATTTTCAGTGGGGAAACTGAATTCAGACAAGGATTAATATAGAGAACAAATGAAACGTCAAAGTACACGATACAACGAAGCGGCTTCTTTTACGAATAGTTTAATGAAACGTGAAAGCTTCCGCGCTAAGCACGGAATGGGCGAAAATGAATACAGACAAGGATTAAGAGTCGAGAATGGTACATAGGATCGTCTTCTTTCTTTAATCATCTAATGAAACAGAGCTTCTGCGCTACGCGCGGGGAAGGGGGAATTTGATTCAAACATTAAGGATTAAGAGTCGAGAATGGTACAGCGAATCGTCTTCTTTCTTTAATATTCTGATGAAACGTCAGAGCTTCCGCGATTCGCGCAGAGGGGGGGGGGAACTGAATTCAGATAAGGATTAAGAGTCGAGAACAGTACAACGAATCGTTTTCCTTTCTCTTATAATTTAGTGAAACGTCAAAGCTTCCGCGCTTCGCGCGCGGTAGGGGGTGAAACCGAATTCATGAAGGATACGATACAACAAATCGTCTTCTTTCTCTAATGTGAAAGCTTCCGCGCTTCGCGCAGGAATGGGCGAAAATAAATTCAGACAAGGATTAAGAGACGAGAATGGTACATAGGATCGTCTTCTTTCTTTAATAATCTAATGAAACGTCAGAAGGGGAAGGGGAACTTGATTCAAACATTAAGGATTAAGAGTCGAGAATGGTACATCGAATCGTCTTCTTTCTGTAATAATCTGATGTAACGTCAGAGCTTCCGCGCTATGCGCGGAGGAAGGGGAACTTGATTCAAGCAAGGATTAAGAGTTGAGAATGGTACATCGAATCGTCTTCTGTCTTTAATAATCTAATGAAACGTCAGAGCTTCCGCGTTACGCGCGGAGGAAGGGGAACTTGATTCAAACAAGGATTAAGAGTCAAGAACGGTCCAACGAATCGTCTTCTTTCTCTAATAATTTAGTGAAACGTCAAAGCTTCCGCGCTTCGCGGGGGGGGGGGGGGGAACTCCCCCTCCCTGCACGCAACCCCCTAGGGAGCGCGCTTCGCGTGCTCACTACCGCCCCCTAAAATGAAATCCTGGCTACGCGCTTGGGAGGGGTGCAACTTGCCACACTCTTCTACCTCGTGATTGCTTTGATCCATTGCCGAAAATATTTTGGCACCTATCATCCCCCCCCCCCCCCAACCACGGATACAAATCGACACCCTTGTACACCACGTGCACTTTTCCAGCGAAGAAGTTTCAGTTTACCAAAAGGGCGTATGTTTGGTTAAAACCAGGACCCCCCCCCACCCCCTTTCTACCACTACCATATTATTGGTGAGAATGATACATCTAAACACACAAACGATGTATTCTCTCCGGAATTAATTTTGAATTGTTTAAATCTTAAATTACAGCTTTGATATTAATTTGAGAAGTTAGTTGATTATTTTGTATGAAAGGTTATGTTGTCCACGTATTGAACAACGATTCCCAATAAATGTCAAACTAATTTTGTTTATATTTCGCAACTCATGTATGAAATAATAAATGAATCATTCTTGCATAAAGTTTGATCAATTAAAGTTGCACGGCATGGTATAGTTTTAACAGTGTATGACATATTCAAGCGCGATTTGTGAAAACTCTAATTGAACTGGCAATCTATAAAACAATATATTTATCTAGGATTTTCATCGGAATGAGTTTTTTATAATCTATAATAATAAAGCAATTGCTGGAATTTATAACTTAACCTAAAATATTATTGGTTTAAAATCCAGGAAGATTGTATTATATTCACACACGAACTGTTCTTAAAGCCACACTGTCCTACTTGTAGCTACTTGCTCCCTCTATATGGAAAACTATGTCTAATCGGTGACCATTGGTCCCCCATGATCCTCTTTTTCTTATGTTATTTGAGAGCTGACTTGATGAGATAACCACATGTGCAGTGACCTTGCAGGGTGCTCTAATCCCTCCTATAAACTAGTACAGATAAGCATCACAAGAGTCTATATCCTGAAAGGAAGGACTTATTTACACAGAACGGAAACTTACTTTCATTGAAAACTGTTATTATATTGCTCACGCGGACGGATACTGCATCAAAGAGATTATTGTTAATGACCGAGACCTGGGGAGCCTAGATGTAAAAAAAAAAAAAAAAATTGTACCGGAGATAAAGCAGATTCGATGTACACGTAGATCTATGTCTAAACCCGAAATAGTTTAAAGGTTACAAACCTTAGCGTTTTGTAAAACATATGAATTATCAATGGCTCAGTAAGAGGGAGAGGGAGGAAGACTAATTTTGCCTGGTAGGAAGGTCAGCAATCATGATATCTTTCTTCATTCGCCTATTGTGTAGACCCAGCACACACTTTAATGTTCATCATCATGTGGGGATAATAAATACTGTACCACTTGGGCAATGGTGTCAAAGATTATTTGTAATGACTGGCACCCGGGTAGCCTGGGTAGAAAACACAAGTTTGTATAATGGATTCAGTAAAGTATTATGTCTTTATTTCCCATATTATGATAACAGTTAAATAAACCAAGCTCAAATTATTCAAATTTCAAAGAGGGGTCAAAATTCAAATATATTCCAATCGTGTCGATATGCATCTCAAATTACTCGTCTGGTCATGAGGATTCAAAGGATGTTTAGTTTGCTATACCTTCGACCTCAAATGAGGGCGCCATGGTCAAAAACGTCGAAAGGACAACGCACTTTTGAGTGGTGGTCAATTTCGCCAACACAGTTAACATCCAATTGCATATCAAATTACTCGTCCGGTCATGAGGATTCCAAAAATGTATAGTTTCTAAGTTTCTCAGGTCGGAGGTATAACATGACCAGACTAGTAATGTGAGATGCATATGGACACGATTGGAATATATTTGAATTCTGACCTCTGTTTGACCTTTGTTGACCCCTCCCAGAAATGCCTGACATTTTCAAGTGGGCAGCCCTAGTCAAAATTGTTCAGTATTCGTCAGGGATCACAAAAACCCGACTTCATAAATATTGGGATAAATATTTCCGGGACATACAAGAATATTATCTCTTTTAGCATTTCTTACTTCCACGATTGTTTGTCATTTTGTTTTAAATGCTCTAATATGTACGCACGTTATATTTTTTTTTAAGTGAACTTTTTCCTGTGTGAGAGCATATGTTAATGTTTCTATGGTTGTTTTGTCTTTAAATGTCCAAAAATACATTGACACTCATCGGAAATGATTGTTACGTGGACAAAATTATCCTTCAGAAAAAATAACCAGCTAGTTTCTCAAATTAGTATCAAATTAAGGTATTTACTCCTGGTTGTAACTAATGCTATGGTCACATTACCCAAAAGTAGACTGCTCGGCGGCCGAGCGGCGAGTTTTTAACCAATTCTGCCCGGCGGCTGCCCAGCCACCGAGCGGCTGCCGTCCAGGCACCGCTCGTTTTTAGGGCATCGCTCGGTCGCCGCTGAAGTTTTAGCGCGGAGTTAAAATTTGGGCGGCGCCTGCTCACTTTTCACTCGCCGCCCAAAATACGCTCGGTGCCTGGGCGGTCGCCGCCCGGGCACCGACCTCATCGCTGGGCGATGCCTAATTCCAGCAGCGACCGAGCAGGCTACTGATCGGTCGGTCGCTGCTCTGATTTGTGACCATAGCTTAAAGATATACCCTTTTGGCCAACGGAAACATCTTTGAGGGAAATGGGTGTAAGTAAGGGCGCGTTCATGCTTGATTTTGACGGCCAGAATCAGGCATCTGTTACGTGTTTAGTTTAAAACACGCTTGCGTTCATGCTCACTTTTGTAGAATCACCGAAAAACGGCGATCACGAACGCCGATCGTAAACTCACAAAAAGATGCGTTTACAATTGTAAACGCGTTTAAATGGGGTCAACGCACTGACCTCTAGTGGGTCTACGTAACATGCACAGTGAAGGTCACACAAGGCCACACAAGGAGAATTGCCTGGATGAGCCAGAGAAGTAAGCATGAACAGTAGACCGTGGAACTGCGATCACGATGAGCGTTTACGATGAGCGTTTCAGATCGCTCATTCTACCTTCAAAATCAAGCATGAACGCGCCCTAAGATACACCCTCTTATCAAAGTAACACCGCTTAAGCGGGAGAGCGCATCCTATAGTTGAAAAGACGTATTTTCTTTTTTTCTTTGTTCAAAAGATTCTTACTATCTATTCACAATTCTCTTCGTGCTCAATTTGTACTGAAATATATGACACACATCATTAAAATGATACATGCTATAGTTGAGCCACGATATCCCATTAACAACAAAACAATTGGAAAATAACACATTTTGTTCTTCACAGAGCAAATGTCGGTCAGGCAAAAGGGCGTATCAATTTGTCAAAATAATGCTCGGCTGTAAATTCGGTAGAAGGACGTGTGTATGTAATTCTTCAAGATACGCCCTATTTGCCGAATTACTACCACACATTGTTGGACAAATTGGTACGTCTCTAGAAAAAACCTCCCTTTCTCCTGAATACGACCAAAACTGTTCGTGAAAAAGAATGTGAGATACGTTCTATTATCTCTCAAATAGTTAGGTTATGAGATTGCAGACCTATTTTATCAGGAAGATTGTATTATATTCACACACGAACTGTTCTTAAAGCCACACTGTCCTACTTGTAGCTACTTGCTCCCTCTATATGGAAAACTATGTCTAATTGGTGACCATTGGTCCCCCATGATCCTCTTTTTCTTATGTTATTTGAGAGCTGAGTTGACGAGATAACCACCTGTGCAGTGACCTTGCAGGGTGCTCTAATCCCTCCTATAAACTAGTACAGATAAGCATCACAAGAGTCTATATCCTGAAAGGAAGGACTTATTTACACAGAACGGAAACTTACTTTCATTGAAAACTGTTATTATATTGCTCACGCGGACGGATACTGCATCAAAGAGATTATTGTTAATGACCGAGACCTGGGGAGCCTAGATGTAAAAAAAAAAAAAAAAATTGTACCGGAGATAAAGCAGATTCGATGTACACGTAGATCTATGTCTAAACCCGAAATAGTTTAAAGGTTACAAACCTTAGCGTTTTGTAAAACATATGAATTATCAATGGCTCAGTAAGAGGGAGAGGGAGGAAGACTAATTTTGCCTGGTAGGAAGGTCAGCAATCATGATATCTTTCTTCATTCGCCTATTGTGTAGACCCAGCACACACTTTAATGTTCATCATCATGTGGGGATAATAAATACTGTACCACTTGGGCAATGGTGTCAAAGATTATTTGTAATGACTGGCACCCGGGTAGCCTGGGTAGAAAACACAAGTTTGAATAATGGATTCAGTAAAGTATTATGTCTTTATCTCCCATATTATGATAACAGTTAAATAAACCAAGCTCAAATTATTCAAATTTCAAAGAGGGGTCAAAATTCAAATATATTCCAATCGTGTCGATATGCATCTCAAATTACTCGTCTGGTCATGAGGATTCAAAGGATGTTTAGTTTGCTATACCTTCGACCTCAAATGAGGGCGCCATGGTCAAAAACGTCGAAAGGACAACGCACTTTTGAGTGGTGGTCAATTTCGCCAACACAGTTAACATCCAATTGCATATCAAATTACTCGTCCGGTCATGAGGATTCCAAAAATGTATAGTTTCTAAATTTCTCAGGTCGGAGGTATAACATGACCAGACTAGTAATGTGAGATGCATATGGACACGATTGGAATATATTTAAATTCTGACCTCTGTTTGACCTTTGTTGACCCCTCCCAGAAATGCCTGACATTTTCAAGTGGGCAGCCCTAGTCAAAATTGTTCAGTATTCATCAGGGGTCACAAAAACACTTTCAAACCTTTTTTTCCCAGAATTTGGTCACGGGACCTACAGCCACATGCAACATTCATGCCCGTCCTCTGGGCAAAGTTGAGTAAGAGCTATTATTATCATTGAATAAGATACTCCCGACGATCGATGGGTTACAGTGTTTGATGAATCTAATTCAGGTATTAACTGACGCTTATATTCATACTCTAAGCAAGTATGCATGTTTTGAAGGAAAAAATACTGACGCTCATCGGAAATAATTGTTACGCGGACAACAATATCCTTCAGACAAAATAATCAGCTAGTTTCTCAAATTAGTATCGAAGGTGTTCACTCCTGGTTGTAACTAAAAATACACCCTTTTGGCAAACCGAAACTTCTTTGAGGGGAAATGGATACCCCCTTTTATCAAAGTAACTCCGCTTCAGCGGGGATGCGTATCTGATAGTTCAAAAGATATATTTTCTGTTTTCTTTTTTTTCCTCCATCGATTCTTAATATTTATTCATAATTATTTTCCTACTCAAATTGTCCTATAGCCTACACATCATCACAGATACATGCTAGTTCAACCATGATATTCAACGAACAACAAACAAATTGGAAAACAACACATTTTTTGTTCATCACAGAGCATTTGTTGGTCAGGCAAAAGGGCGTTTCAATTTGTCAAAATAAGGCTCGGCCGTAAATCAGAAAAAGGGCGTTTATATGCGATTCTTCAAAATACGCCCTTTTTGCAATTACCGGTACTGCCAAACATTGTTTGACAAATCGATTTGAATCTCGTGATACTTACTTTTCCCTGAATGCAACAAATGCTTTTTGTGAAAAACGTGTATGAGATACGTCCTACCATTTGAAGAATAGTTAGGTTTTGAGATTGGAGACCCATTTTATCAGTAAGGTTGTATTTTATTCATCCACGAAATGTTTTTCAAACAAATTATCTTCTACCCCTTTGCTTTATCACGGTTGTTAATAACAGTATTTTTAACAGATCCATGATGTAGATTTGTATGACCTTTAAACATGTGCATTGCCTTTCACGAATAATATATTCTAAACCACTGGCTGAGTGGTATCCCATGCGTCTATTTCCTTAGAGGAAGGACCTATTCACCAAGAATGGAAACGTAATCTCTGTGAAAACTGCAGTTATGCAGGGTGATTCAGAAAAAATGTCCTACTTTTTAAAAGTTGTATTGTCTGAAGTATGAATATTTAATTATGAGTTTGATGATATGTCTTGATAGAGTTATCCTCGCAGTACATTTAGGTACCATTTTCATTTGAATCCCTTCATGCATGATTGACATCAGACAATCTTTACAAGACTGCCATATTTCACTTGCGCCAACTTACTGGGTGAGGAATAAAACAGTGCATTGAGCAAAGACAGTCAGACACACACACGCGCGCGCACAAACGCACACACACGCACTTAAACACAAATACACGCACTTTCACACACACGCACACGCACACAGGCACACACTCATTCACAAATACCGCAAACGTCGGTGATGCACAGTTGTGCACGGTGAAGCATTCCTTGAAAAGAACAGTCTTTCTGCCAGGACACCGAACATCTGGGTAACGGCGGCGGAACTCTTGCAACACAACTGCTAGTCTGCTACACTCTGAGTTCTTGCATACTCGGTGACCAAAAATGACCTAAAGGCCCGGTCACACAGCCTTTCGCGTCTGTATCGCGGGTAAAATTTCGCGATTTTTTTTTTGCCCGCGGTTGCCCGTGGTGGAAAATGTGCAAAATTGGCTTACCCGCGGTTTACCTGTGGTATGCCCGCGGAACAGACGCCGGCGACTGTTCCGCGTCCTTATCGCGGGTGAAGCGCGGCAGTACCGCGGCCTACCACGCTTACACGCGGTACACACGCTAATGCACGTGATAACAACGCGGTACAGAAGCGGAACAATCGTGCTATGACCGTGCTCCACCCGCGATTACCCGCTAAAATTTCGCGTCAAATTCCGCGTGTAACCACGTCTTAACCGCGGCCGTAGCACGTCCTAGCACGTTCGTTCCGCGTCTGTACCGCGTCTTTATCGCGTGTGTACCACGTGTACCACGTGTACCGCCCGCGATTACCCGCGGTCTAAATTTTTGGGCAGCCCAAAATTTTAGACCGCGGGTAATCGCGGGCGGTACACGTGGTACACACGCGGTAAAGACGCGGTACAGACGCGGAACGAACGTGCTAGGACGTGCTACGGCCGCGGTTAAGACGTGGTTACACGCGGAATTGGACGCGAAATTTTAGCGGGTAATCGCGGGTGGAGCACGGTCATAGCACGTTTGTTCCGCGTCTATACCGCGTTGTTTTCACGTGCATTAGCGTGTGTACCGCGTGTAAGCGTGGTAGGCCGCGGTACCGCCGCGCTTCACCCGCGATAAGGACGCGGAACAGTCGCCGGCGTCTGTTCCGCGGGCATACCACGGGTAAACCGCGGGTAAGCCAATTTTGCACATTTTCCACCACGGGCAACCGCGGGCAAAAAAAAAATCGCGAAATTTTACCCGCGATACAGACGCGAAAGGCTGTGTGACCGGGCCTTTACCCGCGGTTTACCCGTGGTATGCCCGCGGAACAGACGCCGGCGACTGTTCCGCCTCCTTATCGCGGGTGAAGCGCGGCGGTACCGCGGCCTACCACGCTTACACGCGGTACACACGCTAATGCACGTGATAACAACGCGGTACAGACGCGGAACAAACGTGCTATGACCGTGCTCCACCCGCGATTACCCGCTAAAATTTCGCGTCCAATTCCGCGTGTGACCACGTCTTAACCGCGGCCGTAGCACGTCCTAGCACGTTCGTTCCGCGTCTGTACCGCGTCTTTACCGCGTGTGTACCACGTGTACCACGTGTACCGCCCGCGATTACCCGCGGTCTAAATTTTTGGGCAGCCCAAAACTTTTTCGCGCGGCCAACCGCGTGTGAATTTCTTACCGCGTGTAACGACGGGTAAAGTACGGCTGTATCGCGTCTTTATCGCGACCTCAAAGCGTCCAACAGCATCTGCTTCACGGGCAGAAATTTTTGGCCGTGATTCGGCCGCGATACGCCCGTGGAGGGCTGTGTGACCGGGCCTTAAGTTGTGGTGTAAACTGAGGACGAACCATAATGTATGTACTTTTGCTACTGAACGGAGGCTCAAGTGTCTGCTGCCAAATCAGGCAAACCCTTTTGTAGGCAAGTGCAACAAAAGCACATATATCCATTGTAAATTGTAATGTTTAACCAACAAAAACCAACGATTGTACCTACGTATTGAAATAGCACATTGGATCCATGATGATGATGATGATGTTGATGATGATGATGATGATAATGATGATGATTATGATGATAGTGAAGATTAAGATGATGACAATGATGATGATATGATGGTGGGAGTGAACGTGTACTAAAGGGAAAGATTGTCAGGGAAATGCCACTTAAGCAATCAGGGATCTTGATAAAAATCATGCTTAATCAGAAAAGGGGAAATTATGAGACAATTGTAACCGTGTGTGTTGTCTGTGTTTGTGTGCGTGTGTGTATGTCTGTTTGACTGTTTCGTTCAATAGTATAGTATTAATGACTGCTTTGAACGCCTCGGGCTAAAGCACAATTGTAGCCTTCCCGAGAGCGTTTAAAAACAACTATTTCTCGAATATTAAAGCAGTCATTAATACTTTTATATGCCGAAAAAAATCAACTTATGACACCACCTTGGCCTTTCTCTAGTTTATCTGCACGGTTGTTTTTTATGACTGTATCTTTGAGAGGATCCGGGCTAACTCGGACCAGGGGACAACTCGGCCCAGCTGCAAAAACGGTCATTTTTGGTCATTTTACCCTAACTCTTACCCTTACCCTAACCCTAACCCTAACCCTAAACCTAACCCTAAACCTAAACATGCAAAAACTGACCTTTTTTGTACCTGGAATTGTACCATTGGAATAGTTAAAGTTTATGAACGCAATTTCGACCAATCAGATGGCTGGATTTCGTAAGTGAGGTATATAAGCTGTTTTATTCCTCGTCCAGTAAGTTGGCGCAAGTGAAATATGGCAGTCTTGTAAAGATTGTCTGATGTTCAGTCATGCATGAAGGGATTCAACTGAAAATGGTACCTAAATGTACTGGGAGGATAACTCTATCAAGACATATCATGAAAACCATAATTGAATATTCATACTTCAAACAATACAACTTTTAAAAAGTGGGACATTTTTTCTGACTCACCCTGTATATTTCAAGCGGATGCGGGATATTGCATACAACAAAGATTATCGATAATGACCAAAACCTGGGGAGCTTATAAGGAAATAATATATTTTCTACAGTAGAGTTTATGAAGTCGATTCAATGTACAAGTAGATCTATGTCTAAATCCGAAACAGGTTAAATAACACAAACCTAAGCTGTTTGGAAAACAAATGCATTATCATTGGTTCAATAAGAGAGAGGAAGACTCATGTTGCCTAGTAGAAAGGTCAGGAATCATTATATTTTTCATTCGCTAATGGTGTATATCATCATGCGGGAATAATATATACTATTCAGAAAATCCGATTGCTCACTTACAATAAGACAATGACCTAAATGAAAATGGTAGGATAAAATATTAATCAAACTTTTGAGTTGACGTGATCTCAACCTCTCAGCCATTCTCTCTCTCTCTCTCTCTCTCTCTCTCTCTCTCAACGACGCCTGTACATGGGTGTCGATCCCGGGAAGGATGGGGGGGGGGGGGGTGGCCTGTACAATCACCCCCCCCCCCCCAATAATTCACCCTCACACAAAAAAATTAAGAGAAAAATTAATGAGAGCCCGTCTGAGCAGTTAATGGTTATTACTCGCAAGATGACCATCAATATGCACATTTTGCTATCTCATTTCTATAATACATACATATATACGAAGTAAATGAGACAACCGTATATGAGACAAGAATAAATTAAATTCTCGCTCATACGGCTTCATCAGGAATTGAAAAATTTATTCAATTTGTCCAATCAACAGCATCACTGAAATGCAGTGCGCCAAATGCAAAGACGCAGCGTTAAAAAACAACGAGCTAAGTGTTAAGCGCGAAGCGCAAAAGTAGCAATCTGCAATGCACATCAGACAATCCTGGACAGTGTAATAATAGATGAACTCTGTGACGAATTCGTGATGAGATCGGAGACAAGGAGGAAGATGTTCGGACATTAGTATGACTTATAATATATTTCACTAGTTGTTATGTTGTTTCCGTTCACCCTTCTTAAAATTCACGTCATTGTATCTTTATTTGTGTTTTTTTTCACTCTTTTTTATTTCCTGATATTTCCTAAAACATTTTTCATTTTTGGAGGAAGATTATTATGTCACAATTTATTTTAGTTTTATTGAAAAGCTGATGTAGGCATGTGTCACTTGCGTACTGTTTGGGGGGGGGGGGCTTGGGGCCCCCTAAATAAAATCCAGTCATGACTTATTTTCGATTTTATACAAGTGATTTATAAATGTTCGTGATATCACATGATTTTCAACAAAATTCGCGTTTCTCCATTTCTGTTGCAAATTGATACATTCCCAAATAGCCAGGAAGAGCATATATTTTGTATAGTCACTATAATGGGCCTAATTAGTGGCCGTTAACACTAACAGGAGTAAACAATTCCTTTCCAGAAGCTATTGGGACAAGCACTGCCGGGAGATAACATGCTACCCACTACTCGGGTTGTGCATGCAAAGATTTGCGAACGAACGTTCCACACGTTCATCATGTGGGGAAACTGAATTCAGACAAGGATTACAATAGAACAGTACAACGAATCGTCTTCTTCCTCTAATATTTTAGTGAAACGGCAAAGCTTCCGCGCTTTGCGCGGGAGGGGGGGGGGGCAACTGAATTCAGACTAGGATTAAGAGTTATAATTTAATGAAACGTCAAAGTAAACGATACAACGAATCGTGTTCTTTTTCTTATAATTTAATGAAACGTGAAAGCTTACGCGCTATGCGCAAGATGGGCGAAAATGAATTCAGACGTGGATTAAGAGTAATAATCAAATTAAACGTCAAAGCTTCCGCGCTTCGAGCGGGAGGGGAAAAACTAAATTCAGACAAGGACACGATACAAAGAATCGTCTTCCTTCTCTAATAATTTAATGAAACGGTAAAGTTTCCGCGCTTAGCGCTGGATAGGCGAAAATGAATACAGACAAGGATTGAGAGTAATCATTTATTGAAACGTCAAAGCTTCCGCGCTTCGCGCAGGAGGGCCGGAGGCAATTGCACTCGGACAAGGACACGATACAACGAATCTTCTTCTTTCCCTTATAATTTAATGAAACGTCAAAGCTTCCGCACTTTGCGCGGGAGGGGGGGGGGGCTGAATTCAGACAAGGATTAAGAGTCGAGAATGGTACATCGAATCGTCTTCTTTCTTTAATAATCTAATGAAACGTCAGGGCTACCGCGCTACGCGCGGAGGAAGGGAAACTTGATTCAAACATTTAGTATAAAAAGTCTAGAATGGTACATCAAATCGTTTTCTTTATTTAATAATCTAATGAAACGTCAGAGCTTCTGCGCTACGCGCGGGGAAAAGGGGAACTTAATTCAAACAAGGATTAAGAGTCGAGAACGGTCCAACGAATCGTTTTCTTTCTCTAATAATATAATGAAACGTCAAAGCTTCGGCGCTTCGCGCGCTCTGTAAGTGATTCGCACGCTTTGCGTGCTCACTAACGCCCCCTAAAATGAAATCCTGGCTACGCGCTTGGGGAGGGGGTGCAACCTGCCACACGCTTCTACCTCTTGTTTGCTTTGATCCATTGCCGACAATATTTTGGCACCTATCATCCCCCCCAACCACGGATACAAATCGACACCCTTGGGTGCATGGCACGCAACAACGTATGGCTCTGCAAAGCAAGATACTGTATATAGGCATTATATCATTAGTTGAAGAGGCATCTTTCTAGAAACAGCAGCAACGTAATATAGCTTAGGTAGCTAATTTGCATCATTGTGATTCATGTACCCAGTGCCTCAGATTGGGTTTGGTTAGGGTTATAGCTATTTTGTTTCTATTTAGACTCGTACCTTTACAACTGATGAAATAATTCCAACCTTGCAACAAAGTTGGTTATGGCGCCAACTTCAGTTTTAGTCATCATGATAATGACGACAGTCTTATTATTTTGGATAATAAAAAATGGCATCTTAATCTCTCTCTCTTTCTTATACTTATTTCGAATAGTATCTTAAAAAGAAAACGAGTGTGCCTATTTTTTCAAGCTCAAGTCATGTGTAACAATTCCAATTTCAAAAAAAGGAATTTTGAATTCATTACTCCGATAGCATAACCTGGGTTGCCTTCTCTGTTCCCGATTTGGCGAACAAGACTCTAAATTCTCTTTTCTTTATCTCTGGCATTCCATGTCTAAGTTATTAAAGATAAAGTTGACTACTAGTCATGCGAATTGCTCTTGAAGAAAATATAGCTCCAGACTATCTCAATTTGAAGTAAATTGAATAAAGCAATATAGTTCCTAATAATATTAACCTTCTTTTGGTGCTCTGACACCCACTTTCCGACGAAATATTTTGGGGTCTCTTTCAGGACCGATCGACGACTACGGCCAGGCTGACAAACCTCGACTTTGATGGACTCAGTAACTTTAAGTGGTTAGATCGTATGGACAAGATGAGATTACTATATGCAGGCTCTCAGAATATGACATTGTTGCGGCAAATATTTCAGAGTCTTTGATTAGAAGAGTTTAGCCAACTTAGTAGTGCGGTACGGTATGTAATCCCGTAGGATTTTTGTGCCAAAGTTGATTTTTTTGCTGTTTTGGCTTCAAAAGGGTCCCAATTGACCAAAAATGATGGGGTTCAAATTTTCAGACCCCTCCTTCATTTCCTGGGGGTCCTAGACCGGGAGCCAGTGGGGGTCAACCTAGCTGGGAAGGAAAACAATTTTCATGTGCACAGATGAAAAGATCGCATAGCTCCACATAAAAAATTGACCGTCTGGCATGTTCTAAGTGGTGGGTGTGGCCAGGGGGACGCCCCCACCAAAAGAATGTCCCTTTTGACGACAAAATAGTATTGTGTAAATAAATGTTTAAGGAAACCTTGAACTACCATGAGTTTGGTGTCATATGAAAGAGAGTTAAATTATCTACATTTTGATACCAATTTCAAAGAATTCCGGATTAATGAACATTGCAAATTTAAGGAAAAAAACATGATTTTTGTGATTTTTTTCGAAAAATATAATTTTATAAAAAACATTATTTTCCATATATCAAAATCGGAGAATTGCATTTTGTCATAACTATCCAGGATTTTGCTTATGTACAACGACAATATCCTGTGTGAGGGAGAGGTTTATATATTGTTTCAATAAAAAGTTATAGCAATCCAAAGTTATTGATTTGATTTCCACAAAAACAAAATTGTTGCCCACATGTGTAATAACTGTATGCATATACGTGCATTAGTGTATTAAGGACCTGTTTGGTGTGTTTACATCTAGTTTGAAAGATAAATTTGAACTCAAACCTCTAATCACCATGTATTTGGTGTCAAAAGATGGATAATTAAAATACCTTCATTCTGATATCAATTTCAATGAGTGATGTAGTGTGTGAAATATAAATTTTGGGCCCAAAAGGTGCTTTATTGTAGATATTCCTCCAATTTTTGCCAGTATATCGGTATATTAACTGGACAAAAGTGATTAGACATTAATTAGTAGTGCAGAAAGTTCAAAGGATTTAGAGCCCTGAGTGCAATTGATAAGTTCTTCTCCTGTACTCTGGGATTTTTCAGGAAATGTGGGCATTGGCAGTTGCCTCCCCCCCCCCCGAACCCCTCCCGCCCCTTCCAGCCGCTTGTCATAATCTTGCCAATGCCCAAGACAAGTTAGTACATCGATCAACATGAATATAATATAATATCGCCATATTTGGTTTAATGTTTTTTTTTGCCTGACTACTAAGAAAACACGTGTATGCTTGCAAGCAACCAATACTCCGCATAATTCCTATTGTGATAAGATTAAAATGACATAAACTTTTCTCAAAAAATAGTTTCGGCTAGGTATGCAAAGTATCAAAGGAACAATATGAAACTACTTGATTCGATTGAATCTCAGTTTTAGTCTTCGTGTGTTTCAAATAGGAAGTTCCAGAACTACAATTGAGATCAATTTGAAATCTTTTCTGCTTAGCTATGAATAATTTAAAGTCGTTACTAACTCCTTGAAGGATCTCACGATTTGATGATTGGAAAATATCATTAGGTACCAGCTTATAATTTTGACAACACATCACCGTCTAAATTAGAGTTCTATCATGCCTGTTACATAAATCATATGGCCTTTTTGAAGATGTTGCTGAAATGACATGATTTTCTGTGATTTTTTCTCTTTTTGGGAGGTAAATTATACTTTTGTATGCCTTTGTTGGAAAATGACAAGTCTCCCAAATTTACAATTAGGCAAACAAATATGCTTATTTAGAAGCATTCATGTGAGGGCCTGCAGAACGGTAGGGCTCAAGCCCTCCTCACTTTTTTGAAAAAGTATGTTAAAGAGAAAAAGAAAGAAAGAGAGAAAGAAAGAATGAGTGTCACAAATGAGGTATCAAAATATACTCTTCTGACCGTAATTAAATACCTAAAACCCCTGAGCTTCCGGGGGCTCCACACCCTAGACCTCACCAAGGGCACTAAGACGGGTCCCTGAATGCTCATCTGACCATAATTAAATGCCTTAAACGCTGAGCTTCATGGGACACAGCCCCCTGGACCCTACTTCAATTAATGACATGCCAGTGTCACAAATAAGGTATCTAAATATGCTTATCTGACCGTATTTAATGACTAAAACCCGTGCAGCTTCCGAGGGCTTCGCCCCTTGACCCCGCCGGGGCAAAGACACTGGACCCCACGCCAATTTACGCTGCACTCGCTCCGCTCTACCTGATCGTCAATACTCCACTTTGAGAAACGTTCCGCGGGGCTGGCATGTAACGTGTAAGAGTGGCGGTGGTGCAGATTTTTCTTCTGCCCCCAAAAAACATTTTTGCTCATTACGCCACTGCCCCTGAAAGGTGAGCCCCCTGGAATGTTTGCCCCCATCCCCAATCCCAAATTGTTGAACTTTCTGCACTACTAAATGTCTAATCTCTTTTGTCCACCTAGCCGAAACTATTTTTTGAGAAAACTGCCAATGCCCACATTTCCTGAAAAATCCCAGAGTACAGGAGAAGAACTTATCAATTGCACTCAGGGCTCTAAATCCTTTGAACTTTCTGCACTACTAATTAATGTCTAATCACTTTTGTCCAGTTAATATACCGATATACTGGCAAAAATCAGAAGAATATCTACAATAAAGCACCTTTTGGGCTCAAAATTTATATTTCACACACTACATCACTCATTGAAATTGATATCAGAATGAAGGTATTTTAATTATCCATCTTTTGATACCAAATACATGGTGATTAGAGGTTTTAGTTCAAAGTTATCTTTAAAACTCGATGTAAACACACCAAACAGGTCCTTAATATCCCAATAAACAAAATCACGTGAAAATCACGTCAATATCAAGGTATCGACTTGAGGAGAGTTACGTTCTTCAAACACCGGACATTTACGTAAATGTGTTAATACGTTTTTTGCATTAGGTAACTTAAAACACACGTACACTAAATCACGCAATTGTCACTGCAATATCACCATTATAATAACGTGATTATCCCTACCTTGGAGACCATGGTTTGTAAACCTAATACTCCCGTGTTTGTTTGGTTATGAAATTACATCTTCATACACGAATTTATCGTGTCACAGAAACACGTGAAGCGTTAGTGATAGTTTTAGTCAAAATATCTGCGTGAAATTCACGTGAATATTACGAGGCTGACTTGGGATGAATCATGTTCTTCATTCACGTGAAATTTACGTCGAAGAGGAAGTATGTTACTGTAACCCGCGTTCAACCCAATAATTACGCAAATGTTACACAATAAATGAACCAAAATAATGACGTTCTCATCCCGTTTCTGAACATCGTGTCTTGGATCTTCCATAATTACGTCAAGGCGCGCCGGAAGCAGTTTGGGATTAGAGGGGGTTGGGTGGGGGGGGGGGGGGGGGGGGGTGGGGGGTTGCAAACATCCCAGAAGAGAAAGCTAGTTGCAACTGGTCCAGTTGATGAACCATTTAATGCCAACTGGTAACCCTGGAAATTGAAATGGGCTAAATGATCCAGTTGATCCAGGCCAGTTATAATTCAACTGGTCTAGCTGAGCCATTAGAACCATTTGGTAAAACTTCCAACCAGTTGAACAGCAACAATACTTCAATACTGGTACGTCTGTATTTCCAATGTAAGGGCATTGGTAATAAGTAGACTTACATAATTGAATTAATGGAGAAAAAAACTCGTATACTTGTACTTTATTGAAATTATTTTAGTTCACAGTTAATGTTTCCCTTATTCATGTTTAACTATTTATACGAAGTAGCGAAATGTCCTAATAACTGGTAATTTATATTTGTAGTATTTTCGAAATGAATTGCATATAACTAAATCATCAGTAATTAAGAAATATGCTGTAAATTCAGATAAATTGTTTAAAAAACATAGATCTGCACGCACCCTATATTCAATATGCAAATGAATTGGTGTCAGCTGGGTCAACTCAAAATATGCCAACGCTCAGTCATCAACTGGTGCAACTGGAAATATGCACACTCCAGTTATCAACTGGTGTAATGAAAATATGCCAACAGTCAGTTATCAACTTGTGAACAAAGAAATATGCCAACAGTCACGGGATTATCACCACGGAACTTAAATGGTAACTGTGAAACCATCAAGACACCCAAGAATAACTCATTTTCACACATGGAAAACACGGAATACCCAGCTTATATTAATAATCCGTTTGAGTCACGCGATCATCACCGCGGAACTGCTGGCAACTTTGACTACGATTTAAATAGGTGTTTTAAGACACCCAATCATGACTTATTTTTCACACCTAAAAGTCACGTATGCCCAGCTTATATTAATAATCCGTTTGAGTCACGAGATCATCTCCGCGGAACTTATGGCAACTTTGACTTCCATTTAAATAGGTGTTTTAATACACCTAATAATGACTAATTTTTCACACCTAAATATCACGGATTCACAGCTTAGATTAGTAATCAGTTTTAACTACGTGATCATCACCAAGAAAGTTATGGTAACTTTGAAACCATTTAAATAGGTGTTTTAAGACACCTAATAATGACTAATTTTTCACACCTAAAAGTCACGTATGACAAGCTTTAGATCAATAATCCGTTTGAGTCACGAGATCATCACCGCGGAACTTATGGCAACTTTGACTACCATTTAAAAAGGTGTTTTAAAACACTTAATAATACTAATTTTCACACCTACATATCACGTTTTCACAGCTTAGATTAGTAATCAGCTTGAGCCACGTGATCATAACCAAGAAATTTATGGTAACTTTGAAACCTTTTAAAGAGGTGTGTAAGACACCTCAGAATTACTAGTTGAATATAACCAGAGATTCACGGACAGAACAATAAGACGATTAGCCGGTGTAAGTAACGTGATTATTACCATCAACCTTGGATAACCTGTGAAACCAATCAATAAAGGTGCTTACAAGACCAAATAATTACGTATTTATCGCCACCATCGGTTAACTGACAAAAAACTCGTTGCTTGGTCAAGTGGTTATTTGGTCATAAACACTTGATTTACAGAGGTAAGTGGAATCACGTTGCTCCAGTCGCGTGATAAACTGGTGGTTTTTAGGTTAGATGAAAACGTGAACAGGAGTACCTTTTTTGTTTAAATGAAGGCACGTGTCGATAACGTTTAAATCTAGTTCAAAAGGCACTATACTTTAAAATCACTTAAAATACACTCCCAAAAGAGGTTACTTTTTGGTGTTCTGTTTATTGGGTACACTAATGCACGTATATGCATACAGTTATTACACATGTGGGCAACAATTTTGTTTTTGTGGAAATCAAATCAATAACTTTGGATTGCTATAACTTTTTATTGAAACAATATATAAACCTCTCCCTCACACAGGATATTGTCGTTGTACATAAGCAAAATCCTGGATAGTTATGACAAAATGCAATTCTCCGATTTTGATATATGGAAAATAATGTTTTTTATAAAATTATATTTTTCGAAAAAAATCACAAAAATCATGTTTTTTACTTAAATTTGCGATGTTAATCAATGCCAAATTCTTTAAAATTGGTATCAAAATGTAGATAATTAAACTCTCTTTTACATGACACCAAAATCATTGTGGTTTAAGGTTTCTATAAAATATTATTTACACAATACTATTTTGTCGTCAAAAGGGACACTTTTTTGGTGGGGGCGTCCCCCTGGCCACACCCACCACTTAGAACATGCCAGACGGTCAATTTTTTATGTGGAGCTATGCCATCTTTACATCTGTGCACATCAAAATTGGTTTCCTTCCCAGCTTGGTTGACCCCCACTGGCTCCCGGTCTAGGACCCCCAGGAAATGAAGGAGGGGTCTGAAAATTTGAACCCCATCATTTTTGGTCAATTGGGACCCTTTTGAAGCCAAAACAGCAAAAAAATCAACTTTGGCACAAAAATCCTACGGGAGCTGTCTCAGTGACATACCGTACCACACTATAGTTCGAGTTGGGTAATTAGCACCAATATTGTTAGGACGCCATCTTCCTATTAATTCATTAAAGTATCGAATACAAAAATTGACATGCTATTCTCTCTTTATTTCGGTTTGTCATCTCGTTTACTCATTCAGTTGTGATCCGCTTAGAGTAACTAATATATTTGTTTTTATTTCTCTCATAGCAGCTTTTTCAAACTCGATCTCTCCGTGCACGCAGTCTTTTGGGGATCATATTCGATCAACCATGGCCTGCGACCTCTATGAAAATAAGAGCTTTTTCCAAAAGGAATCCATTGAAGTAATTTCGTATTACATGTAATAGAGAAGAATTAATGATCCTCTTAAATTGATTCGCGGGCTCGCAAAATGAATAACTGCAAAACTGATTCGGGCAAGGGAATTCAATTATTTTATTTATCTAATTTGTCAGATATAGGTTCAGAACCTGCTGAAAGAAAGTACATTCACATGTAAATTCTTTCGGAACCAAACTTAGAGAAAGATTATACCTAAAGATAACCTCGGTGCATGATATGAATATGATTAGTCCAGATTATGTCCGTTTCAATATATTTTTTCTTCTTCAATCATCCATGTACTCCTGCCTTACACGAAACATACCACTCAGATCCTGCGACCCCGAAATACTCCTTTTGCTATAGATTAAGAATAAAAGGACTGGCTCTGTTTTAGCGTTGGGGTGTGTTATTTTCTAAGCTGATTGCGTGGGCGCGTCACGGAAACGGTCCAATTAGGCAGGGGACTAAAATACGAGGCGACAGATGCCCGTATATTGGCGTTAGCATTTACGAGTAAATGATGTACTAAAACTAAAATAAAATACCCCGAGAGGGGGTAGATAGAGTCAATACAATCTTACAATCTTTACCTGGCATTCTATAGGTAAGCGTTTCGTATATGAGACTCAGAGTTGCAATATCTTTTCATAGAAGTAATACTTGAAGCTCTTACTTTGACGGAACGTGTGGAAAAAGTTATTAAAACTGCTCAAAAAATATAAGTGTAATTAAGCGAGCCAAAAGTTTTGTTCCAACAAGATCTCTGGAACTGCACAATCGTTCTTCCCCATTTCGATTATTGTTCCTCGGTTTGGTCAGAGCAATTTCAAAGACAAACGATTAAATTACCAGAGGTTCAAGAACGAGCTGCACGTGTAGTGAAGGGAGAAGGATTTGAAGTATCTTCAAATGATATGTGCCCATTTAGACACGTTTCCAGTTTGGACGTGCAGTGATGATGTATAAATCAATGCATGACATCGCACCAACATACTTAAACAAAGATTTAAGTCATGTCAGTTCACTACATGATCACACCACATTAAGACATGCTGTAAGGTATACATTGCGCGTACCTTAATTTAGGACGGACACACATACAAATAGTCCTCTAATTTCTGGAATTAGAGTATGGAACCAACTTGAAAGTTCTATCAAGACGTCATCTACTTTAAACAGTTTTAACCCTAATAAGGCCGGGGGGGGGGGCATTATGCCCCCTCCCCCTCCGCGATTTTTCTAATTGTTCGGGAACGCATACTGATGGCGCCCAGCTGCTCGCTGACTTTTTTCTTTCGAGTCTTGTGCATCTTTTAAAACAATCTTTTTGAAAATCGGGGGTACAGATACAAAGTCACGTGACCTTTTGTCTTTGCATGTCAGCCCCCAAATCGCTCATTTTCATGTTTTGTGTACAAAACATATCGAAATGTCATTTTTCCTAAGAAGAGATAAAACATTGGTTATTGGGTTTTGTTGAAAAGTTTAGGTGTTTGTTTTGGGAGTCAAAATAGTTGAATTGTAGTTAGAAGAAAAAAATATATAATACCAACATTGAAAAAAAACAATGAAATACATACGAAATTATCAAAACAAGAGATAACATAAGAAATAACCTAGCTCGTCCAAATTTGTTGTCGTATTATTGTTACAAATGGTCTAACAAATACACGTAGAACCCCTTACATCAAGAGCAAAAAATGTATTGGTGATTGGTACAATTTAAATTTTCTGTATATACATTTCAAATAAAGTACAAGTTGTTTTCTCAATGATACATAATAAATAACATAAAGATAAGTGGTCAATATAGAGTACTGATTTAACTGAGAGAAATATGATGGGACCTACATGAAAGCAGGCTTGAGAAGCTGTAGGCCCCAGTGAAATAGTTTGTGGTAATGAATGGAGAATATGATACCAAGCTTAATATATTTCTGATTGCATTTTCATTATTTTTGCTGCTTTCAAAGGAGTAAGGCACTCTAATATTAAATTTCAGAAATATTAAAACGCCAACACATTGCTATATATTCTATTACATAGAACAATACTTGGTGTATGTTATTGTGATGTGTTCATGCATGTGATTGTGCATGTTTACGTGCGAGGATGATTGAGTACGTTGCAGATGGTAGTGGGTTTGTTTGGGGTTGGGTAGTAAAGGATGGGGTTAACATTCGTTCTTATATTTTAACTGATATATTTCAATTTTGTTTTTCGTACATGTATTAATTAATTTATTGAATTGTTATTATGATAAAAAGGAATTGTATATCGAGAAAATATTTGTATTATTTGTATTATTTTATATTGAATGAAATCAAAATAAAAATATTATGGAAAAAAACAAAAAGTGTGTGTGTGTGTGTGTGTGTGTGTGTGTGTTTAATTGTGTTTTGACAGACGCGTACCATTCAGAAAGAATTTACGTGTTGGACCTGACATCGAAAATCACCATCCAAAAGACGTGACTCAGTTTCGCAAACCTGGTTCCCAATCATAGTAAGTTTGTAGACGAAGACAGAGAGCACAGACTTTCCCGCTAGACCAAACTCACGTCACTAATACTGATGACAATTAACAATAGGCATACACCTTTGACAGGTTTTCACCTCAAATTTAATTTATACAAAACTTAATGAAAGTACTATACTTCGATGTATTTCAGGAGTAGGTCTATTCAAAACAATAATTCATTCATATCGTATCTTGAGAAATCCAAATACATGTAGTACTGACAGGAATTCTTACAATACTTATAATGCATCTCAGTATCTTTAGAAGACAAACAAAATCTGTAATAATTTTAGTCTACTTATAGACACTGTGCAAGATATCTTTTAGAAATCTGCAATCATTTTCCACATTAGACATATATATAAATATATTTCAGTATGTTATGTTTAAAGAAGAACTTACTATGTTTTCCATCGCAGGTACGATATTTTGTTGTGATATCCTGACGATTAACAATTAATGACATGTTTTGTGATTCTGTTTTATCAAACCTATAGACGATGTGCAAGATATCAAGCATATTTGGTGTTTAAATGAAAGTAAAATTCACTTGGTAAAGTGAATGACTCAATGAGGATGACTTTGAAAGAGCTCTAGAAATAAAATCCCTGTGTGCAGTATAAACCTTGCTAATAATATACAATTTCATGAACATTTTCTTTGTATCACTTAAAGGCTCGATCAGAAATAACGCAGCAAAACTATGTGTCTTAAATATTTGTTTTATGGTGACAGAAGGTGTAGTACGCTTCCCATTTCTGTATTTGTAACACAGAGATCAATGAATACGCGCAAGCCCTTTGTTGCGCAAAGTTGCTATTTTTAATAGTTTATACGTTTACAAAACGCGGCTGCTTTATTTTCCCGGCGGTTTACCGCGCTATATACCCGAACAAGCCTTTACCTGTTGAATATAAACTGGAATGCACATGTATCAATATTAAATATATTGACATGCATGTATATAGATAGTACTCATGACGGACATAAGAGTACACGTTGAACAGGATGAGATAATTTCAGCATACACACTTTTGAAAGACTGGAATATATCAATGGAAATGGAAGGTCGTTATTTACAAAATTAAAGACTCTCGGCACAATAATCTTTGAAGGTATCCTCACAAGTATCAATAACACATATTAGTGCATTCTCTGGCTCATAATGAACACTAAGAAGATATTTAAATGTATAAATTTCATTGTTTGACATGATATATGGATAATAGGACATTGTAATTTACACATTTTAAATACACAGATCACAATCTACAAAATAGAAAATACTTTAGGATATTTATCCTTGTAATAACATGTAAAAACAAGAAATATCTTCGTGGAATATGTCAAAATGTATTTATTCCACTGTTTGATATGATATATAGATAATAGGACATTGTAGTTTACACGCTTGAAATACACAGATCATAATATACAAAATAGAAAATACTTTGGGATATTTTCTCCTTGTAATTACATGTAAAAACAAGAAATTTCTTCATGGAATATGTCAAAATGTATGTATTTCGCTGTTCGACATGATATATGGAGAATAGGACATTGTAATTTACACGTTTGAAATACACAGATCATAGTCTACAAAATAGAAAATACTTTAGAATATTTCAAAATAAAACAAAGCTTGTTCTTGCATTCGTTTATATCTGAAAACTTAACATTATATCTGCACACATTACATTTTGATGATTTATGTGGTAGCAATTTCAGTACCTTATTGTTAATGCCTGATTGTAATCAAGCTATGTACAGAAGAGGGCAATCAACATTTTTTACCCTTCTATAGGCAATATTTTAAACTATAAATGATAATGAAAGAGATTTTTTTGTAGATAATATCCTCACTGCAGAGTATTTTGTAACAATTCGCAATCATATTCTACATTTGACATACATATATATATTTCAGTATTTTATGTTTAAAGAAGAAGTACTACTATTAAAGGGTCTTTGTTTTTCATCTCGGGTTAGATAATTTGTCGTAATATTTTTTCGTAATAAGAGACGATTACATTAATGACATATTGGGATAATGTTTTATTAAACAAAACAAAAAAATCCAAAATGGAGGGACTTATAATGATCAGTCACTTTTCCTCAAGGTACAGTAAATGAACATCACAGAATACTTGGTGAATTATTTTTGTAACAGTACTTTTCCTTTAATACTACACCAATGGTGAGAGTATCATGTGAATTAACATCGTAAATATAACACAAAATTAGTCCTAATCCTCTGGATAACGCATTGAATTTCATTTCTTTCATAGTTTCATTTGAATTTTTTGTATTTTGCTTTAAAAAATCCAATATAATCTACTTTTATCGCAATATGGTTCATACATTGTAATATAAACTTGAATTTCTTTCAAATCCTTATGGATTGGATTATAGGAATTAGTATAAATGTATCAGATTAGCGAGCATGTAAATATACATGTATATGCAATTAATTTCATTTAATTTCACTTTGTCTTTATTTTACAAACCATGATAAAAAAAATTGTATACAATATAACATATATAAATCTGATGGTATAAAAATAAATACAAAGAAATATTGATAAATCAAATATTCAGTGGTAGGTATTGTGATCTACAATAAAAAAAAACGGTTTGCGAGGCATACTGGAAAAAGGCCTACAGGCCATACTTCAGAGGCGATACAAAAGGGTAAGCTAGGATCTTCAATTTTAAAACTTGCAGCATGATACTTTTGAAGCCAATGCAATCACAATCTTTTCCAATAAATAATTTACTACAAATTTCAAAAAGTCTATGCCAACAAAATATCATAAAATAGCAATAGGAATAGCAAACATTTGAATTCATGTAAACAAAAAAAATACACAGGCTCGAAAGAATATGATGAACAGGCAGTAAGCTCATATTAGATATACATGTAAGTACACACAAAATGCACTTTAAACAATGGCAAGTAAATGGTAGATTGATGCGCTATCCTAGAAGAGTTACTGCATGTATGTACATCAAGGCAGGAATTTACATATAAATATGTACAATGAGCCTGTTTTTGTCTGAAAATACTTTTTACATGCACAACACCAGCATGTATCTTTGTATACTAGTGCTCACAGAAAACTCATCATAATAACAAAAGATAGTTGATAAATTGTCTAACTACAAATTTCGACAGGTGAATTTGAAATAAATATCATTGTACAATCATCAAATATGATTACAAAATTGTCTGTCATTGCAGGATACTTTCAATACTAAATTAAAGTAAATGAAAGTGAGCCTCAATGGACTTACTTCATAATTGCTCAGTTAAGATGACATGCATGATATGAATAGTGACCTGAAGTGGGACTACCAAGCAATTACACATGCTTGTAATTGATACAAAATAGTTATGATTATGTACCTGAGGCCGATATATAAAAGATAGTAGTGATATTGGTTGGTTCTACTTTCGGGGAATATGAATATTGAAAATATTGCCATCAAGAGAATCACACTTCCCTTATCTTACGACTTGGGGCAATCTGATTCAGTTGCAGGCAATGTATTCTGATGTCCCCCTCAAGGCCATACAAAAATGGGGAACTTTAATTAAGCTACGCAACCATTACACTCTCATCTCTCTCTCTCTCTCTCTCTATGTATACAATTATATAAATATATCATTGGAACAATGTATTCCTCGATAGAGAAGCATATATAAAAACTGAGTATTATTATTACAGCTCGCATCTAATGAAATACCTCATAGCTCATCAATAAGACGAATTTGACCAGCCTTTCTTAAAACACCCTTGAGGGCTTCACACTCTTTCGCCTCAGTTTGCTTCTTTCTCCACTTTCGGAGCATTGATAGTGTACCCATGTATGATACATCTGCATTCTTCATGTTTGTGTCGAAATAACGCTGGATATCATCTGGCCCAAAGCCAAGAGCCTTCCCGAGATTATCTATCTCTTCACGCTTGGCAACTTTTCGAGCAACAGTGGTCAGCTTTTCGTCAAAGTCTTCCTGTCCACCTGAAATGTTCCTTAAATAAATGTATATTTTTTAAATTATGTTGCTATATTTATGATAACATGTACTGACAACGGGGGGGGGGGATGTTAAGTGCTATGCATTTGATTTTGATATGATATCACATGCATCATGAGGAACAGTGATATTACATTCTTTATTTTGTGAGTGAGCCTCAAACTAGTTCCAGTTCACAGCGTACTAACAACATTCAATTATAAACATATATATTGGACTTTAATTATAAGATATTTGAGCCCAGTTTCCCCTTCTCATCATTTACTGAAGCTTTGTTTTCAATTGTAAACCTACATTGCAACTAAGCAACATATACTTTAAGGAAATAATGTCCAGTCTAAATCATGCAGTTCCTGCAGCAATTTGATTATCTTTTACCTTGCAATCATTTTATATTCAATAAAGTTGTGTTTTTTTTTCGGGGGGGGGGGGGGGGGTTGGTTTGGGGAAAAAGTGCCCCCTTGCCCCTCCCTTCTCCAATTGTTTTTAGTGATTTCAGGTTTATACCTGCACATGCTCTGATCTCAGTCGGAATCTACTAACCATGCTGACAGTATTAAAGGTGTAAGAAATTATCATAACTTACTCCAGAGTTTCACCTGTACTTCCATGTGATGTTCGATGTGTCTGTGAACTGGATGCACCTTGCATTTGTTCTGCAATTTCGAGAACCAGGAAAGTGTATTACTCATTAACCTATAATTCTGAGTGCTGAATAAAGTAAACTGAATATTCATCTACAATTTAAGTTCATTCATTTCTTGCACAAATGTGAAAACTTCATCTAAAAACAAAGCTACAAAATAAAAAGCAAGCAAGACTTTGGAGTCTTGGTTGCAGACCATAACCTTTTTAAAAGTTAAAGATAAACTTGAGTTCTGGTAAAAAAGAAAATGAATTCTCACAGAATCAAACGAAACTTACACTGAATGTTCAAAATTACAAATAAATGTCATGTGCCAAACAATTTTGGAAGAAAATGTTTATTGGCTGAGTAATGAGCATAGAAAGATAAGAAAATCAGGTAGTACTAGCCCCGACACCATTTTGTGTAGTCCCATATACATCTTTCTGTGTACAGTGTTTGATACTTTACCAAGACTGGGCCAAATTTAGTATGATTTTGATGACTCCAGAACCTTACAGTGCACACCAATACTTACTTGCTACATGGTCAACTTTTTCTGATCCATTCCACACCTTTTCTTTCAAAATGCAATCGCATTACCAGAACTCACCTTTATCTTTAAGGATCATTCATTAGATGGAGGAAATTACAAAATTACACCAACCAGAATCTGACATCTCCTTACTTCAGCCACAAACAGAGACATACATGTGGGAAAGCATTTATGGTATAATTTCACTTTGATTGACCCTCTAACAGCAGTAATGCACATCCCTTAATAACATAATGTTAATGCAGTGGTAATGACAATAAAATGAAATTATCATCTGAATTCAAAACTTTGTAGGATATTTTATTAATGTACAGCTCGTACTGGGACAAGAATATGATATTGTGTCTATATACAATATACGCAAACATGTTCCTGATTTGTGATGGTCAGAACAACAAATTTGTCACATTAATTGATTTTTTAGACGAAGCCGAGTTCTGATCATGCAATACGTTTGTGAAATTATCTATCTGGAATTAAAGGTTGATTGTGTAGTACATAGGAATTATTCGGTTTTTAATCATCAGTTTGATATTTACTGGATCCAACTTGATGAAAAGCACATAGGCTGCACACAGAAATGAGTGAACGGGACTACACAAACACATTGAAGGACTGTTAGGTCCAAACAGCTAGGCCAGCTTTTCTTGTCATATTTTGAAAATGAGGGCATTTGAATAGCAATCTTTTTTTTAAGGGGACATTTCTATTCTGAATTTCTTCCAACTAATATAAACAAATAATAAATCTCACATATTGATTTTACACCTTTACCAAAAATGAACCTTCTCTTTAAACCAAAATACCTGGATCTTGTGGAGAAGTTCTCTTTCTTCTGTTAGGAGTTGAGAAATCCAAAGGAAATAAGAGTTCATCCTCTAGTCTCTCACTTTGTCCTATTCTCAGTGACACTGCAACAATGTCTGGCTGGTCGGTGAAGTCCAATTCAAAGGGCTTACAGATCCTGGCTCCACTCGTAAGTTTATCAAAGGGGACAACCTTTAAAACAATGATTGAACGGAGGTCATCAAAAGAGAAGGTAAACAAAACTTCCCTTTTATTTTTCTTATATCAATCATCTGCTTTAGAAGTGTGTACATGTATAAGACATTATTGATGTGAACTTAGCTCCAGCAACCATTCGGATTTTGATTATGTTACAAATCAATGAATTCAACTCAAAGTTTAGTAAAAAATCAAAAATTGCTGACATTTGACCCTTGAAGTCTTTTATATTAAAAACAGATATAGCTTGTATATGTTTTTATCATTATTGTGTTTACATATACAGAGAATCTGAATCAGATTTAATTGCATGTCTTTGATGGCCTCCTCGTGCCGCCATATGGTCAACATTCAATATACCATCTGAGCTTAGGGTACTTTCGAATAACTGAGGGGTATGCTAATGAAATCTTGTGCCTTTAATAGTAACAAAAAAGAAATCTGATTATGATGCTATCCTTAATCAAGACACTAAATATACTTAATCACTGTTAGGTAACTAATGCTACGGTCACAAAGGTTTGTACGAACGATAATTTCGTTCCAATCTCCCTGTTTTTCTATTGTCTTCCCGAATTGCCATTGTCTGAAAATCATTCGTACGGCGTTCGTAGCAGTTCATAACGGCAATTGTGACCGACTGTTGTTTCAGGGATGTCCTGCGTGGCTACCTAAGAGGCATTTCTAGCACCTCTGGGGGATCATCAGGTTAGGATTCTTTAAAAAGGCAAAACGTTTGCTCCATTTTCTCCCCAACTCAACTCCCCAATCTTAGCTCCTTTAGAAGCCACATGCATATTGTTGAAATTCAATATGGCCACCATCCTGGTAAGGTAGTCATGAAGTTCAAAACGAAAGGGCAGAATAGTGTAATAATATGTTGTTATTGTTTGTTAGGTCAGAGAATATAATGCTAATATATTGTAATCAAATTGACGTCAGCATCACTTGTGAAATCCATCCTGGAAATAACTATGGGAAACGGTTACCCGGAGCCTACAGGAGGTGGAGGCATCAATGATCAGACGCTAAATAATGACCGGGTCTGTTGCTACAGCTCCCTGCCAGCTGAACAGCTCAAATATGATGCAGACGTACTAGTTAACCCATAGCATTTGTCCAGGCACCAACAAGCCTATAATAGTTGTGGTATTCTCATAAGATTGCAGCAGTCAGAGAATCCTCAATTCAATAAATTTTATTCTCAAATGCATACCCACAACAAGGACATTTGTTTCGTTCACCTGTAAAATAAAGGCTGACATACATTGTTGATCATATTGGTGGAATAATTATTTTTACCCCAATTTATGGAAGGATTTTGACAATGATTTATTCCTAATAGATCTAAGTACCGGTAATAGTATACATTCTCAGATTTTTTTTAATAATAATTTGCGAGTGTTCGTTTTTGCGTGACTGCTAATTAGCATGTGTGTGCTGATATGCTAATCATAGGGGATCTACGTCCTTAAGTCATAACTGACAGTAAAGAGGATTAATGCCTCACAAAAGAGCACTAATATAGCTGATCGACACAGTTTTGATCATGGGGCCTCACAGTAAAGGGGTCATTGCTAAGCCACTGAATTATGACTGTACGCAGCGGGGGCTAGGGTACGGGGGCGCCCCAACAAAAGAACAAATAAAGAAAATGCAACAAATTATCAATAAATCATTGCATTCCCCCCCCCCCCCGTCTCCGACAAGAAAAAATTGTATGTAGGACCATGCATTATGGTTCAAAGCATGGTCACACACAGGATCTTTGTGACGTTTTTCACTTACAGTGAACCTAGACACTAGGGAAAAATGTTGACATAAAATAGACAATGTTACATCACTATTAGATTATCTGTACCATCAACCCTATTTTTTACCGGGAAAATATATTTCATTATTCTAGCCCTTTGTTTTGAAAATTACAATAAGACTTTGAGATCATATGATGGCTATATAAACTGGTAGGATTTTACCACAACGATGGTCCCAGGGGGCGCATTTCTTGACACCAAATTAATGAAATAACATCGGAAACACAATTCTTTTTTCTGAGAAGCCCATAGCTAAAGAAACTCTTATCATTCTAGTCTAGTCGTTCTTGTGTTGAAATCTAAATTGATTTGAAGTTCACATGGCGACCATATTTGATTTTGGGAGTGGGGGTTCCTTCAGCCTTCCTGATATCAAACTGATGGACCGACATTATAGAAATCTTATTATTTTTGGTCGAATCCAAAGATGTCCGTCAAAAATCAAATTGGTATGGTACGGTCGACATCTGGGCAAAATTTAGTGCTATTAGAACAATTTGCACCAAACTGTCATTATCTTTCCGTAACATCCCCAACTAATTCGGTATCAGAGTTATAACCAGAACAAATTTTGGAACAAATTAATAAACTTACAGCAGGTCTTCCAATTATTGTCTCCTTTACGTAACATGTCATTTTGAGATCACTTTCTGCTGCCTGAATAACGATCTCTTGTTCTGGATGGGCAGGTACGAATTCTTGTTCCTCTTCTTGTCTTTTTATCAACTGTTACCGAAGAAAATAAAAGAAATTATACAGGCTGTATACATATACCAGGAAAAAGAACAACTAATGTCCCAGCAATAAAACTTTTTTTTATGAACCAGTTTCTATAATATAAAGTTTAAATCAAACAACATACTTGTATAACTTAAATCTTTCTCAAAGATGAAGAACACCTCATATTGGCAGAATTTTGGCTGGAAAAACAGCTTTGTCGGTGGTGTTGTTTGTCTTATTATTTTGTTCTTAAGCTCTTAAGAGCCTCTAGTGTACACCAAATGCAATGTATTGTGAACATTTTAAACCATAGTACTGTAGCTGTAGATTTAATGTTGCTTCTTCCAATAAATAATTTATTTTCTGAAAAGTATGAACCAAAAACTGTGGATCTTTGCCACGATACAGATTCCTTAACTGCTGCAACAAAAAAATACCTGGCAATTCCCTTTTATGGCATCATAGAGGTGTGCACGTAAGATGACAGGTGTCTTCTGTAGGGCTAGGTTCTTTTCTTTAAATGGCCGACAGCGCATTTTCTTTTCTTTGAAGAAGAAATTCTTGATCATCAACTTAATCTTCGCCCATGAAAAGTGGTTCATCTTCAGTTTGAGTACATCTTTTGTGATGGTGCAGCTAGGTGTTCCAGACCTCGACAGCATAATTCGTTCTTTAACAACTGCATCTATAATCAACAATATGGCGATACAAATCAGGAAAACTGTGGACACATTAAATCGAGGGATAAACATAGTTCTTAAAGTAATTCAATAACAAGCAAAGGTAAAAGACCTCTGCAAAGAGTTATTGTGGGTTCATTCATATTAACAAAGTTAACCTTAGACATTTTTAGGCCAACTTTTCGGCACCTGACCCTTCAGACCAATCTCTTAAGAAATAGGTCATCTTTATAAACACAGAAGTCGGTCAGGGACAGTATTCTGAAAACTAATGTTTAGTCCCAGAATTTAAATACCATACCTCTGAATTGGTAATCTGAAAACTATGTTAAGGGTATATTATCTTCTTTAGGATAACACCGACACTTCCATTTAAATGAATTCTCTAGTGATAATGTCTCTTAAAAAGTACTCAGCAAATTGTGTTTCATGTTAAATCGTGCCTTTACAGCGCATATTGCAGTTTTGAAAGAAACTACAAAAGAAAAAAGAAAGAAAGAAAATCTCAACTGCATTTCACGTAATACCCCTAGACCAATGTTATTTTCTACATTTTATTATGTATTATGTTTTTTGCTAAAAGAGTTTTCAGAATGCCAGAACTATAAAAAGCCTCGGTCACAAATGCCATTACGAACTGCTACGAACGCCGTACGAACGATTTTCAGACAATAGAAACTCGGGAAGACAATGGAAAAACAGGGAGATTCGCATCGTTCGTACGAACCTTTGTGACCGTAGCTTTATCTCTCACGTTTAGTCCACCGCCACGTATGAGGTTTGCATAAGTTTAAAAGTATGCACACTGCATCTTCCCGCCAAAATATATCTAAACACTGTATTGGACTTAAAATCATTGTTAGAATACAGATTATAATAGCTAACATACTTTTCACGCTAACATAGTATTAGAATACAACCCAATTTCAAAGAAAACTTTTTCGTTTCTATTATTTCCAAATTGTCACTATATACATTTCATGTAGGTTACATTTACATAGGTTATCAGTAGAATAGAGTGGGTCCATACATCGAGGGACATATGCTACCAAAGGAGGGGGGGGGGGCACCTGTCATATTGGCTGATGAAGTGCAAATTGAAATGGCTTTTGATCAGGGAAAGGTACATGGGGCAGGAAAAACAGCTGAGGGATTATAGCATTTTCTTGTCAAGCTTTTTCTTGTCAAGCATTTCCCCCTTTAATTTGTTAACGATATATTGTTGTTTGCCAAGGAGAAAGAAACCGACGATGATGGCGACAAGAAGATGAAGGGAAGCAGCACTACCCATACACATGACCTGTCGAGTCTGGAAGAGAGGGTAGAGGATATGAGGGGGGGGGGGGTGGTTACAAAAGTTTAAATCGTTCTTATAATAGACCGTAGTGTACAAGACTGCCTTCACACTGGAGTATCGTGAATATTGTTGGGACGCTTACTGTCGCAAAGGGTTTGATTTGGATGCACTTCAAGAGAAAGACTTGTTAAGATTTTCATATCAAGTTTGGGCCAATTAATGTTGCGCTCTGAAATGTGCTCTGAAATTTCAGCTGCCGTGCACGATGTCAATTGCTTTGTTCTGAAGTGATTGTTGCTACACACATAATTTTGGTGGACTTCATTTTACAAAAAGTGAAATCTAATGGAATTATTGTGAGCAACATTTTAAAACCAAAATTCAAAGAAATGTCATAACTATCTCCAGTTAGATATAACATCCTTCAACTTTACAATGTGAAGACGTCAATTAATGTTTCGAGTCACTCACGATCAAAAGTGTAAAACGTTTTTATAATACACCTTCTACTTTTAATGGAAAATGGGAGTTACATTTGTTTATTTACCTATCACTAAGTGTTTCATTTAATTACAAAAAGGTTTTGACAGACATTCATCAAATGCCATTGCTACATGATGTCTATACATGTTGAGATGTACTTACCGGTTGAGTATTCTCCTTCTCCCGTGTACAAGACTGCCTTCACGCTGGAATATCGTGTAATCACAGCACAATGGGGCATTGTGTAAGTCACCGGTAACTTAAGGACTAAGTCATCAGGGGCTAAACACTGTACACCGCAGCAGACTGACATCTCTTCTTTGCTGTTGCCAAGATTTTGAGTATCTGTCAGGACACGAAGAGAAATTTCCTGCGGCGCTTCGCTGTCAATTGCACCGGGAGGGATCTCAAGTTCAATTCCGAAGGAATCTAGCTGAAGTTTGCCACCTTTAACTCCAACTCTCTTACAACATTCCATCTTGATTGGTACGACATTGACTTCATCTGGTAATATAATTGTAATTTTTTAAAACTTGAAATTCTCATAGATATACCGGTAGGCTCTTCAAATTGGCTGAATCAGTAAAGTATCTGGGATACAGTGACGGACATTCCCATAAAGACTTATCTGCGACCATGTCACGGTTTATTAATAATAATAATAATAATAAATTCCACTCCAAATTTTATTGCTGTTCGGATTACAACCAATTCGTCCACCACCCAATAAGTCTATTCCCATATGGTCTACACCTAGCCCGTCTACAATCCACATGCTCTTATAATCAATTTTATGTCTACTCATTATTTGGTCTAATGGCCATTAAATATAAAGACCAGTTATGGTCATGCGATTGCATTGTGAAAGAAATGCAGTGGAATCGATCAGAAAAGGTTGATCATCTAGCATATAAGTATTGGTGTGTACTGCAAGGTTCTGGAATCATCAAAATGCTAAGAAATGTGGCCCAGTCACGGTAAAGTTACAAGCACTGTACACAGAAAGATGACTATGGGACTACGCAACACGTGCATGATATCTATCAAGTCCAAATAGATATAACAATTTACCAAATATATCAGTAGGCGGTTTCTCAGCAAAATTTGTATCACGTATTAGTCAAAACATATTCTTTCACAAGATTGGTAATGAGAGCTTCCATTTCATATTTTGAGAGGGGGGCGTTTCCAAAACTGATCTCTACCTTTAAGGCTATAATAGCCAATTGGTCTAATCTCAAATAAGTCGACAACCCATTTGGTCTATTGCTCATTTAGTCTAATGTCCAATCGGTGTAATTCCCAGTTTGTCTAATGACCATTTTGTCTACTATCCATAAGGTATAGTAATCATTTGATGATTGTCATTGTGTATGATAACATAATTATCATACCATATGAAAAGTATAATTTGAGAAATAATAGTATTGAAATTATGTTCATTCTTTATGGGATGTCGTCTGTTTGGAAAAGATTGGTTCATATTGTGACGTCATTAAAACATCAATACCTTTCTGGTGAATCTCTTGTATATCCCAGATGCTATGGAGGTGGTTTTATTTGTATTTGTATAAATCACCCACTGTGTAGTCGACCTAAAACGTGTACGATGGCCATCTGTCAGCTTACCAGTTTCTAGTGATACGTTATTTGCCATATTTGTGATAGTCTTTGAATGGGCACTTTAAGGCACAAAACTGTAGAGCGCAGATAAAAAGGAAAAACATGTGGTAAACCGCTGCAGTATACCCCTATATATGTGAACAAATTCATTAGTGCAAACATACATACATGTATAATCTTAATAAACTCACATATTGAAGAAGTTGGGGGGAGTGAGAAGGATGAGGTGGGTGACGAGGATGGGGAGGTCCTCCTCTTCAGCTCGAAATGCATCGACGTACCCTGCTTAGAGTCTTCATGTGATGCCTTACTGTCATGTTCAACTGTGACCTTTACATTAGGATACATCTCTGAAAGTTTGTGGATGTCACTTTGAGACAACGGGCATTCCACATTTAAGAACTTGAGTTCTCGAAGCGAACTCTCTTTCCCTGTGCACTGTGGTGGATGACTGGTACTCTGAGGAATGTCAACCTTGCACCTGTCTAATGTCAGGACAGTTACTCCTTCGAGTTCAGTTGACACAAGATGCATTAGGTCAGCCATGGGTACAGCTGTTGGTGCACCTTCAAGTTGTAGCTCAGAACCTGAAAATGTTCGGTACCACGTAACAGAGGTAAGTTCTGCATCTCCAAGCTGCACCTTCTTTGCCTCAACATACCTCAAACGTGGATTTATCACATAAAATACATGTAATACATGAATTAAAGTTACAAATTTGTAGCAATCATCCGTCTCAAATGGTTCAAGATGGATGTTGGTCAGATGTGGCATCTTGCATGATGTAATTTCTTTGCCTGACTTGATCGATAGACTTCTTCCAAAGCCTGATAACACCAGTGATACAATATTTGGACAGGAGGTACAAATATCAATTAACAGGCTGTCTGTAGGTACGTCATCTGAACACCTGCCCTCACATCTTAATTTAAGCTCTCTCACTGATGATGATGAATTGACCTCATGAAATAATGCTTGATCGGATGGAGAAATTAGACTCTCTATTAGCAGATCTAGACTCGCTGCATTTAGAAACAATTTACTGACCTCCAATAGTGTATCATGAAGTGTTTTTGAACTATACAGGGTCTTAATGCAAACTGTGATGACAGATCTCATAGGCATAAGCTTAGGCTTAGGCATGAGGGTTAATGGGTGTAGTTGCATCCAGTGGCAGTGTAAATCAACGGAGATATGTTTCACTACCGGACACAATGGAGCCAGTATGGAGATGACATCTTGGAAGAAATCGGCATCCCATAGTACAAGATGAGTCTCATCATCGGTGCTTATCCACGCGATTACATGTAGCTCCCGTCCAGCATCACCCCTCATAACAGTGTCCTGCCCAGATTTCTTGGCTGAATAAAAAACGACAATTAAACAACCCATTTTGTGTGGCCTCTCCCGGCCAATTCACATAAAAGTACACTAAACAGCATTATATATTAAAAAATCGAATATAATAAACAAATCTTGCGGTGAGGTATCGATATAAAATTGAACAACACAATCATATAATCTATCTAGCATATCCTTCTAGTTGATAAACACCCTGCATTCCACATAAAATGTTTACAAAAATGCTATCCTTCTTTTTAAAGGTAATTTGGAAAGACTATTTCAACAAGCACTATGAGAAATTAAATCTAAAATGGAGGGAGAGGGTGTTCAGATCAGAAGGTCTACTGTAAGAGTTAAAAGACCCCTCAAAAATATTTGTTTTATTTTTATATTTGTATCCTGATCTCAATAATGTCTCCATCAAGCACATGTGGTAAATTAAAAGACTTAATCACATCTATCCAGATATTTTACTGAATTACTGAATGTTGTAGATTGACACTACATGTACTTTGTATGTACATGTAGATACCACATAGGGAATAATAGGAATTAAGTAACTTTGTGACTTGATGGCATCATGATAGCTTTAGCCATGTTATACAGTTTAATAATTGTAACTATAAAAATTGTAATAATAATGATAATAATAAAGATAATAATAAGAACTAGATGGAATTCGACTGCGCGCAGTCGAAAATGATGCCTCCGTCATAGAGCAATTTTACAAACCAAAACAAAACAAATTTTTCAAATTCAAGTTCAATTGTAATCCATTAAAAGGTTCTCAGAATATCGTGATTAGGCCTACAAGCAATTTCTCATATACATATATGACCCTTTGATCTTTGACCTCATGACCCTAAAATCTACTCAGTTCATTGGCTCTGCAAGATGTCCTGAGTTAAATAGTAATTCATCTGTCAGTTCTAATGAGAATGAGTTCACAAGCTATTTTAGCATACATAATGAGCCCATGACCTTTGACCTTATGAACCAAGAATCTACTCAGTTCATTGGCTCTGCAAGATACATAAATGATCTAAGTTTGGCAGGAATCCATCAATCTGTTCTAATGAGAATACGATCACAAGCTATTTTTGCATACATAATGAGCCGCATGACCTTTGACCTTGACCTCATGATCCCAAAATCAAATCAGTTCATCAGCTCTGCAAGTAACATACATGACCTAAGTTTGGCAGGAATCCATCAATCGGTTCTTGAGATAACGCGATCACGAGCTGTTTTTGCATACATAATGTGCGCTGTGACCTTTGACCTCGTGACCCCAAAATCTAATCAGTTCATCGGCTCTGCAAGTAACATACATGACCTAAGTTTGGCAGGAATCCATCAATCGATTCTTGAGATAACGCGATCACGAGCTGTTTTTGCATACATAATGAGCCCTGTGACCTTTGACCTTTGACCTCCTGATCCCAAAATCTAATAAGTTTATCGGCTCTGCAAGATACATACATGACCAAAGTTTGGCAGGAATCCATCAATCAGTTCTTGAGATAACGCGATCACGAGCTGTTTTTGCATACATAATGAGCCCTGTGACCTTTGACCTTTGACCTCGTGACCCCAAAATCTAATCAGTTCATCGGCTCTGCAAGATACATACATGGCCAAAGTTTGGTAGGAATCCTTAAATCGGTTCTTCAGATAACGCGATCACGAGAACGGGACGTACGTACGTACGTACAGACGTACGTACAGACGTACGGACAGACGGACGGACAACCCGAAAACATAATGCCTCCGGCTACTTCGTAACGGAGGCATAAAAATCATCATCATACAAATAGCAATAACCATATGTATATGCTAGGGGATGCTCAAGGTGCCTAGAAAGTCCTAAAGAGTGGTGAAGTGTGACGTCATCAAAAATCTATTTTCAGAATTTCTCAATCATTTCTTCATTTTCTGAAAGAGCATCACAAATAAGGTACAAATGTCCGAATCCAATTGAATTTATTAAGTATTGGCTGAGATATGACCATCTGAATAAATAGATGTCCTATAGGAACTCAGTGTTATATGCTCTGGCTCCTAATGGTGTACTGTCTTCATTTTGGAAATTTGTTATTGTAGTCCAGTAGACGGTACCATATACCATGTACATGACCTGGAAAAGTTGATAAGTACTAGGTTTTTGTGTTGATTTGTGTTCTAGATGTGTATTGAAGTAAATTCAGCTTGGTTGCCAGCTTGACAACCTTGAGCAACTTTTGTAATAGCCATATTAGCATAATCATCTAATTAGCATATGTGCAATATGTAATAATGTTGCTAATCTCGATCCAGGAAGCCTGAAACCATGGATAAGACGACTTTTCAAGGGTTTTCTATGACAAGGAATTCATTTATGACACCAATTTTTATTTTTAAGTAATACAATTGTCTTGAATAGCATAATTAGCATAAAATGTACAATATATGGACTTCATTGTCATTGTTTATTTATAAAGCCTAAAAATGGTACAATGCAACATTGTAAATCACTTTTGAAAAATTAATCATTAATTCATGAGAAGATATTCCATGTATATGTAGTATAATTAGCCTAATTAGCATAATAATCTAATTAGCATATATGTGTAGTATGTAATAGTGTTGTTAATCTTAATCCAGGAAGGCTGGTAACATGGATAATGTGACTTTTCAAGGATTCTCCATGACGAGTAATTCGTTTATGACACCAGTATTTATTTTTGAGTAATGCAATTGTCTTTAATAAATAGCATGATGAGCTAATTAGCATAAGTTTGATATATGGACTTTATTGTCATTGTTTATCTATAAAGCCTAAAAATAGTGCAATGCAACATTGTCAATGACCTTTTGAAAGACTACACATTAATTCATTAGAAGATATTCCATGTAGATGTAGTATAACTAGCCTAATTAGCATATACAATGTATGTGCAATATTTAATAATGTTGCTAATCTTAATCCAGAAAGATTGAAAACATGGATAATATGACTTTTCCAGGGTTTTCCACTACGAGGGATTCAGTTGTGATACCAGTTTTTATTTTTAAGTAATGCAATTGGCTTAATATGTAATTAGTGTACTAATAAGCTTAATCAGCATATATGTAGAATATCAATTATTTGGGACTCTATTTAGCTTCACAAATTGTATGTCCAATGTGGTGGTTATCTTGGTTGCAAGGCAATGTTGTCGAACCTCATGAAATGTCTAGGAAATGACGGGGTCATCATACACATTGAAGGTTGGGCTTCAGTCATTGGATTAATAGAGAGACTGTCGGAAACATACTGAAGATGGTTAAAGCAGATGATAGTGATGGAATTGAATATGTGGTGAGACAGGTACGTACGTAGGCCAGGGATGTTGAATATAACAGTGCGAACTATGATCTGTCTATGTTTACCAAAGCTAGAACCATTGAGAGTACAAGCCCCACATTATTACATATTGCACATAAATGCTAATTAGATTATTATGCTAAATAGGCTAATTATATGACATCTACATGGAATATCTTCTCATGAATTAATTATTAGTCTTTCAAAAGTGATTTAAAATGTTGCATTGCACCATTTTTAGGCTTTATAGATAAACAATGACAATGAAGTCCATATATTGTACGCATGCTTATTAGCTCATTATGCTCATTGTACTATTTCAGACAATTGCATTAGTTGGAATCAAAAACTGGTGTCATAAATGAATTCCTCGTCATAGAAAACCCTTGGAAAGTCATATTATCCATGTTTTCAGGCTTCCTGGATTAAGATTAGCAACATTATTACATATTGCACATAATTAGGCTAATTATACTACATATACATAGTATATCTTCTCATGAATTAATGATTAATCTTTCAAAAGTGATTTACAATGTTGCATTGCACCTTTTTAAGGCTTTATCGATAAACAATGACAATGAAGTCCATATATTGTACGCATGCTTATTAGCTCATTATGCTCATTGTGCTATTTCAGACAATTGCATTACTTGGAATCAAAAACTGGTGTCATAAATTAATTCCTCGTCATAGAAAACCCTTGAAAAGTCATATTATCTATGTGTTCAAGCTTCCTGGATTAAGATTAGCAACATTATTACATATAGCACACATACACAGTCGCTCATAAAGGTGATTTTTTTTTTATCCCAATTTATGGAATTATTTTAAAAATAATTTAAAAATAATAGATCTAGATAATAGTATACATTCTCGGATTTTATTGAATAATAATTTGCCAATGTGTGTTTTGCGTGACTGCTAAAGCATGTGTATGCTACTATGCTTATCAAATAGGGGACCTATGCCCTTAGGTCATAAATGACAGTAATGAGGATTAATGCCCCACAAAAGGGCACTAATATAGCACATCGACACGGTTTTGATCCTGGGGCCTCACAGTTACGAGGCCATTGCTTTGTCACTGAACCATTACTGTACGCAGCGGGGGCTAGGGTAGGGGGCAGTTTCCATAAATTTTAAAAAAAAAACAGAAAATGCAATAAATGTTCGATAATTTATTGCATTTTACCCCGGGTCCCAACATAAAAAATCTTCTGTGTGCCCATGCCTTGAGCCATAATGCATAGCCGTCCAGAGGATTTGTTTATGTTGGAGACCGGGGTAAAATGCAATAAATTATTGAAAATTTATTACATTTTCTGTGTTTTTATTTATTTATGGAAACTGCCCTCTACCCTAGCCCCCGCTGCGTACAGTCATGGTTCAGTGACTAAACAATGGCCTCGTAACTGTGAGGCCCCATGATCAAAACCGTCTCGATGAGCTATATTAGTGCCCTTTTGTGGGGCATTAATCTTTATTACTGTCATTTATGACTTGAGGGCATAGGTTCCCTAGTTAATAAGCATAGTAGCATACATATGCTTTAGCAGTCACGCAAAACACACATTGGCAATTTATTATTCAATAAAATCTGAGAATGTATACTATTATCTAGATCTATTATTTTTAAATAATTTGTGTAATAGTTCCATAAATTGGGGTAAAACTAAAATATTCCACCTTTATGAGCGACAGTGTATGCTAATTAGATTATTATGCTAATTAGGCTAATTATACTACATTTACATGGAATATCTTCTCATGAATTAATGATTAATCTTTCAAAAGTGATTTACAATGTTGCATTACACCATTTTTAGGCTTCATAGATAAACAATGACAATGAAGTCCATATATTGTACATGTTATGCTAATTATGTTATTTAAGACAATTGTATTACTTAAAAATAAAAATTGGTGTCATAAATGAATTCCTTGTCATAGAAAACCCTTGAAAAGTCGTCTTATCCATGGTTTCAGGCTTCCTGGATTGAGATTAGCAACATTATTACATATTGCACATAATGCTAATTAGATTATTATGCTAATTAGGCTAATTATACTACATATACATGGAATATCTTCTCATGAATTAATGATTAATCTTTCAAAAGTGATTTACAATGTTGCACCATTTTTAGGCTTCATAGATAAACAATGACAATGAAGTCCATATATTGTACATTTTATGCTAATTATGCTATTTAAGACAATTGTATTACTTAAAAATAAAAATTGGTGTCATAAATGAATTCCTTGTCATAGAAAGCCCTTGAAAAGTCGTCTTATCCATGGTTTCAGGCTTCCTGGATTGAGATTAGCAACATTATTACATATTGCACATATGCTAATTAGATGATTATGCTAATGTGGCTATTAAAAAAGTTGCTCAAGGTTGCCAAGCTGGCAACCAAGCTGAATTTACTTCAATACCCATCTAGAACACAAATCAACAAAAAAACCTTGTACTTATCAACTTTTCCAGGTCTGAAAAACTTCTACAGGACTATTGCTACATGTACACAAAGGCTGGCATATTTTTATTCCAAATGTCCTAGCTACTGCCTACCTTTACTTTTTGAGTACACGTTCATCATCCTGAAGTTAGTCACCGTTACATAAAATAATTCAACATTTCATTCACATGTATTCCTCTATTTAATGTCTGACGGAAGATGAAAGTTGTTGAATCTTTTTAAAATGCTTGAAAAGGCACATTAGATAGTTTGGGACGTAATATATATATTTTTGTCTACAAAGAAATTCCTGTCATTTGTATTTTTTTTCAAAGAACCTTTTGTAAACCTAATTGAAAGAAAAGAGAAAAATATTTGCACGGTCATACAGCATATCTGTTTAATCAGGATTTTTTTAATTTTTGGGGTTAGCTTTTATTTCCAAAATGGAAGAGCTTTTTTAAAGCTATAACAATGCTATACACGGTACATGTAATTCTTTTCAAGGGTTTCAACACATTGTTGTTACAAGTCCAACACCATAATTTTCACGTAATGATTTTGAATCTTATCTGATATTTGTTCACATACCTTCTCTTCCAAGCCTGATGGGTGTATCCGGATATCTATCACACACAGTCACTTTTCGAGTGTGAAGTAGAACTCCTTCTAACTCCTTTGCCTATGAAATGTAATAGGAAAACATGAAAAGGTCTCATAAGATAATTCTTACTCTAAAAGAAGCCTATACCCAGAATTGTTGAAGAAAAAAAAACACATCCAATAAATCATAACAAAAATATTTTGTCAACTTTCTCTTGGATTATTCCAAGGCAGATGAACTAGAACAACATTTTTCAACCAGGTTGCAAGAACAATGAGCTCTTCTGTGGGCCCCTATATACATTTAAATTTTAGTGGAAGGCGTAGGTGCCTCAACTCCCCTCAACGGATTCAGCACATCATATAGCATATGTTTTAATCGCGTCAGTAAAATACATGATTTTTTACACAAATTTTGTAGGTCCCCCTAAATGATGTTATATCGGTTGACTTGATAAGTACCTTTAGTACATGTATAACACACTTCTAAATGTCTTTAGACAGAGAAACATCTCACTATAGTATGATGCTCTTAAATGTTTATGTTGCATTTGGGCGTTTACAATCAAATGTTGGGTACCTGAGACATATTTAGCCGTCACAACCTTGGCAGCAATGATCGATGGCTACAATTATGCGTACAAACCCTGTTTTCTACAGATGTGTAAAGAGACAACTCTGGGTAGGCTGGCTTGATCATTTGAAAAAGAGTTGAGGAGGGATGCAAGATCATTTATAAAGCATGTGATCCAAAGAGGATAGTATGACCCCCAAAGATGGTCGTTTTAATTATTCCCCCCCCCCCCCTTGATATTAAAGGTATGGGAAATTTGTATTTTGGAGAATATGAACCAACAGAAAAATAAATATTCAGAAAAATGAGTAACACCATTATAATTATGTTTTGCTGGAGCTTGTTCCTTCAGCCTTATGGACTAAGAGTGACTCATATTAAAGGGATAGTTGAGTTCTGTTTTCAGTCCGCAAATGCCTTCAAAGTGCATGGTAGTTGCTCTTATTCTTAATTATGACATTTATTGTGCCTTTTTAGAACCTAAAATTGCTACGAAGGTAATTTTTGACCCCAAAATGTGTGAAATTTAACCACTACGATCATACCAATTCAGCTCCACTTTCAAAAAACATGTTGACCGTTAATGAATTACTTATTTAAATATAACAATACATGAGCTGGCTAATTGTGGGTAATGCCAACAAAAAAAATCCAACATCGGCATTGGCTGAAATACGACGTAAAGGCGTTATTTCGTTTTTTTTTCAACGTTTTTTTTCCAATTTTTCAAAATATCTAATATTTGTGGTGGTACACAAGTATTAAATCGTTATATTTCAGCCGTCTCTGAACCGATTTTGATCAAACAAAGATGATTTTGTCATTCAAATATTATGTTCAAATTTCAAATTTGACACTCAGTTTTTCATTTTCTCACAAAAATTGTATTGTGTATAGCGCCCTCTGCAACATAACTCAACTATCCCTTTAAAGCTGATATTCTAAGCAAATAAATGTCCCTTAATTTGGTACCTACGGCAAGTAAATGTTATTTATAATTATTTCAATTACATAGTATATGACACAACAATTCTGGCTACTCGGAATCCTTAATTTGAAATGTCGAAAATATCCGCCTCGCCTTGCATAGAAAATCAGTCACGGCGCTGGTCTACTATATATGACATCACGTCCGGGAAAGAGTATATTCACGTACCCGGATGTTCCATAGAAAGCATGTGCAGAGAGATACGATTTTCTGCTTATTTTTGTTTCAAAGGCTGAAAAGTCTAATAAATCATAATTCTATGTACAATTCTTTACCTTCCCCTAATATTTCATAGTATTAATACCAATTCCCCTTTTACAAATTATGACATATACATGCCAACGATGTACTATTAGTCGATATTTTCACCAAGTAATTTTTGTTTTGATGTTGAAATCTGCCCAGGCACGGAGTGAACAGTAGCTGTCTGGTAAGTGGACCCATGCACAGTTCATTACCATACAGCGATCTCCCGATGGTTTCTTCTTCCCTTTACCTATGTATTTCGCCTTCCTTGGCCCTGAAGATCCTTTATCTTCTTCCATGCTGTGCATTGTGCGATCTATCAATACTGATACCGGTAGCCAGGAGCAAGTCTTTGTTAGTTGTTTTTCTTAGATGGTATAACGTCGCTTTCATTCTCTTGCAATTGCCGATAATCATGTAACTAGCGCACGTACGTTCCATCACAAGCAAGCCGCGCCTAGAGCAGCGGCCTGGTCTTACCTCCCGATTCTGCTCACTTCACGAACGTTCGTGCAAGAGCCGCATCACTCGCGGATGAATATCGTTCGATCACTAGACCTTGTCAAATTATTATAGAGCAAGCGCGCTTGCATGATCTCGTTCAAGTTTGACATTTTACAACATAAAATGTTTAACTGGTACTGTACCCTTTTTTGAGGCAGTCACACACATCTATGATAAGTACTATCATAGTTCTAGGCCTATTTGTTTAACAAAACTGCTCCTGTACCTTATCTGATGACATTTTACAAGATAATGCATCCGCCTATTCATGATTTAACCTTGTTTCCCAAGCAGTAAACTCGTCTTAAATCTCTACTGAATAGGTGAATATGAGGATATAAAAAGAAATCAGCGACTGAAAAATGTTGCTTTGTTATTCTTCATTCAAATGAAAACAGAAAATCCATCAAATTTACTCATTAACAAAAACAAATCTAAGCTCTGACAGGATAGCATTTACGTTGGGATATCACTGCTATTCACTCTCACTGAACCCATGGGTCCCGTTCGTGACGTCATGGACAGAGGCCCTACTATACATGCACTTCCGGGTTTCAGACTTAGATAGTTTGGTAGAGTTTACTCGCTGAAATTCACTATTCTAAACTTGTTTTTGTCAGTTGGACACCATTTAGTGTTATTATGGGGGTTAAAAGCTTTCTATTGATGTACTTATCTCAATATTTGGGATTGTCTTAGAATATAAACTTTAAAGGAATTGACAACATCATCGCCAACACGCTTTCTAGAGCAAAGGCATATCTATTGAACAGTTGTAAGTTGTAAAAAAAACATAAAACGGGCCCTGATCTATCCATTATACAAGGTTAATTGAATAAAGAACATAAGGCTATTGTAACAAACTCTACAAAATACTAAAGAGCTTTGAGTGTTATCAAGTGACATAGTGTACACTGACATAACAGTAGGAAATATAAAACTAAAATCTGAAAGTGCTGCAAGGTAGGGGGGGGGGGGGCATTTACATTGACACAGAGATCTTGGCTATGGTTAGCGATATGAAGATGAAAATTGGTACACATATTGAATAAAGTATACACGACATTGACACAGAGCTTTCATCCAATGTTGGCAATACCCTATTACAATGTTACGTGAGGACTAAACAATGTGGAAAGAGAGTACAAAGCATTGAATATTAATTCAAATCAAATGTGGTCTTTTTTGGACATGTTTTAAACTTTGATATGCCTTAGTTCGGACATGGGAAGTTACACATAATTAAATATTCTTTAGCATAACAGAATACATGGACTTGGCAACATTGTTCAATGGCTACAGGTTATGCATACAAACCTTCAACAAGTTCATTTGTCTTTGTAAATCCAACTCTTTGTCGCGTAGCTCTCTGATCTGAAAGAGTTGAGTAAGGGTAAAGAGCATTTATAAAGCATGTGATCCAAACAGGACACTGTGACCCCAAATTTTATATTCTATATATACATTTTATAAATACATTTCATTAACAAAATCAGTCAGGGTCATTGTTTTAAGTTTCAATCCATGTTTTAGAAAAGGTAACACTTTCCCTGTTGGAGCCAAGTGCGTACCTACCTAATTACCCAGAGACATGATTAAACGGCTAAAATTGGTAGAAGGACAGAACAAAACATTGAGAGCAGCTTGGCAGCAATGATCGATTGCTACAATTATGCATACAAACCCTGTTTTCTGCAGATGTGTAAAAGAGACAACTCTGGGTAGGCTGGCTTGATTATTTGAAAAAGGGTTGAGGAGGGATTCAAGATCATTGATAGAGCATGTGATTCAAAGAGGATCCCCTTGGATTTTAAAGGTATGGGTAATTTTGTATTTTAGAATATATGAACCAACAGAAAAATAAATATTAAGAAAAATGAGTAACTCCAATATAATCATATATCAAGGTATTGCGCCTGGTATCTAAGTACCACAATAGATCATTGTTTTCAATAAGACTGATTTCTATGACAAGGCAGATTACACCAGCTTGTTGCCTTCTTATTGTATAACTTTCAAAGCTAATTAATTAAAGGTGATAGGCATTTCTTCTAACATACTTACGGCAATGAAATACCTTGCCTGTTCACATTGTAAAAGGTCTTGTTAGGTATAAACTTGGACCCAAAGTAAGAAATGGAATTGAAAATCTCAAGCAAACAAACCATGGATGAGTCAGCCAGTTTTGCAGTTATACCACCAGACCTCTTTCCTCCCTTCTCCTCCATCGACTGAAAATATATTAAAGCATAGACTTACGTAGTTATATTCAAATGTGAGTTTATACATTCACAAAATGTCATTCATAAACTTGGTAGCCATATTTTTCAATTCAATACAGGAACAAGAATTAGAGACTTTTTTGTTGGAGCTTGTTCCTACAGCCTTATGGACTAAGAGTGACTCATATTAAAGGAATAGACAACATTGATCATCGCCAATACCCTCTCTAGAGCATAGACATATCTTTTGATCAGATGTAAGTTGTAAAATACCATGAAACGGGCCCTGGTCTACCCATTATACAAGATTTATTGAATAAAGAACATAAGGGTATTAAACTCTACAAAATACTAAAGAGCTTTGAGTGTTATCAAGTGACATAGTGTACACTGACAAAACAGTACGAAATATAAAACTGAAATCTGAAAGTGCTGCAAGGTAGAGAGGGGGGGGGGGGCATTTACATTGACACAGAGATCTCAGCTATGGTTAGCGATATGAAGATGAAAATTGGTACACATATTGAATAAAGTATACACAACATTGACACAGAGCTTTTATCCAATGTTGGCAATACCCTATTACACTGTTACGTGAGGACTAAACAATGTGGAAACAGAGTACAAAGCATTGAATATAAATTCAAATCAAATTTGATCTTCTTTGGACGTGTTTTAAACTTTAATATGCCGTAGTTCGGACATGGGAAGTTACACATAATTAAATATTATTTAGCATAACAGAATACATGGACTTGATAAACAGTGTTCAATGGCTACAGGTTATGCATACAAACCTTCAACAAGTTCATTTGTCTTTGTAAATCCAACTCTTTGTCGCGTAGCTCTCTGATCTGAAAGAGTTGAGTAAGGGTAAAGAGCATTTATAAAGCATGTGATCCAAACAGGACACTGTGACCCCAAATTTTATATTCTATATATACATTTTATAAATACATTTCATTAACAAAATCAGTCAGGGTCATTGTTTTAAGTTTCAATCCATGTTTTAGAAAAGGTAACACTTTCCCTGTTGGAGCCAAGTGCGTACCTACCTAATTACCCAGAGACATGATTAAACGGCTAAAATTGGTAGAAGGACAGAACAAAACATTGAGAGCAGCTTGGCAGCAATGATCGATTGCTACAATTATGCATACAAACCCTGTTTTCTGCAGATGTGTAAAAGAGACAACTCTGGGTAGGCTGGCTTGATTATTTGAAAAAGGGTTGAGGAGGGATTCAAGATCATTGATAGAGCATGTGATTCAAAGAGGATCCCCTTGGATTTTAAAGGTATGGGTAATTTTGTATTTTAGAATATATGAACCAACAGAAAAATAAATATTAAGAAAAATGAGTAACTCCAATATAATCATATATCAAGGTATTGCGCCTGGTATCTAAGTACCACAATAGATCATTGTTTTCAATAAGACTGATTTCTATGACAAGGCAGATTACACCAGCTTGTTGCCTTCTTATTGTATAACTTTCAAAGCTAATTAATTAAAGGTGATAGGCATTTCTTCTAACATACTTACGGCAATGAAATACCTTGCCTGTTCACATTGTAAAAGGTCTTGTTAGGTATAAACTTGGACCCAAAGTAAGAAATGGAATTGAAAATCTCAAGCAAACAAACCATGGATGAGTCAGCCAGTTTTGCAGTTATACCACCAGACCTCTTTCCTCCCTTCTCCTCCATCGACTGAAAATATATTAAAGCATAGACTTACGTAGTTATATTCAAATGTGAGTTTATACATTCACAAAATGTCATTCATAAACTTGGTAGCCATATTTTTCAATTCAATACAGGAACAAGAATTAGAGACTGTTTTGTTGGAGCTTGTTCCTACAGCCTTATGGACTAAGAGTGACTCATATTAAAGGAATAGACAACATTGATCATCGCCAATACCCTCTCTAGAGCATAGACATATCTTTTGATCAGATGTAAGTTGTAAAATACCATGAAACGGGCCCTGGTCTACCCATTATACAAGATTTATTGAATAAAGAACATAAGGGTATTAAACTCTACAAAATACTAAAGAGCTTTGAGTGTTATCAAGTGACATAGTGTACACTGACAAAACAGTACGAAATATAAAACTGAAATCTGAAAGTGCTGCAAGGTAGAGAGGGGGGGGGGGGGCATTTACATTGACACAGAGATCTCAGCTATGGTTAGCGATATGAAGATGAAAATTGGTACACATATTGAATAAAGTATACACAACATTGACACAGATCTTTTATCCAATGTTGGCAATACCCTATTACACTGTTACGTGAGGACTAAACAATGTGGAAACAGAGTACAAAGCATTGAATATAAATTCAAATCAAATTTGATCTTCTTTGGACGTGTTTTAAACTTTAATATGCCGTAGTTCGGACATGGGAAGTTACACATAATTAAATATTATTTAGCATAACAGAATACATGGACTTGATAAACAGTGTTCAATGGCTACAGGTTATGCATACAAACCTCTAACAAGCTCCTACGTCTTTCTAAATCAAACTTTTGGTAGCGTAGCTCGCTTATCTGAAAGAGTTGAGTAAGGATAAAGAGCATTTATAAAGCATGTGATCCAAACAGGACACTGTGACCCCAAATTTTATATTCTATATAGACATTTTATAAATACATTCCATGTAAAAAAATCAGTCAGCGTCATTGTTTTAAGTTTCAATCCATGTTTTAGAAAAGGCAACACTTTCCCTGTTGGAGCCAAGTGTGTACCTAACTAATTACCCAGTGACATGATTAAATGGCTAAAAATGGTTGGAGGACAGAACAAAACATTGAGGGCAGCTTGGCAGCAATGATCGATGGATACACTTATGCATACAAACCCTGTTTTCTGCAGATATGTAAAGAGACAACTCTGGGTAGGTTGGCTTGATCATTTGAAAAAGAGTTGACGAGTGATTCAAGATCATTTATAAAGGAAGTGATCCAAAGAGGATAGTTTGACCCCCAAAGAGGGTCGTTTAAATTATTCCCCTCCCCCTTGGATATTAAAGGTATTGGAAATTGTATTTTGGAATATATGAACCAACAGATAAATAAAGACTGATTTATATTACAAGGCAGATTACACAAGCTTGTTGCCTTCTTATTGTATAACTTTCAAAGCTAATTAATTGAAGGTGATAGGCATTTCTTTTAATATACTTACGGCAATGAAATACCTTGCCTGTTCACATAGTAAAAGGTCATGTTGGGTATAAACTTTGACCCAAAGTAAGAAATGGAATTGAAAATCTCAAGCACACAAACCTTGAATGGGCCAGCCAGTTTTGCAGTTGAGTCATCAGATCTCTTTTCTCCTTTCTCCTCCATCGACTGAAAAGAAGTTAAAGCATATTTACATTAAATTGTGTCTTCCTTCCAACTTTATTCACTCAGGATTTTTTGTAGCGGCAACTCCATCATTCTTTTCTTCAAACAAATTGGATTTCTCTTCTTCATTCAAGTAGTTCCTCAACCAGTAGAATGAGAGTTTTGTATGATCTTCTCCTCAGAAAGTGAATCTTGGCACTGTAAGTATATAATAGATCTAATATGAGAAATTTTTCACCAACGATTCTGTTCTGAATATGTAGTTCAATTAATCAGTCCAGAGTATTTTCATACCATTCATGTCCAGGCTTTGAGGGTATCTTTGAGTCACACATTTTCTGCAGTTTTACAATGCCTATACGTATAATAAAATATTTCATGCTACTTGTCCAAAGGCTAAACAAATGTCATATTTTCAGTTCAATAACAAGTTACAACAAAGCTACTAAAAGCAATGCATTAGATTAGCTGTGACATGATTTGTCATAGCATTATGGCAATTGTTATTCAAAATCAGTTGCCCTGGGCCCGTCTTCTAAACAATTATAAATGATCCTAATCAATCGCAAGTTCTCCTATCAATCGCAAGTTTGCAGTTTCCAATTTCTCATTTACATACATGTGTAGTTGCGATTGATATCAATCACAATAAGGTTGCAATTAATATCAGCTCTTTATAAGACGGGGCCCTGATCAACATATCTTATATGAGATTTATTAAATAAAGAACATAAGGGAATTGAACCCAGGTCGGAATTCCAGTTGAAACCAGTAGGCAACTGGTACCAGTTAAAACCAGTAAGTCAACTGGTACCAGTTGAAACCAGTAGGTTCAACTGGTTTTTAATAGGGACTTTTAGATTCGCACGAAGACAATAGGTCTATGCTACGATCGACGTCCTTTTAAAGCACTGCCGTGAATGGAAGTACCACGTATCAGTCCACGCAAATCTAAAAGTCCCTAATATGGAAATTGAAACAACGCTAACTGAGACCAGTTGATTTACCAGTTCAATTACCAGTTGATTTACCAGTTGATTTACCAGTTCAATTACCAGTTGATTTACCAGTTGATTTACCAGTTCAGTTACCAGTTGATTTACCAGTTGATTTACCAGTTGATTTACCAGTTGATTTTTCAGATGATTATCCAGTAATCGATCAACTGATAACCAATAATCATTATTAGCATCTGGCCACCAACTTGACCACATATTACTAAACTCTTGCAATTACCCCATCACAATGATCATTTGAAGTAGATTACAGATGTGTATTATGTGAGTTGACATTTGTAATTCGTGCATACATATATATAAATGTATACACTTTATTTCTGGTTAGTAATTACGTATATCAATATATCTAATTTTACGTCTTAAATTAGATGAAAAACATGATCAGACATGTGTAATATATTTGTCAATAATTAACTAAGAAAATGTAAATTACAAAATGTATGTGCATTGTCACATTTGCTTGACAGATCATGATAATTATATTTTCTGTGAAAACATGCAAATTAATCATGAATATGCATAAGATATATTGAACTGGTTTTTCAACTGGTAAATCAACTGGTATTCGTACTGGTTTTCAACTTGTAAATCAACTGGTACTCATCTACTGGTTTTCAACTGGTAAATCAACTGGTAATCGTACTGGTTTTCAACTGGTAAATCAGTTGGTAATCATCTACTGGTTTTCAACTGGTTAGTCAACTGGTACTCATCTACTAGTTTTCAACTGGGAAATCAACTGGTAATCATCTACTGGTTTCCAACTGGTAAATCAACTGGTAATCATATACTGGTTTTCAACTTGTAAATCAACTGGTAATCATCTACTGGTTTTCAACTGGTAAAGCAACTGGTAAATCAACTGGTAATCATCTACTGGTTTTCAACTGGTAATTCAACTGGTAAATCAACTGGTAATATCAACTGGTCTCAGATGTCAACTGGTATTTCTACTGGTTTCCAAATTGTATCAACTGGTATCAACTGGTACCAGTTGAGACCAGTTGAGACCAGTTTAAACCAGTAGATACCAGTTGAAAATCCTTACTGGTTTCAACTGGTATCAACTGGAATTTCGACCTGGGTAATACAGTCTGGAAATGCCGAAGAGCTTGGGTGTTAACAAGTAACATATGTTCGCTAATACATGACAGTAAGATATCGAGCTTAGATCTGAAAATGCTGCAAAGTGGTGGTGGGATTGCATGACATTGATACAGACAAAACGACGAGAAAAAAAAAATCAAAATCAACAGTGTTCAATGGCTACAAGTTATGCATACAAACCTCGTCTTGTATACTTCCGTAACCAGACGACTTAGACGACCCTCGGTCGGGTAGCTCGCTCATCTGAAAGAGTGAGAAAGGATTTAAGAGCATCTTTACAGCATGTGGTCCAAACATGACATGGTGAACCAAAAGAGGGTTGTTTTGGGTTTTGTTAATCCCCTAAGGGGATATTACAGGAATGGGAAATTTGTGCCATTGCGTTTTGATATGGAAACAGAGATTTTCTGTGCTCCCATTACCTCAACAATTAGTTTCAAGCGGTCATCTACTTTTGTGAGTAGCCGTATCAGGACAATAACCCCCTGGAAAATTCTCCCCTTAGGAAAATTACCCCCATCCCTCAAAATTACATTTGTGAAGGTATGGGGAAAGTGTTTTGGAATTATGAACCTTCAGAAGAATAAATCTTTGGAAACACAAGTAACCCCCATACGATCATTTATCTAAACATTGTGCCAGGTATCTATAATAATAACTATAATCATTGCAATGAAAAACCTTGCCTGTTTATATAGTAAAAGATCATGTTGGGTATAAACTTTGACCCAAAGTAAAAAATGGAATTGAAAGTCTCAAGCTCACAACCTTGGATGGGCCAGCCAGTTTTGTAGTTAAATCATCAGACCTCTCTCCTAATTTATGCTTCATCAACTGAATTTTTTTTAAAGCATATTTATATTAAAATGTAGCTTCCTTCCAACTTTATTGACAAGTAACAACAAGAGTTTAAGCATGTCAATGTCCCGGTACCCCCCCCCCCCCCACTCCGAGAACGGACGGACCCTATGCGTGTTACCAAAATGTCCTTTTCGTAACAAAAGAAAAAGGTCGACCCGTATTGACTTTACACACCGGACTTTTGCTGAAAGGGGGGGGGGGTGCTGAAAAAGGCTCGTATAACAAAAGAAAAAGGTCGACACGTATTGACTTTACACACCGGACTTTTGCTGAAAAGGGGGGGGGGGGTCGATTGGAACACGCATATGCGTACCCTAAATAACACTGAGTGGAGGGGCCGGGGTCAATGTCCATTGGTGGAGGTCAAAAATTAGCTTGTCATAATCTCAGAAAAGTACAGATAAAAAACGGAAGGCTAAGCATAAAATAAAGTTCATTGCGTCACAAATTATAATGTTCAGAACTTCAGGCACCTCCAAAGTCCATGAATTTAATTCGATTCGCACTACATGGTAATGGACATTTTCAGATGCCTTTCAAACTTGAAAAGTTGTATAATCACTCCTGGGTTACTTCTTTGACCCAAACCAAGAGAGTTGAGATAAAACAGTTGGTATTATCTGGTTCCATTCACATACCTTGGCCTGCTCTATAGGCTTCGTAGCTGGATCGTCAGCCATCTTTGATATCTACCAGATAACCTGCATGGAGGACAGAAATAGAATTAAGGTCGACAGATGCATTGTAGTGGTAAACTCTTGGACTATCGTTTATGGCAGCAAGAGCAGTTGTCAAGCAAGAAGATGCGGTGACTGTCTTAATGTTAATTATTTTTCCTGATTCGATTAGTGTGAAGAGAAATTCCACTTTAATTGGCATCAAGTTGACTGAAACAGAAGCATACAATGTATAACAAACAAGAGAAGCAGGTCAGTAACATCCAGTTTGAGGGGAAAAAATGATTTACTTATTAACAATGTTATGGGTTTCAAAGTTGCCATTGATCCATCACAAATTGGCAGCTCTATGCTGACATATACCCATTTAATTTGCGTTCTATATATCAGAAATTATTGTATGTTCATATTGATGTTATGTAAAGGCTTATCATCTCAGAATTGCAGTTTTCATGCAACTACTTTCTCTATCATAGTAAATTACATTATAGTTCTTGTGTAGGCCTACAGTCATGACTAGCAGGAATGAAACTTACACGTTAGGAGGTTATAAGCTGTTATAAGGTGTTTTTCTTAAAGATAAAGGTGAGTTCTGGTAATGCGATTGCATTGTGAAAGAAAAGGTGTGGAATGGATCAGAAAGAGTTGATCATGTAGCATGTAAGTATTGGTGTGCACTGCAAGGTTCTGGAGTCATCAAAATCATAATAAATTTGGCCGAGTCTTGGTAAAGTAACAAGCACTGTACACAGAAAGCTATATATGGGACAACACACATGGTGTCGGGGCTAGTACTACCTAGATTTCCTTGGCTTTCTATGCTCATTACTCAGCCATGTCATTTATTTGTAATCTTGAACATTCAGTGTAAGTTTCGTTTGATTCTGTGAGATTTTTTTTTAACCAGAACTGGAGTTTATCTTTAATAAGAAAAAGTATTCATTTACCCCTGTATTTTAAACTCGGCATGTGTGTAGAATGCACAGGCCTCTTATCCAAAGTTATAATCGGTAGAGGCACACGGCCGTCTTAGGAGACTTTCTCCCATTTGAGAGCACGTCTTTCACAATGAAGACTTACATGCAGGATACAAAAGAAAAAAAGAAACAACGTCAAGAACAAAGCCATTTTCCCTGCCAAATTTTGCGTGTGGATCATAGCAGAAAATATATTGTCATTTTGAGCTGAGGTATTTTGCAGCAAACTTATGTAAACAAAACAAATTGGTATCCCAAATGGTAAACACATTTCTTAAATTATGATTTCATACACCATTATGGATAGGATACCCAAAGCCGCATCACCATATAGGCACGATGCCCCAAATTTCCCAAGAACGAACTGCGTCCCTTTAAGCATATAATCGTGCTAGTTTTCAAAGCTATCCCTTCTTTATATAATAATTATGTATAACAAGTGTGCTATTTTTACACTAAATCATTTGCTCCTTTAAACTAACAAGACATAATTACTAATCTACTGCTACACGAAGCATTTTCAACCTTTCATCCTTTCAATTCTCATACCATGTTCAACATCATAGAATGCCAAAGTAATCGATTTCTCTTTGTTCAAGAATACATTGTATAAAGGTTTAGACAATGTAGAAGTTTTCAAACGAAAGGCAACTGCATTTACATAACCAAATGTCATTCGTGTTATAAAGACAGAGACATAATTATGTGCTACACGAATAAATGTTTTTATCACCTATCATCTCCCCCGAAACAAATTATGTCCCCCTAAGTGACTCGGTAACATTGTTGAGGTTGAGGAAAAAACTGTGTTGGTTTTCTTATACATTTATAGAAGAAACAAAATCGACCTGCAAAACAATCAGTTTTCTATGCCATTAATATGTTAAAAAAAAACATTGAAATGTAGATAATCAGAAATACATGTACACACGTTGCAGAAGAGAGAGAGAGAGAGGGGGAGAAATAAAGAGAGATAGAAAGCAGAGGGAGAAAGAGAAAGAGGGTGGGTGTACCTAATATATACTAAGCTATAAAGCCTCAGTGTATACAGACGAAAATAGAAAAAATATACTGCTTTACTCCGCTTCATTCACATCAGAAAATTATATCACATTCTTTTCTTCAAACTTATAAATAGATCCCCATACTATATAGTCCATCGACATACACTCGTTTCTTCTCTTTTACAATTTGATCTCACCTCTGTGTTTAAAATCCCAAATTGTTCATACCCCATCAAAGCTACATACAATATAATCTCACCCAAGCTAGACGTCAGCTGCTATTCTAACCTTCGTAATATAGATTCCAAAAAACGTTGACAACGTAGAGACTCCTTCGATAATGAAAACTTTGTTGGAAGAAGAAGAATTCATCAATATCTACTCCTAATTTGTGATTCAGACCAAGGAGGATAGCTGGTATCTCTTTGTTCAGACGCAATCAAAATGGCACCGAGTGGAATATCATCCAACGTCAAACTACTGCGTATTTACAGTTTCTATAGCAACTCCCATTACATTCAGGCACACAATGCAAACGAAATGGCAAGCAAGAAGAAAAGAATATGACAATTGATAGGCACCGTTGCACTTTGTAAATAAAATGATATGAATGCGAATAACAGCAGGCTTCTATTTGGGACCCTGGGGGCCGTTTCATGAACCCAGTCCATGACAGACATATCTTTGTCGGCGACCTACGAAGATGTCATGAAGTGGATAAACCGTTTCACAAAGCCATGACAGACATGATTTCGATATATCGCGATACTAGCAGCTCAAGAACATAGTCTTTGTCACGATCCATTTGTTTTATCACGAATAACCCAAAACAAGTTTTGGAGCTAAAATTGTTTAAAAAGAAACATATACATATAAACTCTCCTAAAATAAATAACAAATAGTGTCATTATCAAGTGAAGATCATCAAACGATTTGCATATTTCTGTAAAGATTCTTAAATTGAAGAAAAACCGGTGAGTGTTTTTTTCTCGACAATCCAATCAAACGGTAGTTGAAGGATACCGTAATGTGATATCAATACGTACTTTTTTTGTTTATTGTGACGAAGGATTTTAGGCAAAATACCTTTTCTCAGCCAGTTTTTATTCTAGAGTCTCATAAATACTCGTTATATAATTGATTTGATATTTACAATATAATTTAGAAGAAGTAATTAGAGAGGGAATAATAATGCACATATGCCCTAAAGGTATGATGGTATCCTAAGAACAGACTTTGGATCGACTATTGACAACGGTGTGTAACATTCTTATCTCTTTTATTTATATGTTATACACTGTTGCTCATAACGGTGGAATATTTTTTTTTATCCCAATTTATGGAATTATTTTAAAAATAATTTAAAAATACTAGATCTAGATAATAGTATACAGTCTCAGATTTTATTGAATAATAATTTGCCAATATGTGTTTTGCGTGACTGCTAAAGCATGTATATTATGCTACTATGTTTATCAACTAGGGGACCTATGCCCTTAAGTCATAAATGACAGTAATGAGGATTAATGCCTCACAAAAGGGCACTAATATAGCACATCGACACGGTGTTGATCCTGGGGCCTCACAGTTACGAGGCCATTGCTTTGTCACTGAACCGTGACTGTACGCAGCGGGGGCTATGGTAGGGGGCAGTTTCCATAAATTTAAAAAAAAAACAGAAAATGCAATACATTTTCAATAATTTATTGCATTCTACCCCGGTCCCCAACACAAAAAAATCCTCTGGACGGCCATGCATTATGGCTCAAGGCATGGGCACACAGAAGATTTTTGTATGTTGGGGACCGGGGTAGAATGCAATAAATTATTGAAAATTTATTGCATTTTCTGTTTTTTTTTAAATTTATGGAAACTGCCCCCTACCATAGCCCCCGCTGCGTACAGTCACGGTTCAGTGACAAAACAATGGCCTCGTAACTGTGAGGCCCCAGGATCAACACCGTGTCGATGTGCTATATTAGTGCCCTTTTGTGAGGCATTAATCCTCATTACTGTCATTTATGACTTAAGGGCATAGGTCCCCTACTTAATAAACATAGTAGCATAATATACATGCTTTAGCAGTCACGCAAAACACATATTGGCAAATTATTATTCAATAAAATTTGAGACTGTATACTATTATCTAGATCTAGTATTTTTAAATTATTTTAAAAATAATTCCATAAATTGGGATAAAAAAAAATATTCCACCGTTATGAGCAACAGTGTAGTTTAATGATTTTTGATTTAATGTTTATATTCAGCTTTTTAACATTTCTGTATAATTTGTATTATCACTTCTTTACATTTGCATTTCGCATCCTACAGAATTACGTACCGAACTCGTCTATATTTTTCTCAAAATGATAGTGAAACTAATCGTACATTTCGCGGCCCATGGAATAGCAACAAACTGACTTGTGATGGCGCTTTACAGCAATTAAAAAGATATGACGGGTTCGGAGCAGTGACAACTCATTGTCGCGGAAGTTGTCGCTCATCTTGGCAAAGACAGCTTCGTGAAACACTTAGCTGACAAGTTGCGCGACAGTGGCGAGATGTCGTTGATCTTGTAGTTATGACGGTTTCGAGAAACGGCCCCAAGTTTCATCAATCGCCGTATCAGTGACAAGGTAGAAATCTGATAATATAATATGCTACTGAAATCCTTGCATTTGTCAATTGGCTGTGAACAAATTTGTTACAGCAGTTTGGCACTTGTAATTGATAACAAGTCTAATAAAGATGAGGCCTAAAAAACATTTAAGCGCTAGCCACAGGATGCGAATGATCTTGCTTTTCAATAGACGTGTTAAAACATTTTATGCATACATTTTTAAACAAAAGTTTCTCTTGACGAATGAAAAACTCGCCAGAGGGTTTCCCGACATGAAAATGAATCGTCAGAACATTGCACTAAACGACATAGTATCATGTGGAAGCAGTACCTACATCCAGATTCAGGTAAAGATAGAAACACTTGGTCTTTATCTCAGATCGTCTTACTTGAGTGTGGGTAATATGTCAGAGCATACATGAATAATTTACAATTATATAATTTTAAAATTATTTACCAAAGGCATGGACTTGTCCGGGGACTTGACAATAACAAATCCAGATCTATGATTCATTAAACTGGTTCAATGAATCTCACTCAGTCACGTACAGCGCATTGTCAGCCAGCCAGTGCAGTTCAGATACACAAACGTAGCAATGGCAATGAAACCCCCTGTGCAGTAGCAACGACGTTTCGTTTTAGAGTTTGGGGATAATGTTCTCGTGTGTGTAGACGCCCCGGAATTTATACGTTGATTCTTTATATGACGTTTTGTTATAGAGTTTCGGGATACAAAAAATTGTGTGTGGACACGCTGTAAATGTCTATTAACATGATATAAACAGATATTCAGGACCAGAAAGGATGCGTAGCAGTCTGTACAAAAAATAAATCGAATAGTTAACGGCCAAGAGAACAACAAGTTTAAATATAAAAGTTAGTATTTTAAATCCAATAGAATGATGCAAAATGAAAAAGATAAATAAATGCTATGATATGACCATCATGGAAGTAATGTGTGTTGGCTTGTGTTTGTGTGTGTGTTAGTAGAGAGATGGAATTTTGAGAAACATTATTATGAACAAAATTACAAATTGTGAAAACGGAAAGGACATGTAGAGAGTTCATGAGATAGATAATAAGAGCGACATTTAGTCTTTCTTTCCTTCTTTTTGTCTTCTTTTTAACACGCAATATTGAATCAACATGCGACTTCGAAGAAAAAAAACACAAGTATAGTGTGCGGTGCGAGTGGAAATCCTAGTAGAGAATTTGAACTTTAAACTTCTTATCTCTCACATACACTCTCGTACAGAGTGTTAAACCTAAGCACTGTCATTATGCTCCATGCCTTTCTTACTACCCAGTACTACAGCACATCCCCTAACCACTGCATCATACCTTCATAGCTTACCCGAGTATTACAACATTCTAACAGGGTGTTAAATCATGTCAAGCATGCTTTATGATATGGAGGTCAAAGGTGATCTTATTCTTTTCATCTATTCAATCTGATAAGCTGTGCATATCAGAATTTGTCATTGTTCGCTTTCAGGTAGGCACGCAATGGAGTTTCATATGAAAGGGTTTCCCATGCACCTTTACATTTAGGCCTTACCCAAATTTAGATGATATGAGTGCACAAATAAAAAGGAAGACAGATACAAATTTCATATGTTATCCTGACAACTATAGACGAGAAACCTTTTCTGTGCCTCTGAAACTGTTTATAGAGCAATAAGCGTGAAGTCAAATGAAAACGATTTACTAATGTAAAGAGTAATGTGATAAATAAGATCAAAGCGCTGTTTTACATCTTTTTGCTCACATTATGCTAAAAAAGCATGTTGATGTATTATATGGAACACGTGTATTCCCAACAAACAAAGTGTGTACTGAATAGACACTGTTTGATATCTGTATGCAAGGATGACTATTAGGTTCACCTTCATACCTCCTTATCACCAATGTTTCTCTCGTCAACTCACGCACTCAACTGTTTGCCCCTATTTTGTTTAGCTCAAAGAGTACGAGAGAGAGAGAGAGAAAGCTTAAGTTTAGAGAGAGCGGGTTGGATTCCCCAAATAATATTCAAATTAGATTCCCCGAACAAATTCATGGTGAGTATTTAAACAAAACAATAAAGTATTAGTATTTTCTTTTAATATTCTAATATTTTGGAGTTCTGATCAACCTCATTCTTACAGCGAGGGAGGAGCCTGGTAATTATCGGTTTATGTTTCTAATTCTAGGTCCCTTTGCATTTCATTACTGCACTTTATAGGTCAGAAGATAATTAAAATGTTTCAGCTTGCTCATTCCCACTTTCTTTATGTTTCTTTTCCAATACTTGCCTACTTTCTTATCCACTCTCTCTCTCTCTCTCTCTGATTTCATCTCTTTCCACCTGTTCAATTGCTGTTGCTTAGTTAATCTAGATCAATTTCCCAATTATAACTTTACTTCATAGGCGATGTATAGCTCAAAACATCACAATTGTCCTATTCATTTCACCCCTCCCCTGTCCTCTCTCTCTCTCTTTCGTCTATTACTACCTTTTCTCTCACCCCCTCTCTCTCCGCCTCGATCTCTCCCTCTATCACATACTAATCTCTCGACCAATTGGTTATGCCATACTGCTTTCTTTCTCTCGTTTACAACATGGGGGGGGGGGGGTTAGGGGGAGGGGATGTTTTTTTAGGGCGAGGGGGAGGGTGTTTTAGGCGGAGAGGGAGTTTAAGGTATTTTAAGTTATATTGTTTCCGTTCTGTCATTATTTGTCATAATATTCGAAACGTATCAGCTTGTTTTGGTTTTGTTTTTGTCGTAATGTATTAATTGTACATGTTCAAAGTTAATCAAATTGTTATTACGATGAGAAAGATTTGTATTTTGAAGAATTATTTGTATTGTTTTTATATTGAATGTAATCAAAATAAATAATTACGGGAAAAAAGTGTGCGTTCGTGTGTGTTGATTTTTTATTTAACAAACGTGTATCCATATGAAATAACTCAGGTGTGGGACGGACCTTTAACGTCACCGTCCGAAAGACGTGACTCAGTTTCGCAAACCTGGTTTCTATCAGAGTCCGGTTGTAGACGTAGACAGAGAGCACGGACATTAGGGACTTTTAGATTTGCGTAGACTGATACGTGTGACGTCCATTCAAGGCAGTGCATTAAAAGGACGTCGATCGTAGCAATCCACGTTGTCGTTATGCAAATCTAAAAGTCCCTATTACCGCTAGACCAACTCACATCATGAATACTGATGACACTTTAACAATAGGCCTAAGTATACATTTGACAGGTTTCACCTCATATTTAATTTATACAACACTTAATGACAGTACTATACTTCGATATATTTCAGGCATACGTCTATTCAGAACAATAATTCATTCACATCATATCTTGAGAAATCCAAATACATGAAGTACTGACGAAAATTCTTACAATACATCTCGGGAGTATCAAAATACAAATGCATATAAACCTCATACAGTTTCTTTAGAAGACAAACAAAATCTATTATAATTATCGTCTACTTACACTGTGCAAGATATCTTTTAGAAATTTGCAATCACATTTCACATATATATATATATTTCAGTATTTTATGTCTGAAGAAGAACTTACTACTTATAGGGTCTTTATGTTTTTCATCTCAGGTACGATATTTTGTTGAGATATCCTGACGATTAAAAATTAATGACATATGTTTGGGATTCTCTTTTATCAAAACTTATAGACACTGTGCAAGATATCAAGCATATTTGGTGTTTACATGAAAATAAACTTCACTTAGCAAAGACAGAGCTCCAGAAGTATATTCCTCGTGTGCAGTAAACCTTGCTAATAATATACAATTGCATACACATTTTCTTTGTATTACTTAAAGGCTCGATCAGATATAACGCAGCAAAACTGTGTGTTTTAATATTTGTTTTAAGGTGACGGAAGGTGTAGTACGCTTCCCATTTCTGTATTTGTAATGAGCTCAATGAACTCGCGCAAGTCCTTTCTTGCGCAAAGTTTCTATTCGTTTATACCTTTAAAAAATGCAGCTGCTTTGTTCCACCAGCAGTTTACTGCGCCACACCCGAACAAGCTTTTACCTGTTGAATAACTGGAATGCATATATAAATCACACATTTCGTTTATTGACATACATATGTAAAGATAGTACTCATGACGGACAGAAGAGTACACTATGAAGAGGGTGAAATAATTTCATCACACACACTCTTGAAAGACTGGATTATCAAAGGAAATGTAAATGGAAGGTTGTTTTTTACTTAACTGAAAGACTTTCGGCACAATAATCTTTGAAGGAATTCTCACACGTATCAATGACAGATAACAGAGCATTCTTTGTTCCATAACGAATACGAAAAGATCTCTTAAAGTATAAATTTCACTGTTTGACATGATATATGGATAACAGGACATTGTTATTTACACGTTTGAAATACACAAATCCCAATTTACAAAATGGAATAAACTTTGGGATATTTCTCCTTATAATAACATGTAAATACAATAAATGTCTTCATGGAATATTTCAAACTAAAACAAAACTTGTTCTCGCATTCGTTTATATCTGAAAACTCAAAATCATCATATCTGCAAACATTACATTTTGATAATATAGCCGGTAGCAATTTCAGTACCTTATTTTAATGTCTGATTGTAATCATGATATGTATAGAAGAGGGCAATCCAAATTTGCACTCTTCTATAGGCAATTCTTTAAACTATTAACGATAATGAAAGAGCTTTTATGTTGATAATTTCCGCACTGCAGAGTAATCTGTAGCAATTTGCAATTATATTTCACATTTGACATTATACATTTCAGTATTTCATGTTTACAGAAGAAGTTACTTAGGCCTTATGTTTTCCATCTCGGGTAGGGTATTTTATTGTCATATCCTGACGATTAACAACTAATGACATTTTAGGATTCTGTTTATCAAACAAAATCCAAAATGGAGAGACTTGTAATAATCGGTCCCTTTCCCCTAACGTACAGGATGACAGAATCCTTGGTGAATTCTTGTTGAAATAGTATTTTTTTTCTTACTTCGCCAATGGTGAGAGTATCAGGAGGATTACATCTGTTCCTCTGGATAAAGCCTTGAATTTTTATGTCTTTCATTTGCATTTCTGTATTTTCCTAAAATTTCAAATATTATTTACCATTCATCTCCTTTCATCACAATTCTGTGGTTTACACATTGTAATACGAACATTGTAAACTTTGTATTTCTTTGTGATTAGATAAAAGCAATGAGTAGAAATGTTTCAGATTAGAGAGTATGTTAATTTCATTTAATTATATTCAATTTGATTTCATTTAATTTCTTCTTTATTTTACAAACCACGATAAAAGATAATGTATAACTATAACCTAAATAAATATGATGGTATAAAACTGTACAACATTGCGAAATGCAATTACTGAAAACTTCACTTCAAAGTGTACTAAAATTTCAGAATTTTAAAATCAAATTTCATCAAAATATTATAAACAAATACCTACGAAACCCTGTGTTGACAAATATTTCCAACAAGTAATATAGTACATAACAAATAAATACATATAAATACTAAGAAAAGAATTATTGATATATGAAGTATATGATATTGTGCTCAACAATAATAAGTTGGTAAATTGTATAAATACATATTGAGAAAGGTGAATTTGAAATAATTTTAATCATACAATCATCACACATCAATACAAAATTGTCTGTCGTTAAAAGGTACTTTCAATATTCAACAAAAGTAACTGAAAGAGAGCCTTTAACAATGGATATACGCAGTGAAAATTTACGTCATAATTGCTCAGTTCAGATGACATGTGTGATATGAACAGTCCTAAAGTGAAGTGGGACTAACAAGCAATAAAGTTGTTTGTAATTTATACTATAGGCCTGATAATGTACCTAAGGCTGATATATATATATATAAAATAGTGATGTTGGCTGGCTCTACTTTGAGCGAATATAAATATTGAACATATTGCCCTCGATAAACCATATTGCCCTCATCTTACGACTCGGGGCAATATGATTCTGTTGCGGGCAAAATATTCTGACTCCCTCTCAAGGCCATCCAACAACTGGGAACTTTGATTAAGCTACACAAGCATTATGCTCTTCAATCTCTATCTTTATCATTGGAAAAATGTATTCGTCAATAGAGAAGCATATAAATTCGGAACTCATGAGGTACCAAATAGCTCAAATACAAGACGATTTTGACCAGCCTTCCTTAGAACACCCTTCAGGGCTTTACATTCTGTTATTTCGGTTTGCTTTTTTCTCCAGGCTCGGAGCATTAATAGTGTACCCATGTATGATACTTCTGAATTCTTCATGTTTGTGTCGACATAACGCTGGATATCTTCTGGCTCGAAGCCGAGAGCCTTTCCAAGATTATCTATCTCATCACGCCTGCCAACTTTTCGAGCAACAGTGGTTAGCTTATCGTCAAAGTCTTCCAGTCTACCTGGAATGTTCCTTAAATAAGACATATAAAAAAAAAAAAGTGTGTTAGTATGGTTCTTATTAACATTCGATTCAATTCAATTCAAATGTTATTGATTAACATCCAAACAAATATGATCATTCCCAAATGTTTTGTTATACATTGGATAACAGATTTTAGAATTATAGTGTAAAATAGATAATTGAGTGTTAGAGTAAAAAAAATGACAATAACCAGGAATGACAAAAATGAACGTACTACTGCATGTCTCTTCTATTCTCTTCTTTTATAATACAGGGATAAAAATACATTAAATTTCTTGTAATGCTTTTCGAAGCTTTTTCTTTTTTCTTTTCAAATAAAAAGGAAAAAGAAAAAAAGAAAAAACACAACATGAAAATAAAACAATATATATATATATATAAATGTTATAGGTTTACTAAACCCTCCCCATGAGAAGACCCCGACAGTATGGCCCTAGTCCAAATCCAACCTTGTGGAGACAGTGAGCATGGGATGACAACAAATAATGCTTGTTACAATACTACATTCAGCTAACTTAATATGGTTAAAAAACAACAAAACAATAAAACAGTCAATGATCTACAAATCTCGCATATGGTCGATCTTTAACATATAAACGACTTAAAGGTATTACAAAGTTTTGGTATGGGGTCATGAATTTGGTTCAAATTAACATATTGGAAGCACATGCGTTCCTACAATATTCATTGATCGTTGTCGCGGTTGAAATTGAGTCTAAAGTTATGAAATAATAAATAATAAACTCTTTATGTTGTATAGCTCCCTCTCAAGGTCAAGATATTAATTTAGCTATGAAACAATGTTTCTTGACTAAAATCGACCGATTAGCTATTTCCGTTTGGAAATTATATATCACAACTACATATTCTGAGATTTTCATGGTCGCAGCTACCATTGTACGGACATAGGCGCTATTTGAAATTCATCAAAATTTACCGGGAGCACCGGTAAATTTTTATATTTAATTTTTCTCGAAAACAGAAGTGTTTTAGGGGCTAATTTTTTTAGTGCTTATAATTCATCCCCAGGGGCATCCAAATATATCAAAATTGTAAAGATTCACTATCCACCCAATTTTCAACATTTCCCAGAACTTTGTATTACCTTTAATATTGCAAAGTCAAAATAAATTGATTGTTTAAAGATAAAGAGCAATCTTAATGAAAAAGGTAAGAAATTACGAGGTTAATTAACAGCAAGACCTGGACTATATACATATATTTATAAATATACATATTTTTAATTTATATACGCGCCTTGAGCACTCCACAGAGTGGATTTGGCGCGATATAAGTTACATTATTATTATTATTATTATTATATATATATATAGAAAAATATAACATGCGGGAGGGGGTTGCAACAAAATATCGTAGGGCCAATAGCTACATGATTATTAATCCACACAAAAAAAAAATCGCTATCACTTGCAAAGACCCTAATTTACCTGGACGGGTATAGTGCGACGGACATTCCTTTTACCCCATCTCCTCTAAATTTAAAATGTTTATGGTTTTGATTTTGATATATGTACCATGAGTAAGAGTGATATTAAATTAGTATTTATTTGTGAGTCAGCTTCAAACTGGTTTCGATTCACAGCGTACTAATATCATTTAATTGTATATATTGGACTTTAATTATAAGATATTTGAGCCCAGTTTCCCCTTCTCTTCATTTAGTTTGTTTTTAGTTGTAAACGTACATGGCGTCCAAGCAGAAATAGTGTCCACACGAATCATGCAAATTATGCAGTAATTTGAATGTCATTTACCAGACAATAATTTCTATAGGTAATAAAATTGGTTGATAAAGATAATAGTGATTTCAGGTTTATACCTGCACATGCTCTGATCTCAGTCTGCATCTACCATGCTGACAGTATTAATGATGAAAGAAATGATCATAACTTACTCCACAGTTTCTCCTGTACTTCGAAGTGATGTTTGTGGTGTCTGTGAACTTGATGCACCTTGCAGTTCTTCTGAAATTTCGAGAACCAGAAAAGAGTAACGTTGAACTACATGTATTACTTAGTGCTGAATAAAGTAAACCTAATATTCATCTTTATTGTAATTGTTGAATCTCACTCAACGTAGGAAATTGGTAATTTCCTGCACTTAAATGCAAATTTTAACTTAAGACAAAGCTACAAAATAAAGAACAAGCGAGACTTTAGAGTCTTAATTGACGGACAGTAACACTTTTAAAAATTATGGACCATTCAATAAATTAAGATCAGAAGTCTATTGGAGGAAATTACAAAATTACCCAACAAGAGTCTGTCATGTCCTTAATTCAGCCACAAACAGAAACAATACATGTAGGAACGTATTTATGGTGGAATTTCACATCCATCTAATGAAATAATCATTATGCAGTGGGAATGACTGTAAAAGGAAATACAAAGATCTACAAATGATAACAATTAAATTAAATTAACATCTGAATTCCAAACTTTGTAGCGTATTTTATATATGCACAACACGTACTGGGACATGAATATCATATTGTGTCTATATAAGCAAACATGTGCCTGATTTTTGATGATCACAGCAACACATTTGCCACATTAATTGATTTAAGATAAAGCTAAGTTCTGGTTATGCAATAAAATTGAGAAAGAATCTCGAATGAAAGGTTAATTGAGTAGTACATATAAATGAGTGGATATACTGTGAAGTTGCGAATTATCAGCTTTATATTTACTTGGTCAAATTTGAAGAAAAGCACATGCGCTTCACACAGAAATGGGTAAAAGGGACTACACAGACACATGGAATGACTGTTTGATTCAAACAAGTCAACTGTTCGTAATCATGTTTTGACTATATGAGGGCCGCATTTGAAGCGGATACTGTGAAGTTTTGAATCATCAGCTTTTTATTTATTGGATCCAACTTGATGAAAAGTACAGGCAATGCACAAGGAAATGGGTAAATGAGACTACACAGACACATGGATGCCTGTTTGATCCAAATAATAATAATAATTAATAATAATTACATTTATAGGGCGCTTTATACAGACGTTTCTATTAAGCGCACAGGTGGTACTATCTAACTTATAATTATTTTAACATGTTCAATGCCTTAAAAACAACAAAATAAAATAAAACATTATCAATACAATACAATACAATTGAGTACTTGAATGGAATGAACTACTTGTGTGCGCCTCCAGTAAACTATAACTGATTAAAAAGGTGTGTTTTGAGAAGGGTTTTAAGTCAGCTTTTTGTAGTCATATTTTGAATATGAGAACATTTCAAGAGCAATCCTTTTTCAAGGGACTTTTCTTTCATGACTTTCTTCCAACTAAAATAAAAGAAGAAATCTCACGAATTGATTTGTCACATTTACCAGAACGCCACATTTTCTTTAAACCAAAATACCTTGATCTTGTGGAGAAGTTCTCTTTCTTCTGCGAGGAGTTGAGAAATCCAATGGAAATAAGAGTTTGTCCTCTAGTCTCTCAATTTGTCCCACTCTCAGTGACACTGCAACAATGTCTGGATGGTCGGTAAAGTCCAATTCAAAGGGCTCACAGATCCTGGCTCCACTCGTTAGTTTATCAAACGGGACAACCTAAACAAAAATGTTTCAAAAGAGTAGGTAAACAAAAGTTCCTTTTTATTTTTCTGATATCAATCATCTGCTCTAGAAGTGTGTACATGTATAATACATCCTGAAACAAGACTCAACTACTGTATATCTACATCACCATGGAAGCCGATGCTTACAAGCAGCATCTAACCCAGCTCTACGGGGAGCCAACCCAAGTATCATCCCGGCAACTGCAGCGTAACTACTTTAAAGAAGCCAAACTCCAGAATCACCTAACCATCCTCAAGCGTTGCCGTGACTCAAGCACCACCCCAACCGGACTACAACTCAAGTCTTCAATCAGCACTCCACGAGCAAATCTGATCATACACAAGGCAGGGCAAGCCCTTGTCAGAGAGCTCATCGCCCACATCCGCCATCAACTCCATACCATGGAGCAAGACATCCACACATCAGAAGTAAACCTCTCCCAACTACTGGAACCGGTTGATCTTCGGAAATGCCAGGCCTTCAACACCTCTACAGCTGGGAAAACTTTCCAGTCAACCCGACAGAAGCAGATCGTCAAATTCAACAAACTTCTAGCTAACAGCCAGAAATCAACCAACCAGACTACACCAACCGGCACCAAGGACACCGTTATCAACCTCAGCAACCATCCACTCACGGAAACCGAACACAAAGTCCTATCATTAGGTCTCAACTTCGCTGTGTCACCTAAGAAGATCCCGTTCTCAGAAGTCATCCAACGAGTAGAACCCAAACTGAGATTCCTGAGCTGAACTGCAGGGGCAAAATCCTTCTCCAAGTCACCCAAGCCCTATCCACAGCTAAGCCACCACAACCCAACATTAGAAAAACAGAACGAGCCGCTATTAAAGATCTACGCAGCAACCTGTCAATACACATTCTACAGGCAGACAAGGGCAACGCTACAGTAGTTCTGAACAAAGGGGACTACAACAATAACATCAGTGTGCTCCTCGAGATTCCGACTTACAAACATCTAAAGAAAGATCCAACACTATCAACGGAAAGGAAACTCAACCAGCGACTCCTCTCTCTTCACAAAACAGAAGTCATATCCAAGCTACTCTACTTCAAACTTCGTTCATCTTCAGCTACCTGCCTCATCCTGTTTGGCCAGCCGAAGATACACAAACCTACTAATCCACTTCGCCCCATCATTTCAACCCGAGGATCGCCTTGCTATGACACAGCCAAACACCTGACCTCCATTCTCCAACCACTCGTAGGATATTCGCAGCACCACATCAATAACTCCAAGTATTTCGTCGACATTCTCTCCAAGACCACCATACACGATACAGACATCATGGTCAGTTTCGATGTTGAATCTCTCTTTACCAACGTTCCTGTCACCGAATCCTGCCGAATCATCAAAGAACGCCTCGAAGCTGACGACACCCTCCCCGACAGAACTCCCCTGACACCGGATGAAATACATGACCTCATGTACTTTTGCCTCAAATCAACTTCCGTCAAATGGCGAGACAATTACTACCAGCACCTTAAGGCGCAGCCATGGGATCGCCTCTTTCACCAGTTATGTATAGCCAACATCTTCATGGAGCACTTCGAAACAACGGCACTCCAGACTCTCTCACAACGCCCTTCTCTCTGGCTCCGATATGTCGACGATACATCCGTCATCTGGTCGAATAGCAGACGTGACTTAGACCCCTTCCTCGCCCACATCAACCAGCATCAGCCGAGCATCAAATTCACCATGGAGACCGAGCAAAACAACCTAATCCCCTTCCTAGACATCCTCGTTACCAAATCGCCATCCGGCAAGCGCGCTCACCTAATCTACAGGAAACCCACGTATACCAACATATATCTTCACTACAGATCCTTCCACCATCCATCCGTACTACAATCAGTCCCCAACGCCCTCATCCGCCGAGCCCATCAACTCAGCAACGCCGACCATCTAGACCAGGAAATCCAGCATGTCACCACAGCCCTAACTACCATCAACAAATACCCAAGACATAAGATCAAGTCTAGGACTTCCGCCAGCAAGCCCACAGCCAACACCACCCCTGAAGTTAACCAACCCGCAGCGACACCACCAAAACAAACTGTTGTTCTACCCTATATCGTTCGACTCTCACAAGATTCAACGTATCCTTCAAGCAGCAGACATCCAAGTTCGGCACAGTTCCTCCAACAAACTCCATTCGATACTCCACTCCCACAAAGACAAGCATCCAAACCACAAGAAAGCTGGAGTCTACAAGATACCATGCGAATGTGGAAAAGTCTACATTGGTGAAACGGGGAGAAATTTGGAAAACAAGACTCATGGAGCACAGAACCAGCTTCAGACTTCTGTACCCGGTCACTCCTCCTCCACCACCGCCTTCACCTCACCCTCAGACACACGTACATCAACCACCGCCACCCGCCGAACCCACAAAGCAGCCGCCAGCCTCACAGCTACAATTAATGCACAGCAGACGACAACAGACTACAACAACGCCTACGGCGCGGACACACACAGCGTCTCGCAGACAGGACATCCCACTCATGGATTCGAAGATCTCCCAAGTCCGCAACCCGGAGACTCCTGCCCAGACGGACAAGCAGACCACCCAACTCCACACTCCGATGACTGAAGCCCACATGGTCATTTATAGTACTCCCCCCCCCCCCCCCCCACGTCCGGACCGCGGTGAATTAAACTCACGCTAGAGTACGCGGGCGCCCCCACAAGTACCAAAAAAGAAAAGAAAATGCAATGAATTATCAATAATGAATTATCAATAATTCATTGCATTCCCCCCGGTCCCCAACGGGAAAAATTCCTCTGTAGGACCATGTTCAAGGCATGGCCACACAGAGAATGTTTTTTCACTCACAGTGAACCTAGGCACTAGGGGAAAATGTAAATTCTTTGTACCCATCAACCCTATTTTTACCGGGAAAAAATATTTTATTATTCTAACCCTTCGTTTGAAAATTACAATAAGACTTTGAGATCATTATGGTGGCTATAAACTGGTAGGATTTTACCACAATGATGGTGCGCATCTCTTGACATGAAATTAATGAAATAACATCAGAAACATTTTTTTTCTTCTGAGAAGCCCATAGCAATAGATACTCTAAATGTTCTAGTCTAGTCCTTCTTGTTTTGAAGTTCACATGGTGACTACATTTGATTTTTGAGAGTGGGGGGTTCCTTCAGCCTTCTTGATATCAAACTGATGGGTTTTGAAGTTCACATGGTGACTACATTTGATTTTTGAGAGTGGGGGGTTCCTTCAGCCTTCTTGATATCAAACTGATGGACCGACATCAGAATTGGATTCCGTGTAATTATAGAAATCGTATTATTTTTGGTTGAATCCAAAGGTGTCCCTGTAATTATAGAAATCTTATTATTTTTGGTTGAATCCAAAGGTGTCCGTCCAAAAAAAAAATCAAATTGGTACAGTATGATCGACATCTCGGCCAAATTAAGTGCTTTTAGAACAATCTACACCAAACTATCATTATATTGCTCTAACATCCCCGACTAATTCAGTTATAACCAGAATTTTGAACAAATTAATAAACTTACAGCAGGTCTTCCAATTACTGTCTCCTTTACGTAACAGGTCATTTTGAGATCACTTTCTGCTGCCTGAATAACGACCTCTTGTTCTGGATGGGCAGGTACGAATTCTTGTTCTTCTTCTTGTCTTTTTATCAACTGTTACCAAAGAAAATAAAATAATTTATACAGGGCTGATACGCTGTATACATATACCAGGAAAAAGAACAAATAATGTCCCAGCAACAAAACTTGTTCATGAACCAGTTTCTATAAAATAAAGTTTAAATTAAACAACAAACTTAAATCTTTCTCAAAGATGAACAACACCACAGATGGGCAGAATTTTGTCTTATTCTTTTGTTCATAAGCTCTTAAGAGCCTCTATTGTACACCAAATGCAATGTATTGTGAACATTTTAAAACATTGTACTTTAGCTGTAGATTGATTGGTAATTCTTCCAATAAATAATGTACTTTCTGAAAGTATGAACCAAAAAACTGTGGATCTATGCCACAATACAGATTCCTTAACTGCTGCAACAATAATTTACCTCGCAATTCCCTTTGATGGCATCATAGAGGTGTGCACGTAAGATGACAGGTGTCTTCTGTAGGGGTAGGTTCTTTTCTTTAAATGGCCGACAGCGCATCTTCTTTCCTTTGAAGAAGAAATTCTTGATCATCAACTTAATCTTCGCCCATGAAAAATGATTCATCTTCAGTTTGAGTACATCTTTCGTGATGGTGCAGCTAGGTATTCCAGACGTCGACAAAATACCTCGTTCTTTAACAACTGCATCTATAATCAACAATTTTGGGTGAAAATCAGGAAAATTATGGACTCATTGAAGCGAGACAAAAGGTCAAGTGACTTTGTAACTGTACGTCCGATTTTCAACAAAATTGTTTTAAAAGATGCGCAAGACTTGAAGGAAAAAAGTCAGGGAGCGGCGGGGCGCCATGCGTTCCCGAACAATCAGAAAAAGCGCGGAGAGGGGGGGGGGCATAATGCCCCTCAGCCTTATTAGGGTTAACATACCTCTAAATCGGTATTCTGTAAACGTTGTTAGGGTATACAATCTCATTTCAGGTAACGACCTTACATATGTCCATTTTAATTAATTCTCTAAAGATAATCACTCTTAAACAGTACTCTCAGTCAAACATGTTTTGTGTAAGATTGGATGTACAGCTATGAACTATAGTGCTTATTTATTGAGCATTGTCAATTCATACACACTACCTTTGTCCGGGCCTATGTCACAAAGGTGCTCATGAAAAACTTCTTTATTTCTTTCTTTTCTATGTTTCCTATGTTTCTTTATGTTCAAAAGTTGTAACTTCTCAGAGTCATATTGCAGTTTTTTACAGAAACTACAAAGGAAAATTCCAGGAAAGAAAACCTCAACTGCACTTCACTTAGTAATAGACCAACGTACAATACTTTACAGACTCCTATACCAACTATATTTTCTACATTAACTTTCTTGTTTTTCAGAATACCAAAACTATGTTAACTATCATGCTATTTCCCCCGCCACCACGAATGAGGTTTACGTGAGATTATGAATATGCGTGCTGCATCTTCCTGCCAAAAACTCTGTTACACAGTTTTGGACTTGACATCAATTTCAGAATAACGATTATGAACGTTAGCTGACATAGTTTTCACGCTAACATAGTCTTCAGAATACCACCCCAGTTAAATGATAACTTGACTTGATTACGTATGTCACTACTCCCCACTATCACTGCATAATTATGTTACATGTTTATAGTGCATCAGTGGCATAGAGGGGCACAGTCACCATTGGGGGGAGGGGGGGGGGGGGTTGCACCTGTCATATAGGTGAATGAAATACAAATTGACATGGCTATTGGTAAAGGGAGGTTTTGTGGGCAGGAAAAGCGGCGGAGATTCAAGCATTTTCTTGTCAAGCTCCATTTCCCCCTACATTTGTTCTTTATTTTTTCTTCGTTTTCACAATAAATATATTTGCGGCAGTTTTCCTCATACCTCCTGTAGCTACGCCATTGTCGGGCATGTACTTCTAGCTAGGCAAGTCTTCTTCAGATTTCATATCGAGTTTAGGCCAATTAACCTTTTGCTAGACAGTGTCATTATCGATTCATGACTCTCAGACTTGCGGTTTATAAAGGTGCTCTTAAATTCTAGCTGCCATACACAATGGAAATTGTTTTGTTTTAAAATAATTTTAGATACACGTGCACATGCGTTTGGGGCCTTGATATTTTCAAAAAGTGACATCTACTCGAATTATTGTAAGCAATATTTTAAAAATAACACTTAAAAGATATTTCATACTTTTTAAACTTAAATATGACATCCTTCAACTTTACAATGAGAAAACCTAAACAAACGTTTCGAGAGTCACTCGAGATCAAACGTACTTATAATCCACCTACGGTTGTGCTTTTAATGGAAAATGGAGTTACATTTGTTTTTAAATTTACTTATTGCTAAGTGTTTCATTTATTTACAAAAAAAGGTTTCGATATTAATGATATTCATAAAATACCATTGCTCCATAATGTGCATACATTTAAAGATGAACTTACCAGGTGAGTATTCTCCCTCTCCCGTATACAAGACTACCTCCACACTGGAGTATCGTGTACCGGTAATCACAGCACAGTGAGGTATTGTGTAAGTCACCGGTAGCTGAAGGACTAAGTCATTAGGGGCTAAACACTGTACACCAAAGCAGACTGACATCTCTTCTTTGTTGTTGCCAAGATTAGAAGTATCTGTCAGGACACTCAGAGAAATGTCCTGCGGCGCTTCGCTGTCAATTGCACCGGGAGGGATCTCAAGTTCAATTCCGAAGGGATCTAGCTGAAGTCTGCCACCTTCAACTCCAACTCTCTTAGAACATTCCATCTTGATCTTGATTACTTCATCTGGTAAAAAAAAATCCAGGAGATATTTCTGCAAACTCTCTGCAAACAACAAAATGCATAACTGTCCTTCAAGACTCTTGCAAAATATTAAATATAGGTTATTCAGCGCCGAAGAGCAATATCACTCTGAAAGATCCTTCTCATGACAGGAATAAGTGCAAGGGAAGAATATTCTGACAAATTTTTAAGTTTTCATGTTTTAAAGGGAATTTCAATTTCTTCTTAACTGTTGCTTAGATTAGACTGTCCGTTGTGAAAAGATATTTGAATTTAATTATACAATCTTTGGATTTTAGCAATTTACATGAATGATGTTATTTTTCAACTTTAAGGATTTAGCATAATTATCTTTTACCGGCCTGTCAGGAATATTGTTGTAATACAATGAAGTAACAAGATAAAAAAAAGAAATATTGTTTATCTACCCAGACTTGCCCTGTTTATCTGCCCTTTGCCGAAAAATACAAAACTTGCTACTAAAATAACACCACACACTATAGGCCTCTTTACACTAGACATATCTCTCAGTGTTGGATAATGTTGTTTATTTTTACAGAGGTTCAGCGTCCATAGTTTAATGTTATACATGGGTTTGTACCACTCTCAATCTCATGTCATTGAATCATGAATACACTAAGCATTAACTGGTTAAAGTATTCAAATACTTTATTGTTTGTTTCGTGTCTCTGCCATGCCTGTGAATGTAATGGACATGAAACAACAGATAACATTAGAGAGACTTTTATTTTCCTTTTCTTATTCTCCCAAATCAATTTCTGCTGATATTGTTCAAAGCACAACATTAACCTGTTTCATGGGGCAGGCTTTCCAAGGCAATGTAATCTTCTTCCTCCTCTTCTTCCTCCTCCTTTTCTTCTTCCTCGGTGTTCTGGGTATCTGTCTGTTCCTCGTGAACTTGGACCCTTGCTGTGGCTCTAACAAGCTCATCTGTAAGATTCAAGCGGTCAATAACAGATTTAGAATATAGACCCTTTTTATTGAGACTACCGTAATAATAATAATAATACAGCATTTATTATGCGCCATCGATCTAGTAAACTATTCTGAGGCGCAGAGGGATAGAATTAGAATGAGATACATAGAGAAATGAGAAGGGGGAAGAAAAAAGAAGGAAACAAAAAAATGCATAGATGTACATTGAACATATAATTAACTAAAACAACATGCGAACATATATGACTTTAGATTCTTTTTAAATGTTTCTAGGGATTCTAGTGATCGGATCCTCAGTGGAAGAGCATTCCAAAGAGATGGCGCTGCCGAAATAAACGCCTTTTCTCCCAGACTAGACATAGTTCTTTGGACTGGTAACTGTTTAGTACCAGAAGAACGGAGATTTCTACCTGGTACATATTCTCTGATGAGATTTCGCAGGCACTGTGGAGCCTGACCGTACATTACTTTCCATGTGTGGAGGAAGATTTTGAACTCTATTCTTTTGGATACTGGCAGCCAGTGTAAACTTTTCAGAATTGGGGTAACGTGGGAAAAGCGAGATGTTCCACTGAGGACCCGAGCAGCAGAATTTTGAGCACGTTGCAGTTTGGCAAGCTGATAAGAGGAGGCCTTGAACAATAAAGCATTTCCATAATCAATACGAGACATAACATAAGAATGAATAACAGAGGCTGCAACCTTGCATGATAACGACTTTCTAATACTGTGAATAATGCGTATGTGCATATAAACAGATCGACAAGTGGTTGTAACGTGAGCAGACATTGACATTTCAGAGTCAAAATGGACTCCAAGATTCCTACAACTTGACACAGATTGTACATCAACACATCCTATGCGTAATGACTGACTACGGATCTTAGCTGCCAGGTGTCTTGAGGCAATAATCATAAATCCACTCTTGTCATCATTCAGTTTCAGATTGTTCTGTGTCATCCATGCTCTCATATCATTGATGCAGGCTTTAAGTTTATATCTGGTAGAGGCTTCACTTAAAGGATCAGATGGATTAAACGATGTGTATAGCTGGGTGTCATCCGCATAAAGATGTATATTGATGCCTCGGGACCGTGCAATATCTGCAAGAGGGCTGGCATAAGTGCTGAAGAATGACGGGCCCAACACAGACCCCTGAGGGACACCATACGGAAGTTCAGCCAAAGAGGACATGCATTCATTGATTCTGACTGCCTGTGAACGGTCGCTCAGATAAGAAGATATCCATGCAAGAGCGGATCCTTTTACACACATTGAACAAAACCGCCTGATGAGTATGTCCTTGTCAATGGTGTCGAAAGCTGCCGACAGATCGAGTAGCACTAAGAAAACGGCCTGTTTGTGATCAAGTGCTTGATGAATATCATTATGAACTTTGATAAGGGCAGACTCAGTGCTATGATGCTTCTTGTACGCTGATTGAAGTGGTTCGCTTAGATTATTCAGTTCCAGATATTCGTGTAGACGCTGGGTCACAACTTTTTCTAGGACCTTTGTGATGAACTTAAGGTTAGACACTGGTCTGTAGTTCTTTAAGGTGTCAGAGTCTAGTCTTGGCTTCTTTAGCAGAGATCGGACCACAGCTTCCTTGAATGATCTAGGAAAGACGCCTGTTTCAAGGGACCTGTTCACTATGAATGTTATGCTTGGCAGAAGAAGACGCAAGTGTCTTTTCATAACCCATGTAGGAACTGGATCCTGTGAGCTCGAAGTGGACGGAGAACCAGTTATAATCCTCCTTACTTCCTCCTCGGATGCCAGGTCAAAACTGTCAAGCACGTGGTCTTTCCCAGCAGCATTGCCAACTATCAAGTTTGTACCAGTTACCATACTAGCTTGTACCGTACTAAAGAAAAATAATGATTACAAATTCTATTTTCTCTAAAAAAGGAAAACTTATAAAGTATACACAGTGCATTTGCATGTCAAATTGTATTTTATTTTTCAACTTAATGGATTAAGCACAAATACCTTTAACCAATCTGTCATGAATATTGTTAGAATACAATAAATAATAAGATGAAAGAAAAATATTGTCATCTACCCAGACTTGCCCTGTTTTTCTACCGTTTGCCGAGGACTTTCTCCTTGCTAGAACCATGAACGATATATGATTATTTATACTTAAACACATCTCTGGTGGATTCTCTGGCGGATAGCACTAGAGAGACTTTTTAATTTCCTTTTCTTATTTTCCTAAATATTTTTTCTGCTGATATTGACCAAGGTACACAATTAACCTGTTTCATGGAGCAGGCTTTCCATGGCAATTCTTCTTCTTCTTTCTTCTTCCTCAGTATTCTGGGTATCTGTCTGTTCTTCATGAACTTGGACCCTTGCTGTGGCTCCAACAAGCTCATCTGTAATATACAATCAGTCAATAACAGACTCAGAATATACATGTAGATCATTTTCATTGAGACTACTAATTTGAAAGTAATGATTACAAATTCTATTTTCTTCTGGAACAACTTAAAAAGTACACACGATGCATTTGCACGCAAAATTGAAATTCTTACTCTGCATTTGGAATTTTATTTCAAACGTTGATTTTGCAACAAATAGGGATAAGACAGAGACATTCCCAAAGAATTAAAATTAAATCAACATAAATCATTATACAAAAAACGCTTTTGAAATTTCGAAATTGGCGGAGGAATCTCATCCCTGTACAAACATCTTAAGATTTTATGAATGAATCATCGTATTTGCTATCAATATTAACTAAATTCTTTTGAATAAATATTGTTCCATCTTACAGCTCATTCACGTATTCAACGGTTAATTGTGGGGGATTTTCTTTTAGTGTACTCACCCTCTGGGTTTCCAGACAGGTTGGTTATCTGGACAGATAATGCTCAAACAGACAATGAAACATTTTTTTCTTTCAATATTTCATGATTCATTTTAACATATGTTGAGAATTTCTAAATGGCAAATATTCACAGAACTATGTGATACTTAGGCTTGCTTTTTGTAAATTCAATCAAAATGTGATGGCTAGTAAATATATACAGGTGTAGGTACATTTCCTACTTCAAACCATTTAAAGGGAGATCAATTCATCAAGTTAAATGTCTGAACACCCCCCCCCCCCCAAAAAAAAAAAAAAAAAAAAAAAGGGAAAAAATATGGTAAACCGCTGCAGCATATCCATGTATATGTGAGCAAGTCTTTATTCATTAGGCTCTTCGATTACAGATACATACATGCATAATCTATATAAACTCACCTGTTGAAGATGCCTGACTTTCATTTGTGACCTTTACATTAGGATACATCTCTGAAAGTTTGTGGATGTCAGTTTGAGACAACGGGCTTTCCAGATTTAAGAACTTAAGTTCTCGAATCGAACTCTCTTTCTGTGGAAAGTCAACCTTGCACCTGTCAAATGTCAGGACAGTTACTCCTTTGAGTTCATTCGAGACAAGATGCATTAGGGCAGCCATTGGTACAGCTGCTGATGCACCTTCAAGTTGCAGCTCACAACCTGAAGATGTTTTTGACCACTTAACAGAGCTAAGTTCTGCATCTCCTAGCTGCACCTTCTTTGCCTCAACAAACCTCAAACGTGGACTTATCATATGAAATACATGTAATGCGTTCATTAATGTTACAAATATGTAGCAATCATCCGACCCAAACGGTTCAAGTTGGATGTTGGTCAGATATGGCATCTTGCATGATGTAATGTCTTTGCCTGACTTGTTTGATAGACATCTTCCAAAGCCAAATAACACCAGTGATACAATATTTGGGCAGGACGTAGAAATATCCATTAACAGGCTGTCCGTAGTGCAATGACATCTTAATTTAAGCTCCCTTAAAGATGCTGATGAATTGACCTCTGGAAAGTATGCTTGATTGGATGGAGAACTAAGACTCCCTATTTGCATATCTAGACTCTCTGTATTTGGAAACAATTTACTGACAACCAATAGTGCCTTATGGAGTGTTTCATGACAAATCAGGGACTTAATGCAAACTGTGATGACAGATCTCATAGGCACAGGAATATGCATAGGCATGAGGGTATATGGAAATAGACCTATCATGCTGTAATCAATGGAGAAATGCTTCACTGTCGGACACAATGGAGCCAGTATGGATATGACCTCTCGGAAATAGGCATCGGTTCCAAGACGAGTCTCAAGTACAAGATGAGTCCCATCATCGGTGCTCATCCACTCGACTACATGAAGCTCCAGTCCAGCCTCACCCCTCACAACAGTGTCCTGCCAAGATTTCTCGCCTGAATAAAAAAAGACAATTAAACAACCCATTTTTGTGGCCTCCCAATTCACAGTAAAGTACACCAGACAGCATTATTTAATAACTGATACAAATCTTGCGGTGAGGTATTGATATTAAAATGAACAACACAATCATAACATCTATCTAGCATATCCTTCTACCTACATGTAGTTGATAAACAGGAGGACCCCCTTTTTTTTTTTGTCTCGAAATTTGAAAATTTGACATTTTGCTCGGTTGGGGGGGGGGGGTAGGGGGGGGGGTAAGGTCATCTTGTTTAGGTCAACAATTGGTATGATTTTTTTTTTCATTAAAAAAAATTAACAAAGGGGGGGGGGTATCTTCCAAAATACACACATAAAAATACCAAAGGGGGGGGGGGGTTTCAAGCCCCAAAACCCACCCCCTGCGTACGCGCCTGCTCTACGATGATGATCATGCAAACATGTACAGGTGTATGTCTTCATATTGAACATTCATAATTGCTACAGGTATACACAAAGTCTAGCATATGTTTTATTCCAAATGTCCTAGCTACTGCCTACCTGTACCTTTGAGTACACGTTCATTCTCAAGTTAGCCACCTTTACATGAGCTTATTCAACATTTAATTCATGTGTACTCCTTTATTTAGTTTCTGACGGGAGATGAAAGTGGATAAATTCTTTATAAAATGCTTGAAAAGGCACATTAAATATTTTCAGGAAAAATAGATTATTTGTTGCGTGTTCTAAGAAGAAATTCCTGTCATTTGTATTTCTTTTTTTAGAACATTTTGTAAACCAAATTGGGAGAAAAGAGAAAAATACCTACATGATCATACAGTATGTCTGTTTGATAAATAATTTTGTATTCATTTGGTTAGCTTGACGTCCAAAAACTGTTATTGGATGATTTTAAAGCCATAACATTGCAATGCATGGTACATTTATTGTTTTTTTTTAGGTTTTAACATCATGATTTTCGCGTAAGGATTTTGAATCTTATCTGACATCTTTTCACAAACCTTCTGTTCCAAGCCTGATATGTGTATCGCTATATTCCTCACACACAGTCAGTCTTCGAGTGTGACATAGAACTCCTTTTAACTATGAAATGTAATAGGAAAACATGAAAAGGTCTCATAAGATATTTCTTACTTTACAAAGAGCCTACACCCATAATTGATGTGAATTACATTATAATAAAAACATAATTTTTAAACTTTCTCTTGGATTATTCCAAGGCAGATGGGCTAGAATAGTGTTTTTCAACCAAAAGAAAAGCAAAATGGGGAAAAAGGAACTCAATCGTTTTAGATGCCTGCCATGTACAATTTTATATCCATGACTTCCCTTAATGGATTCATCTCATGTAGCATATGTTTAAATATATGAGTAGGTAGAATACATGAATTTTACACAAAAATGCATTTCCTATTTACACTAGGAGATACATTTCCTTTTGGGATTTTATGAAAAACCTCAGGTCTCCCGGGGGGAGATTTTGGGTGCCCGAGAAATCTTCGGCCGTCACAACCTCATACCCACAATGTTCCATTGTATTTTCATACGAATACAGAGTTTTACTGTGCTCCCATTACCGCATTAATTATTTTCAAGCGGTCCTCTACTTTTGTGAATAGCCGTATCAGGACAATTACCCCCTGGAAAATCAGCCCCCAAGAAAACTTCCCCCACTCCAAAAGACAATAGGGGTTTTTCGTTTGTCACGTCCACATTGTAGACGTTAAGGATGTGACGTCATTTCGGCAATTTGCGCATGCGTCGGGTGGTCTGGCGTTGTCAGGCCAAATTTGCGAACCCGTTCATCACTGATTTGAGGTTCGTCAGACGACTAGTGCCCTGTCGTCAGGGATTATGAATATGTCATGTATGTCCTATCTGTGAAATTTAAACGTTAGCAGTGTCCTAATATTCAAATTATGCAAGGAAACCCGTTTACTTGCTAGACTTCACTGTCAGACACTATTGACTGACTGACTGACTGGCCTTTATTCTTCTTTGGTAATAACGTTCATAAAATGAGCTGTAGACTAAAGCCTTGAAGGGTACATGAGCATTTGTCTACATCAATAACCCAATTCTTGTAATGGCCAAAATTAAACTGATCTTTGCGCAGTATAAAACGAACGAACATTCGGTACAACGGTACTTACTGGCTCTATAGTTCTTAAATCGATTCGACAACAAATAGTCGTTATTTTTCCACTTAAAGACATTTCCAAGCCCCCATTTTTTTAGGGAAGTTCTAAATTAGTATCATCTTTCAAATGCCGTTGGAATTTAACCTTTTGATTTTTTTGGCCTGCAAATGGGACATAGTACCAGGAAAGGGGAAAGTGCACCCTGATAATAAATTGGTTTTAATAAAAGCAGGTGTTTTTCTGGGGGATAATTGTCCTCAGGGTGGGTGATTGTCCAAGTGGGTGATTTTCCTCGGGGGGTAATTGACCGGGGAGCACTTTTTTTTTCTTTTTTTTGCTCCCGAAAATTTGAAAAACGCGCCGGTCGAAAAGTCGCTCAGTGGGTTTTTTGTTGGGGGGGGGGGGGGGGGGGGGGATAGTGAGCACTTTTTTTTTTGCTCCCAAAAATTTGAAAGACGCGCCGGTCTAAAAGTCGCTCAGTGGGGGTGGCGGGGGGGGGGGGGGGGGGGGGGGGTAGTGAGCACTTTTTTTTTTTTTGTGTCCTCGAAATTTTCAATTTGCACCCCCCCCCCCCTTGGGCGCCAGGGGGGGGGGGGCCCAATCCCTCAAAAAGGTAAAAAAATCACGTGTCTTTACATGATTTTTTTCTTTCCCAAAGGAGAGGGGGGGGGGGTGGGGTAGTGAGTACTTTTTTTTTTTTTGGTCCTCGACATTTTTAAATTGCACCCCCCCCCCTTGGGCGCCAGGGGGGGGGGGGGCCCAATCCCCCAAAAAGTTAAAAAATCACGTGTCTTTACATGATTTTTTCTTTCCCAAATGAGGGGGGGGGGGGGGGGGGGTGGTGAGCACTTTTTTTTTTTTTTTTTTGGTCCTCGACATTTTTAGATTTGCACCCCCCCCCCCCCCCCCCCCTTGGGCAACAGGAGGGGGGGCCCAATCCCCCAAAAAGGTAAAAAAATCACGTGTTTTTACATGATTTTTTTTTCCAAAGGGGGGTGGGGGCCCGGGCCCCCCTGGATACGCCACTGGTGTCTTTTAGCCAGACATTTTCTGCCGTTTTCACATACCTGCATGTATAACTGAATATTTTATGCTACTTTTCCCAAAGGCTAGAAAATTTCATATTTTCAGTTCAATAACAAGTTACAAAATAATTTTGTACGCTACTAAAAGCAGTGCATTTGATTGGCTGTGACATGATTTGTCATATCACTATGGCAATTGTTATTCAAAATCAGTTTTTATTTACAAAACAGGGCCCTGGGCCCGTCTTATAAACAGTTGCGATTGATCCTATAATCAATCGCAAGTTTGTAGTCTCCTATTTCTCATTTTCATACATGTAATACATGCATGTGTTGATATGTGTTGGGGGGGGGGGGGGGGGGGGGTATTGAGTATTTTTTTTTTTTTGGGGTCCTCGACATTTTTCAATTTGCACCCCCCCCCCCCTTGGGCGCCAGGGGGGGGGGCCCAATCCCTCAAAAAGGTAAAAAAAATCACGTGTCTTTACATGATTTTTTCTTTCCCAAAGGAGGGGGGGGGGGGGGGGGTGGGGTAGTGAGCACTTTTTTTTTTTTGTGTCCTCGACATTTTTAGATTTGCACCCCCCCCCCCCTTGGGCAACAGGGGGGGGGGGCCCAATCCCCAAAAAGGTAAAAAATCACGTGTTTTTACATGATTTTTTTTTCCAAAGGGGGGTGGGGGCCCGGGCCCCCCTGGATACGCCACTGGTGTCTTTTAGCCAGACATTTTCTGCCGTTTTCACATACCTGCATGTATAACTGAATATTTTATGCTACTTTTCCCAAAGGCTAGAAAATTTCATATTTTCAGTTCAATAACAAGTTACAACATAATTTTGTACGCTACTAGAAGCAGTGCTTTTGATTGGCTGTGACATGATTTGTCATATCACTATGGCAATTGTTATTCAAAATCAGTTTTTATTTACAAAACAGGGCCCTGGGCCCGTCTTATAAACAGTTGCGATTGATCCTATAATCAATCGCAAGTTTGCAGTCTCCTGTTTCCCATTTGCATACATGTAATACATGCATGTGTTGATATCAATCACGATTAGGTTGCAATTAATATCAGCTCTATATAAGACGGTGCCCTGATGAACATATCATATGAGATTTATTGAATAAAGAACATAAAGGAATTGTATTAAAGTCTGGAAATGCTGAAGAGCTTGAGTGTTAACAAGTAACATATGTTCGCTAATACATGACAGTAAGTAATCGAGCTTAAATCTGAATTTGCTGCAAAGTAGTGGTTGGGGTGCATGAAATTGATACAGTGCTGTCACCTTCTTTGGTTATTAACTATTGTCTATTACACTGTTACATGATTTAAAGGACTACAAATGTGAAAAGATAGACAAACCGTTGAAAGAAGAAAGAAAAAAATCAAAATCAACAGTATTCAATGGCTACAAGTTATGCATACAAACCTCGTCGTGTGTACTTCCGTAACCAGATGATAAACCTGACCCTCGCGGTTTGGTTGGTTCTCTCATCTAAAAGAGTGAGAAAGGATTTAAGAATATTTTTAAAGCATATGGTCTAAACATGACATGGTGATTTAAAAGAGGGTTGTTTTGGATTTGTTTAATCCCCTAAGGGGATTTTACAGGAATGGGAAATTTGTGCCATTGCATTTTGATATGGAAACATAGATTTTCTGTGCTCCCATTACTTCAGAAATTATTTTCAAGCGGTTGTGGTTCAATTATTCAGTCCAGAGTATTTTCGAACCATTCATGTCCAGGCTTTGAGGGTGTCTTTCAGGCGCGGATCCAGGATTTTTTTAGGGGAGGGAGCCCAACTTTTCTTTCTTTATTTGCTCCCGAAAATTTGAAAATCGCGCCAGCTGATGGTCGCTCAGTTGGGCGGGGGGGGGGGGGTAGTGGCACATTTTATTTTTGTTGGTCCTCGAAATTTTTAGATTTGCACCCCCCCCCCCCTTGGGCAACAGGGGGGGGGGGGGGCCCAATCCCCCCAAAAGGTAAAAAAATCACGTGTTTTACAAGATTTTTTTTTCCAAAGGGGGGTGGGGGGCCCGGGCCTCCCTGGATACGCCACTGGTGTCTTTTAGCCAGACATTTTATGTCGTTTTCACATACCTACATGTATAACTGAATATTTTATGCTACTTTTCCCAAAGGCTAGAAAATTTCATATTTTCAGTTCAATAACAAGTTACAACATAATTTTGTACGCTACTAGAAGCAGTGCTTTTGATTGGCTGTGACATGATTTGTCATATCACTATGGCAATTGTTATTCAAAATCAGTTTTTATTTACAAAACAGGGCCCTGGGCCCGTCTTATAAACAGTTGCGATTGATCCTATAATCAATCGCAAGTTTGCAGTCTCCTGTTTCCCATTTGCATACATGTAATACATGCATGTGTTGATATCAATCACGATTAGGTTGCAATTAATATCAGCTCTATATAAGACGGTGCCCTGATGAACATATCATATGAGATTTATTGAATAAAGAACATAAAGGAATTGTAATAAAGTCTGGAAATGCTGAAGAGCTTGAGTGTTAACAAGTAACATATGTTCGCTAATACATGACAGTAAGTAATCGAGCTTAAATCTCAATTTGCTGCAAAGTGGTGGTGGGGTTGCATGAAATTGATACAGTGCTGTCACCTTCTTTGGTTATTAACTATTGTCTATTACACTGTTACATGATTTAAAGGACTACAAATGTGGAAAGATAGACAAACCGTTGAAAGAAGAAAAAAAAATCAAAATCAACAGTATTCAATGGCTACAAGTTATGCATACAAACCTCGTCGTGTGTACTTCCGTAACCAGATGATAAACCTGACCCTCGCGGTTTGGTTGGTTCTCTCATCTAAAAGAGTGAGAAAGGATTTAAGAATATTTTTAAAGCATATGGTCTAAACATGACATGGTGATTTAAAAGAGGGTTGTTTTGGATTTGTTTAATCCCCTAAGGGGATTTTACAGGAATGGGAAATTTGTGCCATTGCATTTTGATATGGAAACATAGATTTTCTGTGCTCCCATTACTTCAGAAATTATTTTCAAGCGGTTGTGGTTCAATTATTCAGTCCAGAGTATTTTCGAAGCGTTCATGTTCAGGCTGTGGTGTCTTTCAGGCGCGGATCCAGGATTTCTAAGGGGAGGGGGCCCAACTTTTCTTTCTTTTTTGCTCCCGAAAATTTGAAAAATCGCGCCAGCTGATGGTCGCTCAGTAGGGCGGGGGGGGGGGGGGGGGGGGGGGGTAGTGGCACATATTATTTTTTTTGGTCCTCGAAATTTTTCGATTTGCACCCCCCCCCCTCCCTTGGGCAACAGGGGGGGGGGGCCCAATCCCCCCAAAAGATTAAAAAATCACGTGTTTTTACATAATTTTTTCTTCCAAAGGGGGGGGGGGGGGTGGAGGGCCCGGGCCCCCCTGGATACGCCACTGGTGTCTTTTAGCCAGACATTTTATGTCGTTTTCACATACCTACATGTATAACTGAATATTTTATGCTACTTTTCCCAAAGGCTAGAAAATTTTATATTTTCAGTTCAATAACAAGTTACAAAATAATTTTGTACGCTACTAGAAGCAGTGCATTTGATTGGCTGTGACATGATTTGTCATATCACTATGGCAATTTCTATTCAAAATCAGTTTTTATTTACAAAACAGGGCACTGGGCCCGTCTTATAAACAGTTGCGATTGATCCTATAATCAATCGCAAGTTTGCAGTCTCCTGTTTCCCATTTGCATACATGTAATACATGCATGTGTGATATCAATCACAATTAGGTTGCAATTAATATCAGCTCTATACAGGCACAGCGGAGCACCCCAATTTGCATATCATTAGCGGCCCGTTCTATTTGAATAACCAACGGACATCTGCGTGCATCCGAACATGTGTGTGCTAGAATGTCAAATCTTAAAATTCGCGTTGCGCCTTTATTACTTCCAATATCGCTATGAAACTTTCCATACTAACTAAAATTATTATGAATTTGATGTCAGTGAAATAAATACGAAATTCCATGGAATAAAACCCGAGATATTAATGTCTTTTGAGCTTCGCCCCTCGAAAAAACACGACGTCTACTTTGTTATGATATGACCCTATCAAGCAATGCACGAAGTAGAGACTTGGTATGAATATTCATTAGGGTTGAATCCATACCTGGGCGAAATTTTCGCTTCTCCGCTGTATTTTTTTTGGTTATAACGTTCTTTTCATGGGGCTTCATTTTTAAAAGTTGTAGTCAGCGAACTCATTGAACATGACGTCATCGATCTTAGCGATGTACTGCGCATGCGTCTTAGGCCCAGTGCAGGCCAGATCTAAACAGCTGAGCCATTAGCGTGCTAGTCCAGATTCAGTCCGTTCGTTCTTTTTATCCCCCAAACACAGCGCGGTCTCTCCACTGATCGCGCAATCCCGACCCAGATTTAGAGGAATGGCTAGGTCTACTTTCAACGTTGAGGGTTTGTTATTATATCAGCTGATTGGGTGCGCTAAACGAAAACGGTACAGAGGCTGGACTATTAGCGTGCACGTGTGCAGTCGGCTGGCAAGACATGTATAGCCAACGCACACGCGAGGTTCAGACATGACACACATTTGAATGTATGGGACTGGTCAAACAATTTTGCGACAACGAAGAATTATTTTTGTTCGATGAGATTCGGACATTGGGGTATGTTTTGCTCTGATACGACCCTATCAAGCAACTATGAAAAGAGATATTTCACAAGGATTGAGATTATTAAATTTACTTTCTGTTGATACGAGACAATTCTTTCTCGCTCCAAAAGAAATGGTGAATTTTACGGTGATTTTGTATCTCATTTTATTCGTTTTTGTTCGTCAAAACTATCCCTAAATTTCACATTTTCGGTGCATCAATAACTCTTTGTATACACATGAGTGTCTTGCAAATTTATTAAATACTCGATTTAGTAGCTTTGATTGGTGATATTCATCACATTAATGAAAAATTGTCTTCGAAATTTGTTTTCCTTTTTTTCGCATCGATCGGTACACAATTATTGATTTTATGCAAATGATGTTTACTGGACGAGAGTCGATCGCACGGTAATTGGGGTGCTCCGCTGTGCCTGTATATAAGACGGCGCCCTGATGAACATATCATATGAGATTTATTGAACAAAGAACATAAAGGAATTGTAATAAAGTCTGGAAATGCTGAAGAGCTTGAGTGTTAACAAGTAACATATGTTCGCTAATACATGACGGTAAGTAATCGAGCTTAAATCTGAATTTGCTGCAAAGTGGTGGAGGGGGTGCATGAAATTGATACAGTGCTGTCACCTTCTTTGGTTATTAACTATTGTCTATTACACTGTTACATGATTTAAAGGACTACAAATGTGAAAAGATAGACAAACCGTTGAAAGAAGAAAAAAAATCAAAATCAACAGTATTCAATGGCTACAAGTTATGCATACAAACCTCGTCGTGTGTACTTCCGTAACCAGATGATAAACCTGACCCTCGCGGTTTGGTTGGTTCTCTCATCTAAAAGAGTGAGAAAGGATTTAAGAATATTTTTAAAGCATATGGTCCAAATATGACATGGTGATTCAAAAGAGGGTTGTTTTGGATTTGTTTAATCCCCTAAGGGGATATTACAGGAATGGGAAATTTGTGCCATTGCATTTTGATATGGAAACATAGATTTTCTGTGCTCCCATTACTTCAGAAATTAGTTTCAAGCGGTTGTGGTTCAATTATTCAGTCCAGAGCATTTTCGAACTATTCATGTCCAGGCTTTGAGGGTGTCTTTCAGGCGCGGATCCAGGATTCTTAGGGGAGGGGGCCCAATTTTTTTTTTTTTGCTCCCGAAAATTTGAAAATCGCACCAGCTGATGGTCGCTCAATAGGGGGGGGGGGGGGGGGGGGGGGGGAGTAGTGGCACATTTTTTTTTTTTTGGTCCTCGAAATTTTTAGATTTGCACCCCCCCCCCCCCCTTGGGCAACAGGGGGGGGGGGGGCCAATCCCCCAAAAGGTAAAAAATCACGTGTTTTTACATGATTTTTTTTCTCCAAAGGGGGGTGGGGGGCCCGGCCCCCCTGAATACGCCACGGTGTCTTTTAGCCAGACATTTTATGTCGTTTTCACATACCTACATGTATAACTGAATATTTTTTGCTACTTTTCCCAAAGGCTAGAAAATTTCATATTTTCAGTTCAATAACAAGTTACAAAATAATTTTGTAAGCTACTAGAAGGAGTGCATTTGATTGGCTGTGGCATGATTTGTCATATCACTATGGCAATTGTTATTCAAAATCAGTTTTTATTTACAAAACAGGGCCCTGGGCCCGTCTTATAAACAGTTGCGATTGATCCTATAATCAATCGCAAGTTTGCAATCTCCTGTTTCCCATTTGCATACATGTAATACATGCATGTGTTGATATCAATCACAATTAGGTTGCAATTAATATCAGCTCTATATAAGACGGCGCCCTGATGAACATATCATATGAGATTTATTGAATAAAGAACATAAAGGAATTGTAATAAAGTCTGGAAATGCTGAATAGCTTGAGTGTTAACAAGTAACATATGTTCGCTAATACATGACAGTAAGTAATCGAGCTTAAATCTGAATTTGCTGCAAAGTGGTGGTGGGGGTGCATGGAATTGATACAGTGCTGTCACCTTCTTTGGTTATTAACTATTGTCTATTACACTGTTACATGATTTAAAGGACTACAAATGTGAAAAGATAGACAAACCGTTGAAAGAAGAAAAAAAATCAAAATCAACAGTATTCAATGGCTACAAGTTATGCATACAAACCTCGTCGTGTGTACTTCCGTAACCAGATGATAAACCTGACCCTCGCGGTTTGGTTGGTTCTCTCATCTAAAAGAGTGAGAAAGGATTTGAGAGTATTTTTAAAGCATATGGCCCAAATATGACATGGTGATTCAAAAGAGGGTTGTTTTGGATTTTTTTAATCCCCTAAGGGAATATTACAGGAATGGGAAATTTGTGCCATTGCATTTTGATATGGAAACATGGATTTTCTGTGCTCCCATTACTTCAGAAATTAGTTTCAAGCGGTTGTGGTTCAATTATTCAGTCCAGAGTATTTTTTAACCATTCATGTCCAGGCTTTGAGGGTGTCTTTCAGGCGCGGATCCAGGATTTCTTAGGGGAGGGGGCCCAACTTTTCTTTCTTTTTTTGCTCCCGAAAATTTGAAAATCGCGCCAGCTGATGTTCGCTCAGTGGGGGGGGGGGGGGGGGGGGGTAGTGGGACATTTTATTTGTTTTGGTCCTCGAAATTTTTAGATTTGCACCCCCACCCCTTGGGCAACAGGGGGGGGGGGGGCCCAATCCCCTAAAAAGATAAAAAATCACGTGTTTTTACATGATTTTTTTTCCAAAGGGGGGTGGGGGGCCCGGGCCCCCCTTGATACGCCACTGGTGTCTTTTAGCCAGACATTTTATGTCGTTTTCACATACCTACATGTATAACTGAATATTTTATGCTACTTTCCCAAAGGCTAGAAAATTTCATATGTTCAGTTCAATAACAAGTTACAAAATAATTTTGTACGCTACTAGAAGAAGTGCATTTGATTGGCTGTGACATGATTTGTCATATCACTATGGCAATTGTTATTCAAAATCAGTTTTTATTTACAAAACAGGGCACTGGGCCCGTCTTATAAACAGTTGCGATTGACCCTATAATCAATCGCAAGTTTGCAGTCTCCCGTTTCCCATTTGCATACATGTAATTCATGCATGTGTTGATATCAATCACGATTAGGTTGCAATTTATATCACCTCTATACAGGCACAGCGGAGCACCCCAATTTGCATATCATTAGCGGCCCGTTCTATTTGAATAACCAACGGACATCTGCGTGAATCCGAACATGTGTGTGCTAGAATGTCAAATCTTAAAATTCGCGTTGCGCCTTTATTACTGCCAATATCGCTATGAAACTTTCCATACTAACTAAAATTATTATGAATTTGATGTCAGTGAAATAAATACGAAATTCCATGGAATAAAACCCGAGATATTAATGTCTTTTGAGCTTCGCCCCTCGAAAAACACGACGTCTACTTTGTTATGATATGACCCTATCAAGCAATGCACGAAGTAGAGACTTGGTATGAATATTCATTAGGGTTGAATCCATACATGGGCGAAATTTTCGCTTCTCCGCTGTATTTTGTTTGGTTATAACGTTCTTTTCATGGGGCTTCATTTTTAAAAGTTGTAGTCAGCGAACTCATTGAACATGACGTCATCGATCTCAGCGATGTACTGCGCATGCGTCTTAGGCCCAGTGCAGGCCAGATCTAAACAGCTGAGCCAGTAGCGTGCACGTGTGCAGTCGGCTGGCAAGTCATGTATAGCCAACGCACACGCGAGGTTCAGACATGACACACATTTGAATGTATGGGACTGGTCAAAACAATTTTGCGACAACGAAGGATTATTTTTGTTCGATGAGATTCGGACATTGGGGTATGTTTTGCTCTGATACGACCCTATCAAGCAACTATGAAAAGAGATATTTCACAAGGATTGAGATTATTACATTTTCTTTCTGTTGATACGAGACAATTCTTTCTCGCTCCAAAAGAAATGGTGAATTTTACAGTGATTTGTATCTCATTTTTTTCGTTTTTGTTCGTCAAAACTATCCCTTAAATTTCACATTTTCGGTGCATCAATAACTCTTTGTATACACATGAGTGTCTTGCAAATTTATTAAATACTCGATTTAGTAGCTTTGATTGGTGATATTCATCACATTAATGAAGAATTTGTCTTCGAAATTTGTTTTCCTTTTTTTCGCATCGATCGGTACACAATTGTTGATTTTATGCAAATGATGTTTACCGGACGAGAGTCGATCGCACGGTAATTGGGGTGCTCCGCTGTGCCTGTATATAAGACGGCGCCCTGATGAACGTATCATATGAGATTTATTGAACAAAGAACATAAAGGAATTGTAATAAAGTCTGGAAATGCTGAAGAGCTTGAGTGTTAACAAGTAACATATGTTCGCTAATACATGACAGTAAGTAATCGAGCTTAAATCTGAAAATGCTGCAAAGTGGTGGTGGGATTGCATTAAAATTGATACAGTGCTGTCACCTTCTTTGGTTATTAACTATTGTCTATTACACTGTTACATGATTTAAAGGACTACAAATGTGGAAAGATAGACAAACCGTTGAAAGAAGAAAAAAAAAATCAAAATCAACAGTATTCAATGGCTACAAGTTATGCATACAAACCTCGTCGTGTGTACTTCCGTAACCAGATGATAAACCTGACCCTCGCGGTTTGGTTGGTTCTCTCATCTAAAAGAGTGAGAAAGGATTTAAGAGTATTTTTAAAGCATATGGCCAAATATGACATGGTGATTCAAAAGAGGGTTGTTTGGATTTTTTAATCCCCTAAGGGAATATTACAGGAATGGGAAATTTGTGCCATTGCATTTTGATATGGAAACATAGATTTTCTGTGCTCCCATTACTTCAGAAATTAGTTTCAAGCGGTTGCGGTTCAATTATTCAGTCCAGAGTATTTTTGAACCATTCATGTCCAGGCTTTGAGGCTGTCTTTCAGGCGCGGATCCAGGATTTCTTAGGGGAGGGGCCCAATTTTTTTTTTTTTTTTCTCCCGAAAATTTGAAAATCGCGCCGGCTGAAAAGTCGCTTAGTGGGGGGGATCAGTGAGCACCTTTTTTTTTTTGGTCCTCGAAATTTTTAATTTTGCACCCCCCCCCCCCCCCTTGGGCGCCAGGGGGAGGGGGGGGGGGGCTCAATCCCCCAGAAAGGTAAAAAAATCACGTGTTTTTACATGATTTTTTTCCAAAAGGGGGGGGGGGGGTTGGGGCCCGGGCCCGGGCCCCCCCCCCTGGATACGCCATTGGTGTCTTTGAGCCAGACATTTTCTGCCGTTTTCACATACCTACATGTATAACTGAATATTTTATGCTACTTTTCCCAAAGGCTAGAAAATTTCATATTTTCAGTTCAATAACAAGTTATAAAATAATTTTGTACGCTACTAGAAGGAGTGCATTTGATTGGCTGTGACATGATTTGTCATATCACTATGGCAATTGTTATTCAAAATCAGTTTTATTTACAAAACAGGGCCCTGGGCCCGTCTTATAAACAGTTGCGATTGATCCTATAATCAATCACAAGTTTGCAGTCTCCTATTTCTCATTTGCATACATGTAATACATGCATGTGTTGATATCAATCACAATTAGGTTGCAATTAATATCAGCTCTATATAAGACGGCGCCCTGATGAACATATCATATGAGATTTATTGAATAAAGAACATAAAGGAATTGTAATAAAGTCTGGAAATGCTGAAGAGCTTGAGTGTTAACAAGTAACATATGTTCGCTAATACATGACAGTAAAGATATCGAGCTTAAATCTGAAAATGCTGCAAAGTGGTGGAGGGGGTGCATGAAATTGATACAGTGCTGTCACCTTCTTTGGTTATTAACTATTGTCTATTACACTGTTACATGATTTAAAGGACTACAAATGTGGAAAGATAGAAAAAACGTTGAAAAAAAAAAATCAAAATCAACAGTATTCAATGGATACAAGTTATGCATACAAACCTCAACGTTCATACTTCCGCAACCAGATGATAAACCTGACCCTCGCGGTTTGGTTGGTTCTCTCATCTAATAGAGTGAGAAAGGATTTAAGAGTATTTTTAAAGCATATGGTCTAAACATGACATGGTGATTTAAAAGAGGGTTGTTTTGGATTTGTTTAATCCCCTAAGGGGATATTACAGGAATGGGAAATTTGTGCCATTGCATTTTGATATGGAAACATAGATTTCTGTGCTCCCATTACCTCAGAAATTAGTTTCAATCGGTTGTGGTTCAATTATTCAGTCCAGAGTATTTTCGAACCATTCATGTCCAGGCTTTGAGGGTGTCTTTCAGGCGCGGATCCAGGATTTCTAAGGGGAGGGTGCCCACCTTTTTGTTATGCTCCCGAAAATTTGAAAATCGCGCCTGCTGATAAGTCGCTCAGGTGGGGGGGGGGGGGGGGGGGGGGAGGGGGAGGGGGGGGGGGGGGTAGTGAGCACATTCTTTTTTGGTCATCGAAATTTTTAAATTTGCACCCCCCCCCCTTGGGCGCCAGGGGGGGGGGGCAATTCCCCAAAAAGTTAAAAAATCACGTGTTTTTACATATTTTTTTCCCAAGGGGAGGGGGGGGGGCGGACTGGGCCCCCTGGATACGCCACTGGTGTCTTTTAGCCAGACATTTATGTCGTTTTCACATACCTACATGTATAACTGAATATTTTATGCTACTTGTCCCAAAGGCTAGACAATTTCATATTTTCAGTTCAATAACAAGTTACAAAATAATTGTGTACGCTACTAAAAGCAGTGCATTTGATGGCTGTGACATGATTTGTTATATCACTATGGCAATTGTTATTCAAAATCAGTTTTTTTTTTACAAAACAGGGCCCTGGGCCCGTCTTATAAACAGTTGCGATTGATCCTATAATCAATCGCAAGTTTGCAGTCTCCTATTTCTCATTTGCATACATGTAATACATGCATGTGTTGATATCCATCACAATTAGGTTGCAATTAATATCAGCTCTATATAAGACGGCGCCCTGATGAATATATTATATGAGATTTATTGAATAAAGATCATAAAGGAATTGTAATAAAGTCTGGAAATGCTGAAGAGCTTGAGTGTTAACAAGTAACATATGTTCGCTAATACATGACAGTAAGTAATCGAGCTTAAATCTCAATTTGCTGCAAAGTGGTGGTGGGGTTGCATGAAATTGATACAGTGCTGTCACCTTCTTTGGTTATTAACTATTGTCTATTACACTGTTACATGATTTAAAGGACTACAAATGTGAAAAGATAGACAAACCGTTGAAAGAAGAAAAAAAAAATCAAAATCAACAGTATTCAATGGCTACAAGTTATGCATACAAACCTCGTCGTGTATACTTCCGTTTTCAGACTCAGACGACCCTTGCGCTAAGAATTGGTCGATCATCTAAAAGAGTGAGAGAGGATTTAAGAGTATTTTTAAAGCATTTGGTCCAAATATGACATGTTGAACCAAAAGAGGGTTGTTTTGGATTTGTTTAATCCCCTAAGGGGATATTACAGGAATGGGAAATTTGTGCCATTGCATTTGATATGGAAACATAGATTTTCTGTGCTCCCATTACCTCAAAAATTAGTTTCAATCGGTTGTGGTTCAATTATTCAGTCCAGAGTATTTTCGAATCATTCATTTCCAGGCTTTGAGGGTGTCTTTCAGGCGCGGATCCAGGATTTCTTAGGGGAGGGGGCCCACCTTTTTGTTTTGCTCCCGAAAATTTGAAAATCGCGCCGGCTGATAAGTCGCTCAGGTGGGGGGAGGGGGAGGAGGAGGGGGGGGGGGGGGTAGTGAGCAGATTTTTGTTTTGGTCCTCGAAATTTTTAAATTTGCACCCCCCCTTGGGCGCCAGGGGGGGGGGGGGCCCAATCCCCCAAAAAGGTAAAAAATCCCGTGTTTTTACATATTTTTTTTTTCCCAAGGGGGGGGGGGGGCGGGCTGGGCCCCCCTGGATACGCCACTGGTGTCTTTTAGCCAGACATTTTATGTCGTTTTCACATACCTACATGTATAACTGAATATTTTATGCTACTTGTCCCAAAGGCTAGACAATTTCATATTTCAGTTCAATAACAAGTTACAAAATAATTTTGTACGCTACTAAAAGCAGTGCATTTGATTGGCTGTGACATGATTTGTTATATCACTATGGCAATTGTTATTCAAAATCAGTTTTTATTTTACAAAACAGGGCCCTGGGCCCGTCTTATAAACAGTTGCGATTGATCCTATAATCAATCGCAAGTTTGCAGTCTCCTATTTCTCATTTGCATGCATGTAATACCTGCATGTGTTGATATCCATCACAATTAGGTTGCAATTAATATCAGCTCTATATAAGACGGCGCCCTGATGAATATATTATATGAGATTATTGAATAAAGATCTTAAAGGAATTGGAATAAAGTCTGGAAATGCTGAAGAGCTTGAGTGTTAACAAGTAACATATGTTCGCTTATACATGACAGTAAGATATCGAGCTTAAATCTGAAAATGCTGCAAAGTGGTGGTGGGGTTGCATGAAATTGATACAGTGCTGTCACCTTCTTTGGTTATTAACTATTGTCTATTACACTGTTACATGATTTAAAGGACTACAAATGTGGAAAGATAGACAAAACGTTGAAGGAAAAAAAATCAAAATCAACAGTATTCAATGGCTACAAGTTATGCATACAAACCTCGTCGTGTATACTTCCGTTATCAGACTCAGACGACCCTTGCGCTAAGAAATGCTCGATCATCTAAAAGAGTGAGAGAGGATTTAAGAGTATTTTAAAGCATGTGGTCCAAATATGACATGTTGAACCAAAAGAGGGTTGTTTTGGATTTGTTTAATCCCCTAAGGGGATATTACAGGAATAGGAAATTTGTGCCATTGCATTTTGATATGGAAACATAGATTTTCTGTGCTCCCATTACCTCATAAATTTGTTTCAAGCAGTCCTCTACTTTTGTGAGTAGCCGTATCAGGACAATCACGCCCTGGAAAATTCCGCTTTGGCATCAAGTTGACTTAAACATAAGCATGCAATGTATAGCAAACAAGAGAAGCAGGTTAATGACATCCAGTTTGAGGAAAATCTAAAATTGATTTACTTATTAACAATGTTATGGGTTTCAAAGTTGCCATTGTCAGTGATCAAACACACATTGGCAGCTCCATGACATACTAGTTTAGTTTGCGGTATATACATATCAGCAATTATTGCATGTTCATATTGATGTTATGTATAACAACATCAGCATAATGTTAAGGTTTATCATTTCAAAATTGCAGTTTTCCTGCAAATACTTTCTTAATTCTCGTAAATAACATCAGATTTCTTGTTTTATCTTGCCTACTGTCATGACTGTAGTCCCAAGACAAAAATCCAATTGAATCCCCATTGAATGTCCCCATTGAAAACCAATTGAATTTGTTAAGTATTTTTCTGAGATATGACCATCTGAATGAATATATTTCCTATAGGAACTCAGTGTTATTTGCTCTGGCTCCTAACCATTCAATTGGTTTTCGACATTTGGACATTATTTGTGATGCTCTTTCGGAAAATGAAGAAAAAATTGAGAAATTCTAAAAAGAGATTTTTGATGGCGTCACACTTCACCATTCTCATATAGAAAAAAAGGAAAGAACAAACCTCGGATGTGATAGCAATTGCTAAATCTGTAGGTGAATCATCCGATCCCCTTCCTTCTTTCTGTTTTATCAACTGAAAATAAATTAAAGCATTTACATCATAATGTTATGTCCTTCCAAGTTTATTAAAAATTAAAGTACGTAGAAGATTTTAAGCATCTACGTCCATTGGTAGAGGTCATAACTTTACTTCTCATAGTCTCATAATGATACAGATGACAACTGTAGGTTCAGTATAAAATAAAGTTCACTGCCTCACAAATATAATGTTCAGAACTTCAGACACCTTTCAAATCTGCAAATTTAATTAAATTGGCACTACATGGGTATGAATATCTTCAGCTGCTTTTCTAACTTGAAAAGTTGTATAATCAATCAAGCCTTTCTTCTACGAACCAAACGTAGAGAGTTGAGATAAAACAGTTGGTATTATCTGGTTCCATTCACATACCTTGGCCTGCTCTTTAGGCTTCGTAGCTGGATCGTCAGCCATCTTTGATGAAAAACCTACTAGATGACGTAACTGCATAATAGATAAGCATAAGCATGCAATGTATAACAAACAAGAAAAGCAGGTTAGTGACATCCAGTTTGAGGAAAATCCTAAAATTGATTTACTTATTAACAATGTTATGGGTTTCAAAGTTGCCATTGTCACTGATCACACACATATTGGCAGCTCCATGACATACTAGTTTAGTTTGCGGTATATACATTTCAGCAATTATTGTATGTTCATATTGATGTTATGTATGACAACATCAGCATAACGTAAAGGTTTATCATTTCAAAATTGCAGTTTTCCTGCAAATACTTTCTTAATTCTCGTAAATAACATCAGATTTCTTGTTTTTTTAATTTTTATCTCGGCCTACTGTCATGACTGTAGTCCCAAGACAAAAATCCAATTGAATCCCAATTGACTATCAATTGGCAATTCGGAGTACATGGAAAGTGAAACAATGGGTACCTATTAGCGTTTATTGCCTCTCAAATTATAATGTTAAGAACTTCAGACACCTCCTAAATCTATAAATTGAATTAATTTCGCACTACATGGGTATGGATATTTTCAGATGCTTTTGCAACTTTTAAACAAGCTTTTATTCTATGAATCAAACCAAGGGAGTTGAGATAAAATGGTAGGTATTATTAGGTTTCATTTGCATACCTCTCCATGCCATGTATGCCTCCTATATGGCTCGTCAGACATCTTTGATGTCTACCAGATGACCTGCATGGACGATAAAAATAGAATTCAAGTCGACAGATGGTGGTAAAATCTTGGACTATCGTTTCTGCCAGGAAGAGCTCTTGACAAAAAAGAAGATGCAGTGACTGTCTTAATCTAGTGTATAACAAACGAGAGAAGCAGCTCAGTGCCGTCCAGTTTGAGAAAAATCAAAGAATCCATTAATATGAACAATGTTATGAATTGGCAACTCCGTGACAGACCAGTTTAGTTTGCTTTATATATATCATACATTACTGTATGTTCATATTGGTGTTATGTATGATATTATCATCATCATAATGTAAAGGCTTATAATTTCTTAATTGCAGTTTTCATGCAAATAATTTCTTTATGATAGTAAATTACATCAGAGTTCTTGTGTAGGCTACAGTCATGACTGTAGCAGGAATGAAACTTACAAGTTAGGATGTTATAAGCTGTTAAGGTGTTTTTCTTAATAAGAAAAGATATTCATGTTCCCCTGTGTTTTAAACTCGGTGTGGGTGTTTGTGTGTGTTTGTGTGCATAGGCGCCGGAAGTGGGGGGGGGGGGGCAGTTGCCCCCCCCCCCAGTCAAAAAAGTGGGGGGGGGGGGGGGCAAAACGCATTTTTGCCCCCCCCCCAAAACGCCCCCCCTCCAAAAAACAAAAAACAAACAGTAAAGGAGTAAACATGATTTGTATTTTTAATCCAAAAGAAAGTAACAATGATAAAAACCTGAATTAAATCACATATACCATTCCATTCAAAGAAAAAGGAAAGTTCACAGGAATTAAATTTCATAAACATTGCGCATGCCACCTATACGGTATTTATCAATGGAGGTCTCTGTAATAGCGATACGCGCATATCGTGGACATATTGTGCGAGAATAGGAAAGCGTGTCCGTTTTCTTTGTTTTAGGGGTGAGAAGACATGAGCCCCTGAACGCTGTTGTACTGATGGGGGGGGGGGAGGGGGTTGATGTATTTCTTATTCGAACAAGTGGTTTACAAATGTTGATGTTGTGACATGATTTTCCGGCATTTTTTCTCCATTTGTTTTATAAGTCATACCTTTTTATGCGTTTGTTGGAAAATAAGAAATTCCCAAATTACAGTCAGGCTAAATATTTATTATTTAGAAGCCTTTATTTCATGGTCTGCAAAGTGGCTGGGCTCGAGCCCCCCCCCCTCCTTTTTGAAAAAAGTAGGTTAAAGAGAAAAAGAAAGAAAGACGGAGAAAAAAATAAGTGACCTGCCAATGTCACAAATAAGGTATAACAAATGCTCATCTGACCGTAATTAAATGCTTAAAACCGCAGAGCTTACGGGGACTTCGCCCCCGGACCCCACCAAGGGACCTAAGGCGGGCCCCTGGATGCTCATCTGACTGTAATTAAATACCTAAAACCCCCGAGCTTCCGGGGCTCTGCCCCCTGGACCCCACAAAAGGCCCTAAGATGGGCCCCTGGATGCTCATCTGACCGTAATTAAATACCTAAAACCCCTGAGCTTCCGGGGCTCTGCCCCCTGGACCCCACCAAGTGCCCTAAAGCGGGCCCCTGGATGCTTTTCTGACTGTAATTAAATACCTAAAACCCTAAGCTTCCGGGGGCTCTACCCCTGGACCCCACCAAGGGCCCTAAGGCGGGCCCCTGGATGCTCATCTGACCGTAATTAAATACCTGAAACCCCTGAGCTTCCGGGGGCTCTGCCTCTGGACCACACCAAGGGCCCTAAGACGGCCCTGGATGCTCATCTGACCGTAGTTAAATATTAAAAACCTCTGAGCTTCTGGGGGCTCTCCCCCCTTGTAACATGTCAATTGCCTTACAGAGGGCCCTTGGATGCTCATCTAACCATAATTAAATACCTAAAACCCCTGAGCTTCCGGGGGCTCAGCCCTTTGATCCCCTGCCGAGGCTCATTCCCTGGACCCAACGCCAATTTACGCTCTACCTGATCGATAATACTCCACTTTGAAAAACGTTCCGCGGGACCTGCATGTAACGTGTAAGACTGGTGGTGATGCAGATTTTTCGTCTGCCCCCCCCCCTTCCCAACTTTTTTTTCTCATTACGTCACTGCCCCTGGAATGTGAGCCCCCTGGAATGTTTGCCCCCCCAATCCCAAACTGCTTCCGGCGCGCCTGTTTGTGTGTGTGTATGTGTAGTATAAACAGGCCTCTTGTCCAAGGCTATAATCGGTATAAGCACAGGGCCGATTTAGGAGACGTTCTCCCATTTAAGAGCCCGTCTTTCATACCCCGAAAGAAGAAAAGAAACAACGTCAACAACAAACAATTTTCCCTGCCAAATTTGTACCTTTCTTAGGTAAGGAGCCCATTGGTTCTGTGTGTGGATCATAGCAGAAATTATTATGAAGACACAACTAGACAGTAATGTTTCATGAGTAATCTGTTAATCATATTGTCATTTTGAGCTTAGGTAATTTATAGCAAATGTAAATCAAGCAAATTGGTATCACAAATTGGAAAAACGTCTCTGACACTATAGAGATAGTTTCCCATATCAGCCGTGCACATCTACTGATAATACAACCTTGTTAAGTCGGTTAAAATAGGGTTTGACAACATTAATTGCAACAAAAAGGTTTTTCAACGGTTTCCGGTAGTGTTTGAAATCAGGGAAAACATACTAAAAATGTGAGAAAATTGGCCCCCTGGAAAGTGGTTATTTTCAAAATGGCATCCAAGATGGCCGCCAATAAGGTATTTATTATAACCATAAATCATGATATATCCATCTAGGAGATGTGATTTTGGTGTCTATTCTTAAGATTTGGGGGACAAAGAATCCATTTATACTACTTACAATGGATTAAGACCACCAGGAAACCTGGAAATCCAAGACGGCATCCAAAATGGCCGCCAGTCTCTGAAATATTTACAGTAAAGCTATAATTAGCAAGTTTACAAATTTGTTTTAGATGTCAGGATACAACAATGGTTTAAACAAAAATTAGGTCGGACGTAGCCTTATACTCAAATCAATACAAAAGATGGCCACCGTTTTTGTAATCCAAAATGGCCGCTGGAAACTGAAATTAGCCATAACTCGTGATGTAACTTTGGTGTCTATACCTAGGCTTCAGGGGTCGACAAATTCATATACTGAAAATAAATTGTGATATGACCACCACCTGCCAAATCCATGATGGTGTCCAAAATAGTTAATAAATAACTTTTATAACAGGATTTGGGTGTGTGTTTTTTTGTAGATTTTTTTAATAGTATGTAGTTGAGAAAATTAAATGTATTTTTTAGGTATGGGTTTTCATTGATATACAAACAGAATAATAAGACCTATATAACCCTATCCATACTGGAAAAGTGTCATGACAATGTGACAATGAATAAATAAAAGAAAATCCAGAGAAAAACATATCCAGTGGAACATTCAGCATTCAGCCTTACGGCCTCCCAATTTCTCATATATCTCCTATCCAGCGAATCCAAAATTCAGCAGCTAGATTGTTAAGTAGGAAATATAACCACATATCACCTGTTCTTTGCTCACTTCATTGGCTACCTGTCCATTGTCGCATTACTTTCAAAACCTTATTTCTTTCATACAAAATAACACATAACCTTGCCCCTATATATCTTCTTGACCTAGAGGCTGTTCACACCGCAAGGAGATAGCGCGGTCTATCGTATCGTAGCACCACCTTTTTCTAGCGCGCTAGACCGCGCTATCTTTCGTGGACCACCCCCAAGAGGTGCTCCAGTGGCACGCCGTTTTGGCTCGCCGTGGCTCGCTGTTGGGCGGACCGAAACGACGTTGTACCTTCCAAACCGTGTGAACAGCCTCCTGGTCTCTCTTTGATCCTCCTCTTCTGCCAGATCCATCCGTTCTTCTTCCTCCATGCAACTAATTGACGGCCCACGAACAAAAACACGTTATGGTGACCGTATCTTTTCATTGATAGCCCCCGCCCTCTGGAACATACTCCCACCCCACATTCTTAATGACCCGTCCATTGAATCATTCAAAACCCTTCTCAAAACCCACCTTTTTAATCCTGGAGGCGCACACAAGTAGTTAATTCCATTCAACTGAATTGTATTGTATTAGTAATATTTTATTTCATATTGTTGCTTTTAAGCTATTGAACATGTTAAATAATTATACTAAGTTAGAAAGCAACACCTGTGCGCTGAGAATCAATGGATAAAGCGCCCTATAAATGTAATAATTATTAATAGGGATGGTGCACCCGTACAGAGAAGAGATAGTTAAATCTTTTAAATAAAAACAAACATGTTAGGAGCACAGGTCTACAGTGTGATTTTGATTGCAGTATATTGAGCTGAATATTTAAAAACATTCAAACAGGGGGTGCTAATGCAAATATAAATATCTTCTGGTTGACAAATTTCTTAAATTATGATGTCATAAACCATTATGGATAGGATACCCAAAGACGCATCACCACAGGAACGATGCCCTAAGTTTCCTAAGAACGAACTGTGCCCCTTTAAACATATAATCGTGCTCGTTTTTAAAGTTATCCCTTCTCTAGATATGTATAACAAGTGTGCTCTTTTTACAATAAATTGTTTGCCCCTTTAAACTAGAATGCCAAAGTAATCGAATTCTCTTTGTTCAGGAATGCACTGTCTAAAGGTTTAGACAATGTAATAGTTTTCAAACTAAAGGCAACTGCATTTACATTACCAAATGTCATTCAAGCAAAACAGACAGAGACACAATTATGTGCTATACGAAAATATGTTTGTATCACCTCTCATCTCCCCCGAAACAATAGTTTATCATCGACTTCCTAATATGTGTCTCTACGTTAAAGCGACTGATACCATTTTTCTCTCAAATTGCCCCCATAATTAGCTTGCTAGCATAGTTTCTCTCCTCAGTAATATATTAAACGATGGTCTTATTTATTCTTTCATAATGGAATTGTGCTTCAAGCCTCATCAGGATCGGTAATTGCATCTTATGATTATAATTAATCAACAACTTTTACAATACCGCTCGCTCCTTGCCCTCGCAATTAAATAGAGACCATCACATACGTTAGCAAAAAACGATGATGAAGCAGCAGCTTGGACCACGAAAAGAGAACATTCTTGGAGATCATTCCTGATAATGTATTGATTATAATGAAGCGGTATGTCGATTTAAAGATTGCAATTTTCGCTTTGCAATTATCCTATGCAGGTGCCCCTTTTCCCCCAGAAAGTGCCCTTTCTTGTTGGTGCACCTCACTTTGAAAAACATAGGTCTATTTCATGTGAATAATTAAAACGTATGATATTAATGACAGATAATGATTTTATGATCAATGCAACTTACCCCGTTCTCTCCTAAAAAAAATCCCAAAGTGCCTGCGAAAAATTAGTGAAGTTCGGACAGTTTTTTTCGTGAAAGAATTAAGCTTCCCTTAAACCTGCCCCTGGCAAACGCATTAACCTTAAAAAGTTGTTATAAATATTATTTGTATATAGTTGACAACTAACGTAGATTTAGTTGACATAACGGCCTAGTTGCGACCGAAACATAGTAACGTTGTATTGCTTATAACAAAATTTTCCAATTAGAATGCATTTTAGTTGCCAACTATAGGCTTTTATAGTAAAGTTTTTTTATTATGGGCCCTTGGGTCTAGACAATGCACTCTATGAAATGAAAATGTTTGCTTTCTTCATTTATTCTTAACTGACCGCTTTTTATAAGAAAGCATGTGTATGCTTCCAAGTAAGGTACCGGGGGACCGATGGCTTGAAGTCCTCTCCGAGGGACTTGGTAGTTAGGAGTATTGCCTACCAAAGGGCACTAACGCATCGACTTGGTTTTGAACCCGGGACCTCCCGATTACGAGATCACTGCTCTAGTACCACTGAGCCATCGCGCCTGTCTCGTTTGAGTACCAAACAGTGCACTAGTTAACCCTACCATGCATGCATGTTCCCTTGTCCTTTTTGAGAAGAGGCATTCTTTCAAACAGGGGCTACGGAACGAGTGGGGGGGGGGGGGGGGAGGCACCAACAAAAGATGGTACTTCGTTGGAAAAAAATAAGGGGAAACCTTCAAAGGAAAACCTCACAGCGAACATTCACAATTTTCGACATTGGTGTGTATACCTCTACATTGTCATGAATCTCTCTTATCTGTTTAAAGATACAGCTGCTTAAGAATCATACTTTGCAGTTAGGTGTGGTGGTCTGTATATTCATTTGCGAGCTAGCGAATCAAGCGAGCAAGAATCTAAAGATTGGTGAGGTCGCAGTGCGAAAAATTACATCTTATAAAGAGAATACAAAACAAATCCTTATGAGTTTTGTGTACAAGGTAATCCTGAAAGACTGAAAAAACCTTTTTACAACTAATCGAATTATATCAACTATAAATCTGAGCGAGCTAAGCGAGCGAGCTTTGGTAGAACTAAAAAAAAAGGGGCTCTAGGTCCTTTTAAATTAGGATCATATAGTACAGAAAAAGTAAAGTGAGCGCGTGTCAAAGTAAAAAGGGCAGTTATCAGAGGTGAAAATATGGGGCACTTCTCGAACCTGAAAAGGGACAATCACCAGAGATGAAAAGAGGCACTTAAGTGAATGGAAAAGAGGCATTTTGTCGAAGGGAAAACGGTACCTATCATATTCGAATAGGGTTATTTATCAGAGGTGGTATGGGACATTGATGAAAAGGGCCATCCTTGGACCTGAAAGAGGTCTGTACCAAAGAAGGAAAGGGAAACTTTGTGAAAATGGAAAAGGGACACTTATTATAACGGAAAAGGGGTAACTATCGGATTTTGATATGGGTATTTATCAGGATTGAAAAGGGGGACATTAATAAGAAGGGAAAGGGGCACTTATTAGATAGGTAAAGGGGTAAGTGTCAAAGTAAAAGGGGCCCGCCCCCCACTCAGTATGCACCTTACCAGACATCCTTTACCGAACATTTTGGGAACATGAATGCGGTCTATCCGTTCCCAGAGTAAGGGGGGGGGGGAAGGGGACACTTATAGGTAAAATGAGGGCACTCTTATCAGAAGGGGAAAGGGTAATTGTTAAAACAAAGGAAAAGGGGCACTTGTCAAAGTAAATCGTGTAACTCTCAGATTTTAAAAGAGGTAATAATCTGGAGTGAGGGAGACACCTATTAGAGGTGGTAAGGGGCACTTCTCGAACCTAAAAGGGGGCACCGCCAGAGATGAAAAAGGGCACGTATGAGAAAGGGAGAAAACAAAACAGTTATTGCAATGAAAAATGGCCACTTATCAGACTTTGATAGGGGCATTAAGGGGAGGGGGCACTTATCATAAAGAAAAGGGGTACTTTTTCCAATTAAAAATTCGGCAATTTAAGGCTACCCCAGGAGCACCACCTCTGCTTACAACAGGTGCTATTACGGAACATTTGCCAATATTGCCCCCCCCCCCCCCCCCAAGCATTTGTTTCCATTCTGACCGTTCGCATGTGCTTCTAATTCAAAGAAAATGAGGGCAATATCTCTAAAAAAAAATGTCCCCACATTGTGCTCACTATGCTCGCTCGAACTTACAGTTTATAGATACTTGTATAATAAAATCAAGCGGATTGCATCAAGAAGTTTAACATGGCTGTAACATTCATGAGATGGTGCTTAACACCCCCATCAACTGGTGCAATGCGAAATCACACATTCAAGGAAAAGTATTCCAGAGACAAAACTGTTATGAAAAACAACTGGGTAAATGTTTTTTCTTCAAATATGACCCTAGTATAAATTCGCGGTTGTCTGTATATATTATATGGCTATGAATATTACTCATTTGGAGGCCTTCAGTTTACAAAAGATCAATTTTCTCGCCCACTTCGCTTGCTTGTAAATGAATCCTCAGAACATTACACGCAACGACAAAGTATGATGTTAAAGCAGTGCCTACATCCAAATTCATGTAATATAAAAACAAATGTCGAAGACGATCCTTTCACTGTCTGAATTTTTTTCACACTTTCTGGTTTTCCTGTTTTCTGGAAGTGTCATTTTTGTTTGTGCCCCCCGCTAAAGATGTTCAACCACTCCGAGATACAGGTATTTTACCAGTGTTTCAATAGTTTTGGGTTTTCTTATGGTTTATAGAAAAATATTCGACCTACAAACATTAAGCTTGCTACGCCATGAATATGTAAGAGCATTGAAATCTAGACAATCAGAAATACATGTACACACGTGGCGGAAGAGATACATGTACACACGTGGCGGAAGAGAGAGAGAGAGAGAGAGAGGGGAGAGAGAGAGGGAGAGAGAGAGAGAGAGAGAGAGAGGGAGAGAGAAAGAGCAATAAAGAGATACAGAAAGCAAAGGGAGAATAAGAAAGACGGCGGGGGTATCTAATACATACATATATAGCACCTCAGTTTATACAGAAGAAAATAGAAGAAAAATATACTGCTCCAATTCCGCTTCAATCATCAGAAAATTATATCACCTTCTTTTTCTCCTCCTGTTTGCCTCTAACACTTCCTCCACAAACTTATAAATACACCCCATACTATATAGTCTACCCACATACAATTCATTCTTCTCTTTTACATTTTTATCTCACTTCCGTGTTTAAAATCCCAATTTGTTCATACTCAATCAAAGCAACACACGATATAATCTCACCCAAGCTAGACGTCAGCTGCTAGTCTAACCTTCGATAATGACAACTTTGTTGGAAGAAGAAGAATTCATCAATACCTACTCCTAATTTGTGCTTCAGACGCAATCAAAATGGCACCGGGTTGCATAGCGTCGAACTTCAAACTAATGCGCATTTGGCAGTGATATGCATGTACAGTGTCAAGAGCAACTCACAATATACGCATGCATACAATGCAAACGAAATGGCAAGTAAGACGAAACGAATATGACAATTGATAGGCACCGTTGCACTTTGTAAATAAAATGATATGAATATGAATAATAGCAGGCTTCTATTTGGGACCCTGATTCACCAATCGCCCATATCAGTGACAAGGTAGAAATCTGATAATATTATATGCTACTGAAATCCTTGCATTTGTCAATTGGCTGTGAACAATTTTGTTACAGCAGTTTGGCACTTGTAATTGTTAACAAGTCTACTGAAGATTGGGCCTAAAAAACATTTTAGCGTTAGTCATAGGATGCGAATGATCTTGCTTTTCAATGGACATGTTAACAGATTGTATGCATGCTTTTGTAAACAATAGGATCTTTTGACGACTAAAAAGCTCGCCAGAGGGTATCCCGACATGAAAATGAAACGTCAAACACACAACGGCAAAGTATGATGTGGAAGCAGTACCTCCATCCAGATTCATGTAACAATAGAAACAAAGACGAAGATGATCCTTGATAACGTATTATCTAGAATGGGGGGGGGGGGGGCGGTCAATGTCTCAAAATGTAGTTTTTCCTGCTTTGTGTTCACACTTTGTTGGTTTTCCCTCCTGTTTTTTCGAAGTGTCCTTTATGATGGTGCCCCTCCCTTTTAAAGATGCTCCATCACCCCTGATATACATTTATGTCACCAGTGTTTCTAATTTATAGGTTCTCTGTATTTGATATATGCTACTAGAATCTTGCCATTTAATTTTAATGAAAACAGAGCCTAAAAAGATTAGCATTAGTCATGGGGTGCGAAAGATCTTGCTTTTCGTGTACGTATTAACACATTTTATGCATAAGTTTTTTTTCCAATTTTTTTCTCTTGACGACTTATAAACTCGCCAGAGGGTTGCACGACATGAACACAATTATTTGCGGGGACCCACCGCAACAGAGACGTGTTTCCGAGAGTAAGCACTTCCTTCGTCGAGCTGGGGTTTACACTGCGCAGTAGCAAACTACGCACCTACGACGTTTCGTTATAGAGTTTCGGGATAACAAAATGTGTGTGTGGACACGCTGTATATGTATATTAAAATGATATAAACAGATATTCAGGAGCAGATAGGATGCGTAGCAGTCTGTACACAAAATAAATCAAATAGTTAATGGCCAAGAGAAAAAGAAGTTTAAATATAACAGTTTGTATTTTAAATCCAATAGAATGATGCAAAATGAAAGAGATAAATAAATGCTATGATATGACCATGGAAGTTATTTGTGTTTGCTTTTGTGTGTGTGTAAGTAGAGAGATGGAATTGAGAAACATTAGTATGAAAATGATAGAAATTGTGAGGACGGAAAGGACATGTAGAGAGTTCATGAGATAAATAATAAGAGCGACATTTAATCTTTCTTTCCTTCTTTTTAACACGCAAAAATTGAATTAACACGCGACTTCGAAGTATAGTGTGCAGTGCGAGTGGAAATCCTAGTAAAGAATTTAAACTTTAAACTTCTTATCTGTCACATACACTCTCGTACATAGTGTTAAACCTAAGCCATGTCATTATGCTCCATGCCTTTCTAACTACCCAGTACTACAGCACACCCCCTAACCACTGCGTCATACCTTCATAGCTTAACCGAGTATTACAACATTCCAACAGAGTGTGGAATCATGTCATGCTTTATGATATGGAGGTCAAAGGTGATCATATTCTACTCAATCTGATAATTTATGCATATAAGAATGTGTCATTGCTCGCTTTCAGGTAGGCACACAATGGCATATCATATGAACGGGTTTTCCACCTTTGCGTAGGCCTACTCCATATGAGTGCACAAATAGAAAGGAAGAGAAATACAGATCTGATGTCATCATGACTACTACATGAGAACACCTTTTTTGAGCCTCTGAAACTGTTTACAGAACAATGGACGTTTAAATGCACATGATTTTGCTAATATGAAGAGTCAAATCGTCCCTATTTTCACGAAGTGACGGTAGTGAATGGAAATCGCATTCAATTTGCGTGCATATTTTCCTCACTACCGTCACTTCGTGAAAACAGGAACGAAATGATGTATTAGATTTAAGCGCTCTTTTATACCTTTTTGCTTACATTACACCAAAAAAGGGCATTCTGATGCATGTAAGGAATACATGTATTCCCAGAAAACAGGATGTGTACTAAATAAACACTGTCTGATGTCTGTATGAAAGGTTGCTTTTTAGGTTTACCTTTTTACCTCCTTATCACCACTGTTTCTTTCTTCTCACGCATCCAACGGTTTGTCCACCTTTATTGCTCAGAAAGTAAGAGAGAGTGAGAGAGAGAGAGAGCGCGCGCAAGAGAGAGAGAGAGAGAGAGAGAGAATTTGTGAGAGAGAGAGAGAGGGAGAGAGAGAGCTTTAGTTTACATAGAGTGGGTTGGATTCCCCAAATAATATTTAAATTAGATTCCCCGAACAAATTCATGGTGAGTGTTAATATATATATATATATATAATATATATTATATATATTAGTATTTTCTTTAATATTTTAATTACATTCTTTTTATAGTTCTGATCAACCTCAATCTTACAGCAAGGGAGGAGCCTGGTAATTGTCGGTTTATGTTTCTAATTCTAGTTCCCTTTTCATTCTATTACTGCACTTTATAGGTCAGAAGATAATTACAATATTCAGCTTGCTCATTCCCACTTTCCTACTGTTCTTTTTCAATACTTGCCTACTCTCTTATCCTCTCTCTCTCTCTCTCTCTCTCTCTATGTTTTCACCTCTTTCTACCTGTTTAATTGCTGTCGCTTAGTTAATCTAGATCAATTTCCCAATTATAACTCTACTTCGTAGCCGATTTATAGCTCAAAACATCACAATTGCTCTATTCATTTCGCCCCTCCCCGTCCGCGAATTTTTTTTCCGTACTCGAGAGAGCAAAAATCCCATGTGCGCATGCGCGTGGACTTATGATTTCTCTGCTACTTCCCATACGAAATGTACATGTATTCGCATGTACTGTGCACGATTCGCGTTCTACGAGTAAACGATGGCATAGTAGTCTTCAAACACAGACTCTGATTTGCCAGTTTGACGAGAGAGAGAGAGAGAGAGTGAGAGAGCAGTGGCACAACACAGAAAACTACGAAAACTTGAATAAAAGCACTACTCAATACACAATAAGCCTATATTATTCTGTCAAACTGTCAAAGGAGAGTCTGTGCTTGCATACTACTATGCCACTCTATAAGTTGAGGTGCATTTCCAATACACGCACCAGTAGGGTCTGAATCATAAAACTACTCAGACTTGAATAACACTATTTTGTCAAACTGTCAGATTAGCGTCTGTGCTTGCAGACTACTATGCCACTCTGCAAGTTGAGATGCCTTTCCAATACACGCACCAGTAGGGTCTGAATCATAAAACTACACATATTTGAATATAAAGCACTACTCAAGACACTATGTTGTCAAACTGTCCGATTAGCGTCTGTGCTTGCAGACTACTATACCATGCTATTCAATTTGGGATGCATTTCTGTAAGCACTAAAATGTCTGAATCATACAACTACTCAGACTTGAATACTAGTACTATTGCTACGCACGATATATGCGTAATTGTTTTGTCAAACTGGCAAATCAGAGTCTGTGTTTGAAGACTACTATGCCATCGTTTACTCGTAGAACGCGAATCGTGCACAGTACATGCGAATACATGTACATTTCGTATGGGAAGTAGCAGAGAAATCACAAGTCCACGCGCATGCGCACATGGGGTATTTGCCCTCTCGAGTACGGAAAAAAAATTCGCTCCCCGTCCTCTCTCTTTCTTCTATTACTACCTTCTCTCTCACCCCCTCTCTCTCTCTCCCTCTATGACATACCAATCTCTCGACCAATTTGGTTATGCCATACTGCTTTCTTTCTCTCGTGTACAACATGGGGGGGGGGGGGGGGGTTAGAGGAGGGGCGGTGTTTTAGGCGGAGAGGGAGTTTGATGTATTTTAAGTTATATTGTTTCCGTTCTGTCATTATTTGTTATATTATTCGAAATGTATGAGCTCTTTTGTATTATTTATAAAATGTAATTTTGCTTTCCATGAATTCGTTGAATAGAAGCACAATAAATTATATTAACAAAAAATAAAATGTGAGGGATATAGGTGAGGGTGTTCTTTCGTATGTTATTGTGGTGGGTTTACGTATGTGGGTGTGCATGTGTACGTGTGAGGACGAGTGGATTGCTTAGTTGGGTTTGGGTAGTAAGGATGAGGTTATGATTTGTTGTATATTTTAACCGATTTCAGTCAATTTTGGTTATGTTTTTGTCGTAATGTATTAAGTTAATCAAATTGTTATTACGATGAGAAAGAATTGTTTTTTGAAGAATTTGTTGTATTGTTTTGATATTGAATGTAATCTAAATAAATAATTACGGGGAAAAAGTATGTGCGTGTGTGTGTGTTAATTTTCTTTTTTTCAAACATGTTTCCATATTATGAAATAACCCGGGTGTGGAACGGACCTTTAACGTCACCATCCGAAAGACGTGACTCAGTTTCGCAAACCCGGTTCCTATTAGAGACAGTACGTAGACGAAGTCAGAGAACACAGACATTACCAACTCACATCACTAATAAGGGCACTGATAATGATGACACTTAACAATAGGCCTATTTACTTTTGACAGGTATTCATCTCATATTTAATTTATACAAAACTTAATAACAGTACTACTTTGATGTATTTCAGGAATAGGTCTATACAAAATAGTAAAATACAAATACATTTACATCATATCTTGAGAAAAGAAATACATGAAGTACTGATGAAAATTCTTACAATTCATCTCGGGAGTATCAAAATACAAATGCATATAAACCTCTAATACAGTACCTTTAGAAGACAAACAAAATATGTTATAATTGTCGTCTACTTATAGATATCTTTTAGAAATTTGCAATCACATTTCACATATATATACTTCAGTATGTTTAAAGAAGAACCTACTATACTTAGGGCCTTTATGTTTTTCATCTCAGGTACGATATTTTGTTCAGATATCCTGACGATTAACAATCAATGACATGTTTTGGATTCAGTTTTATCAAACTTATAGACATTGTGCAAGATATAAAGCTTATTTTGCGTTTACATGAAAATAAAATTCACTTGGTAAAGTGAATGACTCAATGAGGATTATTGAAAGAGCTCCAGAAATATCATTATCGTGTGCAATTATACTTGCTAGCATTAAAAAGGCTCCGTCAGATATATCGCAGCAAAATCGTGTTTAAAATAATATTCTTATGATGGTGACGGAAAGTGTCAATACGCTTTCCATTTCTGTATTGTTTAGCAAAGAGCTCAATACAGTGGCGGATCCAGGTGGAGGGAGGGGGGCAGCGATTTTTCAAATTTTCGAGGGCCCCCAAAAAATTAGTGCTCACTACCCCCCCCCCCCCCCCCCCTCCCCGTACTGAGCGAAATTTTGGCCGGCACGATTTTCAAATTACATCACACTAAATTTCAAATTGATTTCAAATTTGGCCCCCCCCCCCCCCCCCCCCCCCCCATTTACAAATCCTGGATTTGCGCCTGGCTCAAAGAACAAGCCTTTACCTGTTAAATAGTTGGAATGCACATGCATCCAACATTTTATATTAAGGATATATTGACTGCTTTGAGAGGCATAGTGGTTTCTATAGGGTCAAGGGAAACTCACAACCTGCTATGACCCCCAGGCGCTTGCGCCGCGGGGTCATAGCAGGTTGTGAGTTTCCCGAGACCCTATAGAAACAACTATGCCTCGAATATTAAAAGCAGTCAATATATATTTTATATACCGAAAAAAAGGAAAATGTTGACTCACCCATTTAGGTTTCCATCTCTTTGAAGTCATGAATATTAACACCAACAATAACTTGTGTACAGTATGAAATCCAACAAGCTGTGCTCCAGTAGAACAGGGAATACCAAACACGTTTACACGAACAGTAACTTTTGTACAGGATGATATCACCAACAAGCTGTGCTCCAGTAGAACAGTAGAACAGTAGAACATGAACAGTAACTTTATAAATTCACAAATTCGCAACATATTTACACAGATGTGCGTCTAGTCTACTTGTTGTAGATGTTTACAACACAGTTTTGTATGTTAAATGTTGGGGCTTGGACTTGCTGGCTTGAAACATGGGCATGACTACTAGCAGTGATGTTACATACACGTGGGAAGATCTCTGGATTATCTGTGATCTCATTCATCATTAGATTTAATATAAGTCACGGAGTTCCTGGCTTTCACTTCGCTCACTTGCACTTGCAGTCGTGGCACCAGTGGATGTTGCTGATGATTCGTCGCCTGAATGCAGCGACCAAAATCGAATTGCACTCAAACACCGTTAACGGTATTGCGCATCGGTCATCGCACAAAAGAAACTTATACGGTAACACGTAAACCAAAATGGGGATCGCAGCAAAATGACGTCACGTTTCACAGCCATGGAAAAAGTGCTATGAAAAATGGATATAAACCGGTAGAGCCGGGAAAAATGACTATGAATTTCAATTAGCGGGCATGGTTAAGAACATGACTGCATTTTCAACCAATCAGAAGACAGGATTAGTAAAGAATCTTAAAATGAGGTATATAAATTGGCATACATGTATACAGATAGTATTTATGACGGACAGAAGAGTACACTATGAAGAGGATGAAATAATTTCAGCACACACACTTTTGAAAGACTGAAATATATCAAAGGAAATGAAAATGGAAGGTCGTTATTTACAAAATTAAAGTCTTTCGGCACAATAATCTTTGAAGGAATTCTCACAAGTATCAATAACACATATGAGAGGGCCTTCGGTCCTGAAAAGCGCTATATAAGAATTAGCTATTAGTATTATATAAATATATTCATTTGACTGTTTGACATGATATATGGATAATATGACATTGTAATTTACACGTTTGAAATACACAGATCATAATATACAAAATAAAAAATACTTTGGGATATTTCTCCTTGTAATTACATGTAAAAACAAGAAATTTCTTCATGGAATATGTCAAAATGTATACATTTCACTGTTGTACATGATATATGGATAATAGGACATTTTAATTTACACGTTTGAAATACACAGATCATAATCTACAAAATAGAAAACACTTTGGAATATTTCAAAATAAAACAAAGCTTGTTCTTGCATTCATTTATATCTGAAAACTCAACATCATATCTGCAAACATTGCATTTTGATGATTTATGTGGTGGCAATTTCAGTACCTTATTGATAATGCCTGATTGTAATCATGCTAAGTACAGAAGAGGGTAATCAACATTTGGCACATTTAGATAGGCAATACGTAGAACTATTAATAACAATGAAAGAGCTTTTAGGTAGATAATTTCATCACTGCAGAGTATTCTGTAACAATTCGCAATCATATTTCACACTTGACATATATATATTACAGTATTTCATGTACAAAGAAGAATAACTACTTTGGGCCTTTGCTCTTCATCTCAGGTCGATATTTTGTTGTGATATCCTCACGATTAAAAATTAATGACATGTTTGGGATTCAGCTTTATAAAACAAAATTCCCAAAATGGAGGGACTTATAATAATCAGTCTCTTTTCCCTAACGTATAGCATCATAGAATACTTGGTGAATTCTTGTTGTAATAGTACTTTTCCTTACTCCTCCAATTAATGAATGGTGCGAGTATCAGGAGTATCTACATGGTAAATATAACACACATTCCTTTGGATAACGCCTTGAATTCCATGTCTTTCATAGTTTCATTTGCATTTTTTGTATTTTGCTAGCAATTTCCAATATAATCTACTTTCATCGTAATATAAACTTTGTATTTCTTTTAAATCCTTATGGATTGGATTAAAGGGATGAGTATAAATGTATCAGATTAGCGAGCATGTACATCTATATACAATTCACTTATTTCATTTCATTTCATTTTACTTTGTCTTTATTTAACAAACCATGATAAAAACATTGTATAAAATATAACGTATATAAATCTGATGGTATAAAAATAAATACAAAAAAATATTGATAAAACAAATATTGAGTGGTAAGTATTGTGATGTACAATAAAACATTTCGCGAGGCATTCTCAAAAAAGGCTTTTCGAAAAAGAGTAAGCTATGATCTTCAAAATCAAAAATTTGCAGCAAATACAGCATTCCTTATAGAAGAAGCAATCACAAACGGATTTGAAATTACAAATTATAGATGTACCTGTGCAGATACCATTACATAGGCAATTCAACATGACTACCCGTCTATCTATTACCATGAATGCAAACTTGGGCCCCCATTTTTTTAAGGCACATTCAATTATAGTACTTAATGATCACAGAGACTTTCAAAAAATAACATAAGGCAATTTCATTAGTCTTGTCCATCATCACAATTGAATATGTGAACATTACAATGACATATTACATGATATGAACATGGTTTATATGGGCTATAGAAGGAATGTTGAAATTCTCATGAGTTGATTTGTCCAAAATCTTTGTGATGATATTTTAAGTACTAAAAAGTGAATTATATCATCTTAGATCAGGCTTATGTACAGAATCATGCATGATACTTGTGAAGCCAATGCAATTACTGATTACTTCACTTCAAAGTGCAGCAATGTTTAATACTCCATTCATATTTCAGAAGAAGAAAAAAATATACATACAAATACCTATAAAACATCATGTTAAAAATACTTTCCTACAGATAGTACATTACATAGAAAATTATGCAAAACAAAGCATCATTACAATAGCAATAGGAATAGCAAATATTTTACTTCATAAACATCATTTGACTCATTGTCTACTGAAACCATGTGGTTCCTGTGTTATGCTTATGGGAACGAGTGAACTTTAGTGAAAACCAGAAGTCAATGGGTTAATGCATAGGCTTGAAAGAATGTGCTGAATATAGTGCAAACTCATAGTAGACATACATCAAAGTCCAACATAGCACTTTAACAGCGGCAAGTAAATTATAAGGGTATTTAAAGTTCAAAGTGCCATCCTAGAAATGTTACTATGTACATCAAGGCTCCAGCAATGGGGAACTTTGGCTATGCAACCATTGCACTCTCATATATATCTCATGCATATCATTTGAACAATGCAGTCCACAATTGAGAAGCATATAAATTGCATCTCATGACGTACCAAATAGGTCATCAGCGAGATAAATTTGACCAGCTTCCTGTAGAACATCCTTCAAGGCTTCACACACTTTGCCTTTGGGTTGCTTTTGTCTCCAGTCTCGGAGCATTGATAGTGTAACCATGTATGACGAATCTTTATTATCGTTGACATAATGTTGGATGTCTCCTGGTTGAAGGTCAAGAGCCTTCCCGAGATTATCTATATCAACACGCGTGGCAACTTTTCGAGCAACAGTGGTCAGCCTTTTTTCAAAGTCGTCCTGTTTACCTGAACGGTTCCTTAAATGAATCATAAAAAGGGAATTTTAGTATATATCTAATTACATGTACTGACAACAGGGGGAGGCGGCGTTGCAGAAAAATAAATCGTAGTCAATGGCTGCGTGTATACTTAAGCAAAAGATCGTTCCCGGACCCTAATTTGCTTGGAGGGGTTAATGCAACAGATATGGAATACTCCCCAGGGAGTAGAGAGGGTGCACATTGTGCGTGAATGAATCCGATAACCGGAGTAATATCTCTAAAGCGCTATTATAATTTTTGTTGTTGTTGATTAAGCACTACATATAAACAGATTATTATAATTGTTACATTCTTTTCCCCAAAGTCTTAATAATATGTCATTTTATGATTTAGATTTTTGATATGATATCACATGCACCATTAGCAACAGTGAAATTCAATTATTTATTTGCGAGCGAGCCTCAGAATGGTTTTAATTTATAGCATACTGACATCATTCAATTATCTCTATTGGGATTTAATTATAAGATATTTGAGCCCAGTTTCCCCTTCTCTTCATTTATTGAAGTTTTGTATTCGATTGCAAACTTACATTGCAAAGTTGAATATAAAATGCATGTCTACCAGTGATTGTCCTGTCTGACCTACTTGCAGGATCACTATTATTTTTTCATCCGGCTGGCTGCTCAGATCCAGGTTAAAGGACTTTGTCCACTGGTGTCCTATCTGCAATTCGTCATACTTGACAGTCTACAAAATAAAGAGCAAAGAATTACCACAAATATTTTTCTTTTATATACATATATAAAAATTGTATAAAAAGGTACATTTGTTGCATTTATTTGCAATATGTTGTTCGCTACTCATTGGTGATTTTGTGAAGAAATATGAACGTTGGTTTATCTTATGCACTAGTGCCCCTTGAGCATTTGATTTAAAGTGACTTTGGTGCCTTACTAATCTTATTTTATTATTATCATATTGTTATTACTATTTACTTTTTTAACTATTGCTATCACTATTATTAATATTATTTTTGTTTTCACTATCATTATCATAAAGGAGAACTTACATGTACGATATCTCCAATTCTCGCTACCCTAAATAGGTACGAAAATCTCGAAATTCGCGAGACGAGGTAATTTTCACTCTCTCGGGTCGTCACTACAACTTCCGGTATAGAGTCCCATCCCGCTGGCGCTAGCGCCTGTGTTCGCTGTGCAGAGTTTTCACGCACGCTAAAATCGATGCCAATCAGTGTAATTTGTACAGATTATAATATGCAATGGAAAGCTTCGGGCAGAATTAGTGACTTAAGCACAAAAGGCCGTTAAACTCTACCGTGAAAGAGAGGGTTGTGATCACGAACGCCTGCACAGGAAGCTGTAATGTCGAAAAGCTATCCCATAATGCAATGCGCGTTTTCAGGATTTTCCCCGGATCTCGGCAGAATCGCTATTTGGGGTAGCGAGAATTGGATCATGCTTTATGAAACAAGTCATTCTGACGTCCACTTCTGCCGCTCTGATAAGAACCTCTGCTTCAGGATGAATACAAGCTAAACCTATGCCTTCCTCCTGGGACACTATCTGTCACAAAATGATTCAACAAAATACAAAAATAGCTAATTAAAATTAAAGGGGACACTACCTAGTTTTCATTTGCAAAGTTTCTATGTTCTGTTATCTTTTGATCAGAAACTGGTATAAATGCATGCAAATATACAGTTAACTGACTTTTCATATTCATTTCCTCCAAGACCCCATAGCAAAGTACTATTTGATTCACCTATCAAATATAAACAATTCTATACGGGTTGATTCCACCTACATATATTCACTGTTCCTATGTCAGGCAACCATCTGTCAAAGCTTTCTAATCATCAAGAGTAAATGTACAAGTGGTCTATTCCACAGGTTATCAAACACCGAGCACGAGTGCATGTGCCAAACTATTCATCAGCAAACTGGGTGGTGACTTTGTGATGGGGTTTGAAACACCTTAAAGTTTACACACATCATCGTTAGGTTTTAATAATAGTTTTCAAGAGAATGTTAGTCCTGACATAGGTGAAAAATAATTGTAGGATTTGTATTTGTCTCATACTTCTATGAATAATACAATGGTGTCTCCCACATGGTAGGGAGTTTCTTTTTTCTCTTTTTTGTTGAAATTGCACAACTTGCATACATGTATTAGATTTGTTGGCATCAACAAAATGTATTTGCATCAACATAGAACAGTTAACTAATTATTATTTTTACTCTGCCAAAGACATTTAGATAATATTCTTGCCTTCATATAGATCCCTTTGATGTCATCATACAGATGTGCACGTAAGACGACAGGATTTTTTTCCTCTGGTAGTGGCTTTTCTGCAAATGGCAGGCAACGCATTCGCTTCCCTCCAAAGAAGACAGTCAACTTGAATCTGATGAACGCCCAAGAGAAGTGATTCATCTGCAATCTAAGTGTATCTCTCTCTATGTTGCAGTTAGGTATTCCAGACTGTGTTAATGGATTTTGTTCCTTTACCTCTGCATCTAATATGAACATATATGTAAGTAACTCAGTTTATTTATTTATATGCACGTACCAAGAATAATGCCATCATTTAAATTGAGCTATCTATTGTATGCATAATGTTGATATTAGAACCTACAGTAATTGTTTGGCTATTATACAATTTCCTTACATTCATATGAGAGGTACAAGAAAGGCTATGTAATTCATGCAATTAATCAATATTGTAAACAAAATAACAGGGTGCATGAAAAACCATCATTTAACGCAGGGTAGTCTCATCATCCTGTTCTCCCTGAAAGACCCTGCAATCAAATTATTACATGGGTTTAATCTAAGATATATATGCCTTCCCATGTCATCCTTAATTCAGTACATGTATGTCAGTATAACTAAGCAAGCTAAAGACGAACCAGAACATATAACTTTTTGCAAAAGTAAAGGTAATAAAAGCTATCATCGAAATGCTGTGATTTACTTTGGGAAGATAACCCTTTATTTAGAAAACTTGAAAGATTTACAATTTTATGGTTAACACATATAGCAGTGAAGTGTCATTTTAGTGATGTTTTATTTTCCTCTTTTGAACCACAATAATTACAAATTACACAAGAGCAGAAAGAGCAAAAATAACAGAAATTTTAAAGTATATTTTCCATGCAGTACATTGTTCAGTGTTTTTTTTATAGAAGCGATTTAAATGTAACTAATCATTAAAGTCTCTAAATTGGCTAGTGTTTTCTTTTTATTTATTTCACAATGGCTCATTATATATACATTTTCATATTTTTTCAAACTGTGAAGAATTGGAATTTGTTTCGTTAGTGTTGCCGATTTGAGAAGGGAAAAATATGAATTTAGAAAATAAGAAATCTATGAATTGATATAGGTTAAACAGCTTAAGTTGACATATTTGCAACTGTGCAGGAAGATACTTTTATGACTTACTATTTTTGTTTTCTTCATTTTTAAAACCAAACTTAAATATTCCCTGGCTAGTATACATGTATCTTTAGATGACAATTTTTTTTTTTTTTTTTTTTTTTTTTTTTTTTTTACTGTAGCACAAATTCAAAACTGGCGTAAGAAATAGTGTGCATAATTAGACATGTTAAGATGTACTTACCGGGTGACTATTCTCCCTCTCCCGTGTACAAGACTGCCTCCACACTGGAGTATCGTGTAATCACAGCACAGTGTGGTATTGTGTAAGTCACCGGTAATTTCAGGACTAAGTCATCAGGGGCTAAACACTGTACACCAAAGCAGACTGACATCTCTTCTTTGCTGTTGCAAAGATTAGGAGTATCTGTCAGGACACGAAGAGAAATGTCCTGCGGCGCTTCGCTGTCAATTGCACCGGGAGGGATCTCAAGTTCAATTCCAAAGGAATCTAGCTGAAGTGTACCACCTTCAACTCCAACTCTCTTACAACATTTCATCTTGATTGGTCTGACATGTACTTCATCTAGTATGAAAATCACAAGAGACATTTTCATTAAATCCTTTCTGCAAACAATAAAACACATACATGTAATTGTACTTCAACATTCTAGCAAAATACTAGATATAGGTTATAGAGCACTAAAGAGCAATGTCACTCTGAACTATCCTTTTCATGTCAGGAATAAGTGTAAAAGAAGTATATTCTTACCCATTTTTATCTTTTAAAGGCGTTTTTTTTTCAATTGTTGCTTTAAGATTCTACATTGTGGAAAAGATATATGAATTTTGATATAAAATCTTTGAGATTTAGCAATTTACATGAATGATGTTATTTTCAACTTAGGATTTAGAACAACTACCTTTTACCAATCTGTCATGAATATATTGTTATAATACAATGAAATAATGAGATACTGATAATAGAAAAATATTGTAATCTCCACAGTTTTTCTATCTTTTGCCAAACATTACAAAACTTTCTACTTGCTAGAATCACGCCTTATATCATTATATGGTAGGCCCATTTTCACTAAGAAACATCTCTGTTGGATAGTGTTGTATATTTTTTTTTACAGAGATTATGCCATCCAGCATCCACAGTCTTAAATATGTATATGTGAGCTTGTACTACTCTCGCTCTCAAGTCGTCGAATCATGAATACATTTTAAAGCATTAACCGGTAAAAAGTATTCAAATACTTTATTCTTTGTTTTGTGTCTCTGTCATGCCTGTCAATGCAATGGACATGAAACAACAGATAACGCTTGGGAGACATTGATTTTATTTCCTTATTCTCCAAATCAATTTCTGCTGATAATGGCCAAGGCACAACATTGACCTGGTTCATGGAGCAGGCTTTCCATGGCCATGTGATCCTCTTCTTCCTCCTCCTTTCCTTCTTCCTCAGTGTTCTGGGTTTCCGTCTGTTCTTCATGCACTTGGACCCTTGATGTGCCTCCAACAAGCTCATCTGTCAGATACAATCAGTCAATAACAGACTCAGAATATAGATCCCTTTCATTTAGGCTACTACTATAATGATTACAAATTCTATTTTCTTATAAAACAAAGAGCAACTTAAAAGTACACACAATGCATTTGTAATTTGTATGTAATCATGTAATTTATATAGGGATGTGAGATCTGTATTTCAAATTTTGATGTGTGACATACATCTTCAAAGTTTATGAATGAATCATGGTATTTACTACTACTATTTCAATATTCTTTTGTACAAATATTGTCCCCAAATATTGTCTGCCTGTATATCCCAACTAAAGGCTCATTTACATATGCCAAGGTCGATTGCGGTGGCTTTTTTTTATTGGGTACCCACCAGCTGAGTGTCCAGACAGGTTGGTTATCTGGACATCCAACCTTAAAATAAGCAAACAACTCTAAATGAAAGCAGACGAATCAAAAAAATAAACTAACGAAATTGGACAAAAAATAAGAAAATTGTAATTTGTTTAAGTTTAAGGCTCTTTAAATTTTGCTGCATCAGTAAAATCTATGTGATGTAGTGGCGGACAACCACCCATAAAGTGTTATCTGCGACTACATCATGGTTTATTGCCGTTTGGTCCTAAACCTAGCCCGTCTACTATCCACATGGTCTCATAATCATTGAATGTAATGAACATTTAGACCAATAGTTAATTGGTCTAATCTCAAATAAGTCTGCAACCCATTTGGTCTATTGCTCATTTAGTCTAATTCCAAGTTTGTCTAATGCCGATTTCTTCTACTATCCATAATGTCTATAATCATTTGATGATTATAATTATTTATGATTAACCCTATATAGCCCGGGCTATTTTGAAACTGCATAGCCCGGAGGGGGGGGGGGGCTAGCCCCCCCCCCCCCCCATGATCTCGGCCGTGAAACAACCAAATGCCGCAAAAATGTGCATGCATGTCAAGTGAAGTGTTTAGAATACTATGGTAATTTATTTTTTTTGGAAAAATTCATTCATTTGCATATTTATGGTGATATATGCAAATATGGTAATAATATTCACATTTGAATATTTAAACATTAATATTCACTACATATATTATTTAAACTATTTGGGATACTACAGCCAAACAAATTGAAAGAGCCAGGTAATTCCTTTGGTTATTTATTGTTTTGATAATTTCTTATGTATTTCTTTGTTTTTTTAACTCATGTATTTTATTGTTTTTGTTGTTTTATTTCATTTCCAATTATAATTCAACTATTTTGACCCCAAAATAAATACCTAAACTATAAACAAGACCAAATAACCAATGTTTTATCTCTTTATTTGAAAAATGAGATTTCCATATGTTTTGTACACAAATCACAAACATGAGCGATTTTCGGGCTGACATGCACAGACAAAAGGACAAGTGACTTTTACATGGTAGGTCCGATTTTCGAAAAATTTCTTTTAAAAGATGCGCAAGACTCGAAAGAAAAAAGTCAAAAAATTTCAGTACAAGATTTTTTGCGTTAAAAAGTTATCGTGAAAAAAGCCCCCCCCCCCCCGGGCTAGATAGGGTTAAATGAATATTAGAGCATATATTCACCCTTTCTCACAATCAACTGACCGAACTGCCAATTTAAAATTTACATAGACTTAGTTAACTCATATGTCAATGATTCATAATTTTCTTATTAATTGTCCAAATTTTTTCTAACTTTCGCCTTCTGTTTATTTCATTTTCCCGCTTCCATACAACAACAAAATTATTACAAGGACCGGATTGCCCTTTATAAGTATCTGAACATCTGCTCCCAAATCCTACTGATTATGGCGAGTGTGGATGCGGAACAATAGCTTGTGCAAAATGATTTATAGTATGTTTTCCAGGCACAAAACTGTAAAGTGCAGATAAGAGAAACAAAAATATGGTAAATCACTGCAGTATACCCCGGTATAATGAACAAGTCTTTCTGTCAGTACAAACATAAACATGTATAATATATTAAAACTCACCTATTGAAGAAGTTGGGGAGGGTGGAGAGGATGGGGAGGGTGGAGAGGATGGGGAGGTCTTCTTCACCGGCCTGAAAGGCATCACCGTACCCTGCTCAGAGTCTCCATGCGATGCCTGACTTTCATGTTCAACTGTGACCTTTACATTAGGATACATCTTCGAAAGTTTGTGGATGTCAGTTTGAGGCAACGGGCAATCCACATTTAAGAACTTGAGGTCTCTAAGTGAAATCTCTTCCCCTGTGCTCTGTGGTGGATGACTGATACTCTGAGGAAAGTCAACCTTGCACCTGTCAAATGTCAGGGCAGTTACTCCTTTGAGTTCATTCGAGACAAGATGCATTAGGTCAGCCATTGGTACAGCTGCTGATGCACCTTCAAGTTGTAGCTCACAACCTGAAGATGTTCGGGACCACTTAACAGAGGTAAGTTCTGCATCTCCTAGCTGCACCTTCTTTGCCTCAACAAACCTCAAACATGGACTTATCACATGACCTACATGTAATACATTCATTAATGTTACAAATCTGTAGCAATCATCCGTCCAAAATGGTTCAAGTTGAATGTTGGTCAGATGTGGCATCTTGCATGATATAATGTTTTTGCCTGACTTGTTCCATCGCCATCCTCCAAAGCCTGATAACACCAGTGATACGATATTTGGACAGGACGTAGAAATATCCATCAACAGGCTGTCCGTAGTGTCTTGATATGATGAAATACTGCCCTCACATCTTAATTTAAGCTCCCTTAAAGATGATGATGAATTGACCTCATGAAAGTATGCTTGTTCGGATGGAAAATGTAGCATATCTATTTGCACATCTACACTCTCTGCATTTGGAAAAAAATTACTGACAGCCAATAGTGCCTCATGGAGTGTTTCATAACACATCCGGGACTTAATGCAAACTGTGATGACAGATCTCATAAGCATAGGCGTAGGAATGTGGATAGATTGAAGTGAACGTATCACATGGAAATCAATGGAAAAATGCTTCACTGTCGGACACAATGGAGCCAGTATGGACATGACTTCTTGGAAGTGATTGGCATGATCCCATAGTACAAGATGAGTCTCATCATCGGTGCTCTTCCACTTGACTACATATAGCTCCAGTCCAGCATCACCCCTCATAATAGTGGTCTGCCCAGATTTCTCACCTGAATTAAAAAAGATAATTAAACAACCCATTTGTGTGGCCTTCCTATTCACAGGAAAGTACACTAGACATCATTATATAATAACTAATAAAAATCTTGTGGTGAGGTATTGATATAAAAATGAATAACATAATCATATAATCTATCTAGCATATCCTTCTAGTTGATAAACGCCCTTCATTCCACATAAAATGTTTACAAGACTGGTGGCCTTCATTATTAAAGGTAAATTGGAAAGACTTTTTCAACAAGCACTATGATAAATTTAATTTAAAATGGGGGGGGGGGGGTGTAGATCAGCACTGTAAGAGTTCAAAGATCCCTCAAATTATATCATTTTTCTTTTCATCCTGATCTCAAATATGGCTCCATCAAGCACATGTTGTAAATTAAAAGACTAAAAGCTATACAGATATAATCATACTGAATTACTGAATGTTGCAGATTAATTCTTATTGTATTTCTTATTTTTAGAACATTTTGTAAACCTAATTTGGAGAAAAGGGGAAAATACTTACATGGACATACAGTACCTCTGTTTAATAAAGGTTTATGTATTCATTTGGTAAGCTTGACATCCCAAAACTTTTATCAGATGATTTTAAAGCAATAACAATGCAATACATGGTACATTTAAAGCTTTTTTTAAAGGTTTCAACACCGTTGTTTTCGCGTAATGATTTTGAATGTTATCTGATATTTGTTCACATACCTTCTCTTCTCGGCCTGAAAGATGTATCTCGGACAGTCAGTCTTTGAGTGTGAAGTAGAACTCCTTCCAACTCCTTTGACTATGAAATGTAATTGGAAAACATGAAAAGGTCTGACAACATATTTCTCTACAAAGAGCCTACACCCAGAATTGATGTAAATTTATATTTTAATAACAAACAACATTATTTTGTCAACTTTCTCTTTGATTATTCCAAAGCAAGATGGCTAGAACAACTCCAAAAAAGAAGCAAAATGAAGAAATAGGACCTCAAACATTTTAATGGAAGGCATAGATCTAGATGCCCGTCGTGTATAATTTATTATCCATGACTTTCCTTGATGGGTTCATTACGTCATATAGCATATTGTTTTAGTATGCGAAAATCATTTTTATGCAATACTCTACATTTTACTAAATTGGTCCAAATACAAAGTTTTCAGCATTTTACCTACAATGTATAATATATGTTTAAATTATTGTAGCATCTACATGTACATGTATGTGATTTTATAATTCCTTGATTTGGTTTCTGTTGTTGTCTCTGTTTCTGTTATTGAAGAAAAGACCATAACCATACCATACCCATCTGGCAATGCATTTTCCAACCATAACATTTAATTCCTTCGAATTTCAAACAAATTTATTTCTATTAATATACCGTGCGTCCCAGAAAAAACGAAACCGAGAACTATCGATGTTTTATCATAACTTAATCACAATTATAATTAATAAATGACACATATTTGGAAAGCTTAGATCCTCCTCTTTCATTTGATGCAACTCATATGATGCATATTTCACGCATGAGTGATTAAAAGCAATTTGAAGAGAGGAAACCAAAAAGTTGTTTGGCAGGCGGTATCTGAATTTCAAGGAGAAAATCACATTTCTAGAAGGTTCAATTTCCGCCCTTTCATATGACACCTCAATCAGGAAAAATGAGCCAGGAATAACAAAGTTATGTTTGTTTAAAAAAATGCTTGCATTTCCATAATTTGATCAAACGGGTTCGTTTTTACTGGCTGCCTGCCGTTGCATCGAATAGAGCTGAAATGAAACATTTGCAAGCCTATGCCTATGCACGCACACCATGCATGCTGATATAGGCAAGGCGCTGCGTGTACGTACGTGTGTGAAGCCCAGAGCTTCGCACAGTTTTGAATTTCTCTTTAGCACGCGTAAAGCTTGTTATTGACAAGATGAGCTCTGATTGGTTGTATGCAAATGAGTTCATGCTGGGGGTCCCAAACTCAAGTGGAAAAAAAATTACGCAGCCGGGAGCAGGTGTCGTTAAAATACATTTATATATTATATGTACAAAAAGAATTGCAATCTCACTACCACAATGTTATCATGCATAAATTATGTTTTACATATAATTTTACTTTGTCACCGATGTATACTTTGTAAAAGAAACTGCAATTCGGCTCTCGGGCCACAATTTTTTTTAAATGAAATAAACCATTTAAAGTACCGTAAATAAATAAATACATGATTTTTCACACAAATGCGTTTTCTATTTCCGATTGGGCTGCTGTGATTAACCTCATGGCTCCTGGGGGAGGGAGGGGGCTTCCGGTGCCCCCTAAATGATTTAATATTGGTTGACTTGAAAAGTATGTTTAGTATAGCACACTTCTAAATGTCCTAAGAAATAAAATCATCTCACTATATTCTGATGCTCTTAAAATTTTATGTTAAATTTGGGCCTTTACAATCAAATTATGGGTACCTGAGACATATTTCGCCATCACGACCTCATAACTACAATGTGCCATTGCATTTTGATATGGAAACAGATATTTTCTGTGCTCCCATTACCTCAAAAATTAGTTTCAAGCGGCCTTCTATTTTTGTGAGTAGCAGGACAATCACCCCCTGGAAAATACCCCCCCCCCCCCCCCCCCGGAACTTTTTCCCTAGGACAATTACACCCACCCCTCAAAATTATTTGCTCTTCTTTGGAGGTGTTTTGATATGCCTACATATGGACATAGGAAGATACAAAGAATCAAATCTTCTTTAGCATACCAACAGAATAAATGGACTTGGGCAATAATGATCGATGACTACAAGTTATGCATACAACCCTTGAGTGATCGTAATGTTTCTTTTCAAGATCTGTGAAGCTTGATCATATGAAAAAAGTTGAGGACGGATTTAAAGGCATTTATAAAGCATGTGATCATGGGATATTGAAGGTATGGGAAATTAGTGTTTTGGAATTATGAACCTTCAGAAGAATATAATTTTGGAAGTAACCCCCATACGATCATATATCTAAACATTGTGCCGTGTATCTAGGTACCAAAAGAGATCATTGTTTTCCATGGGGAAGACTGATTTTTCTGACAAGGCAGACTACACAAGCATAACAATCAAATACATGGATTAGGAAGACAATGATAGATGGCTACAATTAATTTGTGCATACAAACCTCGCATTTTGTAGTTGCGTAACCAGATGAATCTTGGTCGGCTGTCTTAATTATCTGAAAAGAGTTGAGGAAGAATTTAAGAGCATTTATAAAGCATGTGATCCCAACAGGACATTATGTCCCATAAGAGGATTGTTTTGGAGTAGTTTCCCTAAGGGGAAATTAAAGGTATGGGAAATCTGTTTTAGAATATATGAACCTTCAGAAAAAAAAACCGTTGAAAAGACAACCACTATATGATATATCTAAACATTGGGCCTGGTATCTAAGTACTGAAAGAGATCATTGTTTTCCATGGGAAAGACTGATATTTCTGACAAGGCAGATTACAAAAGGTTTTAGCCTTCTAATTAAATAGCTTTCACAGCTTTAAAATGAAGGCATTTTTTAACACAACAATTATGGCAATGAAAGACCTTGCCTGTTTATATAGTAAAAGGTCATGTTGGGTATAAACTTTGACCCGAAGTAAGAAATAGAATTGAAAGTCTCAAGCAAACAACCTTGGATGGGCCAGCCAGTTTTGAAGTTGAATCATCAGACCTTTCTCCTACTTTATGCTCTATCAACTGAAAAGAAATTAAAGCATATTTATATTAAAATGTAGCTTCCTTCCAACTTTATTTATATGTACGAATGAGAGTTTAAGCATGTCGATGTCTATTGGTAGAGGTCAAAAATTAGCTTGTCATAATCTCAGAAAAGTACAGATAAAAAACAGAACGCTCAGCATAAAAGTTCATTGCCTCACAAATTATAATGTTCAGAACTTCAGGCCCCTCCAAAGTCCATGAATTTAATTCGATTTGCACTACATGGTAATGGATATTTTCAGATGCCTTTCAAACTTGAAAAGTTGTATAATCACTCCTGGGTTACTTCTATGACCCAAACCAAGAGAGTTGAGATAAAACAGTTGGTGTAATATCTGGTTCCATTCACATACCTTGGCCTGCTCTATAGGCTTCATAGCTGAATCGTCAGCCATCTTTGATATCTACCAGATAACCTGCATGGAGGATAGAAATAGAAATCAGGTCGACAGAGAGTGGTAAAATCTTGGACTATTGTTTCTGCCAGGAAGAGCACTTGTCAAGCAAGAAGATGCAGAGAATGTCCTAATCTTATTTTTGTCTGATTCGATTAGTTTACAGGTACTATGTCCCATTTGCAGGCCAAATTATGAAAAGGTTAAATTTCAACAGCAATTTGAAAGATACCCGGTAATATTAATTTAGAGCTTGTAAATTCTTGAAGTGGAATAAGAATGACTATTAGTTGTTGAATCGACTTAAGTGCTACCAAGTCAGTATTAAGTAATAGTCTGATTTTCAGACCATTGTACCGAATGGTCGTACATTTTGTGCTGCGCAAAGATTCAACCAGTTTAATTTTGGCTATTACAAGAAGTGGGTTATTGATGTAGACAAATGCTCATGTACCCTTTACAGCTCATTTTATATATGTTATTAACAAATAAGCCAATCAGTCACTTAATGATATGTCTGACAGTAAAGTCTAGCTAGTAAACGGTTTCCTTGCAAAATTTAAATACTAGGACACTGCTAACGTTTAAATATCACAGATAGGACATACCGGGGTAGGTCTACATGACATATTCATTTTCATTTGATGTTGGCTGCAAAAGGGACATAGTCTAGTATCTTTAAAGGGAAATTCCACTTTCGAATCAACTTTGGAATCAAGTTGACTTAAACAGAAGCATGCAATGTATTTAAAATAAGAGAAGCAGGTCTGTGACATCCATTTTGAGAAAAATCAAAAAAAATGTACTCACTTCTTAACAATGTTCTGGGTTTCAGAGTTGCCATTGATCAAACACATATTGGCATTATATAACATGTATATCAGAAATTATTGTAGGCCTATGTTCATATTGACATTATGTATGATAACATCATCATAATGTAAAGGCTTATCATTTCAAAATTGCAGTTTTCCGGCAAATACTTTTTGAATTCTCGTAAATTACATCAAAGTTTTATAAGCCAAACGTCATAGGAATGAAACTTACAAGTTAGATATGTTATAAGCTGTTATTAAACCCTAAACGAAGGGGGGGGGGGGGGGAGGGGAGGCAAATTTCACAATTCTTTCGTTTTCTTTGTATTTATTTGTGTTGTTGATTCGACTTCATAACATGTGAAGTAGAATATCATTTTGCATTCTGCACCTTGCTTTAGTGCTGTAAGTCGGACGCTATGTTCGTGTTCGGTTCGGTTCGGCAGAGTTCGGCAATTTTTCACCCGAACTTGGTTCGGTTCGGGGTTCGATAATATAATAGCAATCAGCATTATAGCCACGGCGGTCGGCACTGGGCGGGCCGCCCGCCCTGCCGTGCCCGACCAGCACGGAGGACTTCTGCACACTGCTTCCCACCAGCAAGAATTTCACATTAAAAAACTGCTCTAAACGTAATTATTTGCGAAGAAAAATACTATTTACATTCATATTTCCGTCTTGAATCGTGTTTTATTTTCAATTTTAAAAGAATCATGTTTTCAATTTGTTGATAAATTATATTTTATAAAGATTTTCAGAGACGGTTTTTGTCTAATGTAAGAGTCATGAAAGCTGCTATCTTGAACAGAGACTCAGGCTCGTCAATAACTGCTTTTTTATAAGTTTTTATTTTCAATAGGAAAAATATAAAATCCCTATATTTCCTAGATAAATAAATACCATACTAGAATATATATTTATTTTATTATTTATATTATAAAATTTGTCCGATATTGTTACAATTAAAATATTATTTTAGAGTGGGTTTGAGCTGAACCTGTTTTGATCACGCACATGTATTCTCGTTTATATGGCTTGCGATCGCGACGTAGCGTGGTCAGGATTTGGGATTTAAATGGCGCCAGTGAAGTTGCGCCCACCACTGGATAGGCATAAATCACAAAGGTGGAAAATGGGAAAAAAGTAAATATAAAATGAGCAACCGTGAAATGAAAATTAGGTAAAAATGACAAGTTTAGTAGCTTGCAAAAACGTTTACATTTTTCTGCCGAACAACCGAACCAGGCCTTTGCGTTCGGTTCGGTTCGGTTCGGTTCAATTCGGAAGTGCCATGTTCGGCAAACTTCCGTTTGGTTCGGCGGTTTAGCTACAGCACTACCTTGCTTTCAGGGGAGTAGATTATCTCAATCACAAGAAAGAAGGAAAAACATGAAATTTGATGTACAAAAGGCAAGGAGAGTTGTCCATACATGTAAATGACGCATCAAATTGAATATCGCCCTCTACTGACTAGTCATTTCAAAAAGCTTTAACTTTCTTATTCCTTGCCCGATTTTGTTAAAAAAATTTCACTGATTTTATTCAAATATCTTAAACTTTACAATAAAAGTAACTTAGAATGAAGGACTTGGTTCCCTTTAAATTCGAAGCCACTACTAGAGCGGATGGGCCAATGAGAGCTTGCAAACCCACTGTAGTGTACAGCGATCAATGCGCAAAGTTCTTCATGCTTACAGTAGGTGCATGCAAATCCACTCCAGCAAAACATAGAGAGTCAATGCTAATGTGTATTGACCTATAGCACAGCACTATAATACGTCTTGCAAGATTTTTAACATGGATTTCGATTTTGACCCATAATTTCCTAAACAGGGACCATTAAACTGATTATTTCAGTCCAGTTGGTAAGTGGAACCGATTTATTATAGCCTAGGCCTAATTTACAATATTAACATGCACGAGGTAAAATGACATTTGGGGGGATTTTCGGGGCATAAAAATATGGCCATAAATGGCCATGGTGTTAGCAAGGGAATGCGTATAGGTCTAGTCGGCTTCTGACTGTTCTGTCTCTATTAAAAGAGAGAGCCGACCCTACCCCAATAAGAGGCTAACGAACAAAAGAGACGGAAAATTCGGTCTATGATTCTATCTGCTTTCATTTTCCGTAAAGATTGAACGTAAACACAGACCTCACCTTAAGTTGACTCGAATCTTACTGCCACAGACTCAATAAATCAGAAGACCAAGCCAAGATGAACAGTCGTCTAGACCTAGGCTCCTAGTCCTACAGCATGTGCTACACATCGCATCGCGTTTACAAATATGGCGGCGGCAATGAATACAATCTAGATCTATAGTGGCGAAAACGGGAATTCCCCCTTCTACATTGGAAGGCTAGGCGCATGCACGGAGTTCGCTGACTCCCTGCGCACACGCCTTTTTACACATCAATATTGAGCGTTGAAAAGTATTAATTGGTGTACAAAATATCTTTAATTTTTTAATTATGATTAATTATGTCGGTCAAAACAAATCTTTTTATTCTGGATAGTCTCAATAATCATAATGCTATTGAGATATAGAGGGATAGATTGTCATATATTTTGTAATGATTTCATTAAAAGAGGACAATACTAACTAAAAAAAATGCTACTAAAATAAAAACAGTATTGTTTACAATGGGTCTAAAATGGTCCCTTCTATATGAAGAGATAGAGCGGTTGCATGAATGAGATAAACTTTGATCAACATTGGCGATTTTAAAACGCAATTCTTTATCACAACCTTTTCATTGCTAAGTCGCAGTCGACCTCGAATGGGTAAAGGAACATATAATTTCCATTAAAATGGAATGGTGAGTATATTGTTATATACACAGGGGCGTAAATCCCGGGGGGGGGGGGGGATGGGGGATGCATCTCCCCCCCCCCCCCTCGCTTGAAGGAGGGGGGGGGGGGTGGCCTGTACAAATATCCCCCTCTGAGATTACAAAAAAAAAGAGAGGAAAAAAAAGGAAGAAGAAGAAGAAGATGTGTTTATAACTGTATAGCCTACACGTATACAGTTTGTCACGATCATTAGGAGTAGTTGCGCGACGTGCGCGAACAAGCTCTTCATAAACTTCAGAATAATTTTTCGTTATTTTGCAAGGTATTATTATAGCACAGAGAAAGCTTCCGCGCTTTGCGCGAGAGGGGGAAAACTGAATTCAGACAAGGATTAATTGTCGCGAACGGTACAACGAATCGTCTGCTTTCTCTAATAATTTAAGGAAACGTCAAAGCTTCCGCGCTTCGCGCGAGAGGGAGAAATTGAATACAGATAAATAGGGCTTATTAAGAGTAAAAAACGGTACAATGAATCGTCTATACTTTCTCTAATAATTTAAGGAAACGTCTAACTTCCGCGCTTTGCGCGAGAGGGGAAAAACTGAATTCAGACAAGGATTAAATGTCGTGAACGGTACAACGAATCGTCTGCTTTCTCTGATAATTTAAGGAAACGTCAAAGCTTCCACGCTTCGCGAGAGAGGTGGATTTGATTTCAGATTAATAGGGTTTATTAAGAGTCGAAAACGGTACAATGAATCGTCTACTTTCTCTAATAATTTAAGGAAACGTCAAAGCTTCCGCGCTTCGCGCGAGAGGGGGAAATTGAATTTAGATAAATAGGGCTTATTAAGAGTCGAAAACGGTACAATGCATCGTCTACTTTCTCTAATAATTTAAGGAAACGTCAAAGCTTCCGCGTTTCGCGCGAGAGGGGGGGGGGGAGACTGAATTCAGATAAAGAGTCGAAAACGGTACTACGAATCTTCTTTCTATAATATTAAAATCAAACGTCTAAGCTACAAGGAGTAAGAGTCGAAAACTGTTCAACGAATCGTCTTCTTTCTCTAATAATTTAATGAAACGTCAAAACTTCTGCGCTTCGCGCGGGAGGGGGGGGGGAACTTCATTGAGACAAACTAGGATTAAGAGTCGAGAACAGTACACCGAACCGTCTGCTTTTCTCATAATTTAATGAAACGTCAAATCTGAGACATGTTTTCTGTACAAGCTTTGCAATATCTGCAACAGCGCCCTCTAATGCAGCTGATTTTTTTTTTTTGATCGAGACGATATAGTAATACATTTTCTACCCCCTATACATCTGTCGTGGAGACTGGAGTCTACTGCTGAAAAGTCTTTTTGAAAGGCATGCTTTATTGCAATACAACAGTGGGTACTTCTCCTTGACATCGAAAATACAGCAGTATCAGCTCTAGAAGGGGGGGGGGGGATACTCAAGCGCCCCATTTTTCTTGCTTATTAATCAATTCCAGCGAGGGACGCAAGGGAAAATAACAAAATTCTAAGCCCTCTCCCCCATACAAATCCTTTATCCCAACCATTTTCTGCCAAAACACACTGTGATTATTAATAAGGAAGAATTCTATTTTTAATTGCCAGAGCATCCAGAAATTTGGTGCCTTCAATTGTTTAATAATAATAATAATACATTCAAAAGGCGCCAAATGAGCAACTCATCAAAACTTTAATTTACTTGAATATCAAAATCAGTTTTAACACCCATTTGTACAGGCGTCATCGATCTATAATTGATCCTCCATGGGGGCGTTCTACTGAAAACGTAGAAGACGCTAGTAAAATGCAATTTATATATAAAAGGAACAGTCAACTTCTTCTTATGGGAAACTGCCGAGAAAGGCAGATAATCTCTATACAACGAGATGTAAAATATAAAATTACGTGTATGATTAAAGGTTTTGTCGTAAGGATGAAAGAATTTTACACCAATTCCGTCTTGGTAAGTGTAGATTTAATTATTACAATATCAATAGACAGGCATGATACCGGCCTTTGCGACGATTGTCACATTTTCGAAACTATCGAACATTAATTTTTATGTTATTATGCCCTAAATGTGAAAGACAGAGGAATCGTATATCGCAGACTTCATGTGACGAATCCATGTGACGAATCCAAACCTAAAAAACCTACTTGGAAAAGCAGAAAACTGCTCAATCATTTTAGCCTTTATAAAAGGTACTGGAAGATATAGATAATTGTAAAGTGTATTATAGCATTGTGTTGTTATCATGCATTCTTGTGCTTTTCATGCCTTAAGGCATAAAAGTAACAGAGTGACGGAGAAGCCTGAATAAATGATGGCAGCCGATTATTAAATGCGCATACTTATTAAATATAAGACACATTATTTATCATTAAGGTAATACAAAGTTTTGGGAAATTTTGAAAATTGGGTGGATAGTAAATCTTTACAATTTTGATATATTTGGATGCCACTGTGGATGTATTATAAGCACTAAAAAATTAACCCCTAAAACACTTCTGTTTTTGAGAAAAATTGAATATAAAAAATTACCGGTGCTCCCGGTAAATTTTGATAAATTTCAAATAGCGACTACGGCCGTATAATGGTAGCTGCGACCATGAAAATCTCAGAATATGTAGTTGTGATATATAATTTTCAAACGGGAATAGCTAAACGGTCGATTTTAGTCAAGAAACATTGTTTCATAGCTAAATTGATATATTGACCTTGAGAGGGAGCTATACAACATAAAGAGTTTATTATTTATAATTTCATAACTTTAGACTCGATTTCAACCGGGACAACGATCAATGAATATTGTAGGAACGCATATGCTTCCAATATGTTGATTTGAACCACATTCTTGACCCCATACCAAAACTTTGTATTACCTTTAACTCTATAAATTGACACCAAAACTTCGTGATATTAATTCCAACCAGCTCTAACATTAAATGACTAACGAGCACATTAATCCTCCAAGAACTCCATAACCTTGCACTTCGCCAAACAAAGGTCAAGGTAAATCTTTATCTCACACACCGGGCAAGTATCAGAATCACAGAAACGTAGAGCAGCAGAAGTGAGAGCAAGACGCCCTCACACACAGCCTGGCGGAAATCATCGGAATCGATGGATAGCGCCAACGAACTCAACAACAACAACAACAACAACAACAACAACAACAACAACACCTTCTTCTTCAGGTTTGGCAATGGCGATTAGTCAGCTGTGACTATTGTTACATTACTTACTTTTATATATTTTATTCATTATTATTATTGTTATTATTGTTATACTCGTCATTACTACCATTATTATTACTATTCATCATTGTAGTTGCTTTTTCTTATTTTATTTTTCTTATTACATTATGTTGTTATGTTTTAATGTACTTAGTATTTATTATTCTCTATAGGGAGGTATTACTATTACTATTACTATTACTATTATGTTTGTATTTTAAAATGTAAAGCGCCTTGAGCATGTTCATGTATATAAAGGCGCTAAATAAATACCAATATGTATGTATGTATGTACTTCCTGATAGGAAACCGTTTCGTTCTGAGAACGAACCGTACAACAGCTTTTTGTATACTAGACTCGATCTTGTTTAAGTATTCCATAATTTTTCCCGGTTTAGATTCGTTTATATCTGTTAAAACATAGCCCTTTCTATAATATAGTTAGGGCAATGTACTAAAAAGTGTTTTACTGTCTCTATTTCATGGCATCTATTACAAAAACCAGTAGCATGAATTTTCAATCTGAGGAGATCCTGATCTAGTCCAATGACTCCAGCGGAGTCGATGAATGATGCTGTCTCTCTATAATGATTGTTTATTAACATCTTTTTGAAATGTTTTCAAATACGAGTTGGTTTTATTCCACCTTTCTTGCCAAAGGAGTTTGGAACTTGTAAGCTTTTCATTTCTGACATAATTTAGATTATTATTGACTTCTATTTTCTTAGTTATGCGGCCTTTGCGTGGAAACCCGCCATCTCGTTCCCTTTTATTCCACAATGTCCAGGTATCCACTCCACGTATACATCAACTCCTTTACTCTTTAAGTGAGTAGTCATGGTGAGCATTTCCAGAATAAAAGATTCGTCCTTTTGTTGGTATAATGCAATAAGAGCACTCAGTGAATCAAATAACAACTTCCACATAAATATCTAATTCTTCTACCCATCTGAGAGCAAGAATGATGGCAGCCAATTCAGCCCTGTACAAAAGGGACGGTAGGTGAATGACATTTCCTTTCTCTCAAAAAAAGTGAACTTCCCTCTTTCACATTCCTAATTACAATAATACTTTTCAAATATGATGAACTAATTTTCGGTTTTTGGTCTCAAACCAACTGAGAGCAAGTCACTCTCTCCCTTCAAAATATGTTTATTTTTTAGTTAAACTGAAAGCACATCAAACTTTTAGGTTAACTAAAAATCAATTAATTAGAGATAATGAGAGCTGGTTTAGCCCCACCCGGGAGGGGGAGGGGGGGGGGGGGAGGGGTACTCACATATCAAGTCATATGGGGTGTGCCGCTCTAATTGGTAACTTTTTCGCAAAAAAACTCCTAAAATGGGTCTCATTAAAAAAAAAATACCATTAAAATGGGTCCCGAATATTGTAAAAAAAAATGGGCCTTATTTCGAGAAAAATTCCACCAAATGACCCTTAAAATAGGGGTTTCAGAGCTTGAGCGGCACTACCCCGTCCAAAACAAACCTGAGTACCCCCGCCCCCCCCCGCCCCGCCCTCCCCCCACCCCCCATCCCCCCCCCGGGGGGGGGGGGGGGGTAATGTCGGTGGTACGGTCAGCTCTTTGTCTTCAGAGTCACTTCTTGTTAAAGCCCCTCAAAAGTGTTGGGAACCCCGAATTCGCAAAATTTTCACTTACATTGTATCATGATGTGAAAGAGAATGTCATTTAAGACACACTTCTGCAAAGATTTCTCCCCCAAATGATTTAGAATTTAGGTGTGACATCAATTCATACTTCAGTTAAAAGATTTCTACCATTCATTTTGCTCTATGTTCTCAAATGTTTAACGTAGTTCTTATAAATAACATATTCAGCAAAATTAATCAAAATGTTTACCAAGTAATTTTCTAACTTGCCTACATTATATCCAACTACTAAAGTCTTTTCATTTATGTTAATATCTAATCCAAATTTTTTGTTTATATATCCAACGTGTTACAATTTTCCAAAATACAATTATCTTTTTACACTCTAGCAAATATGCAAAGAAATGTCAATCGTCACAAACATAATCAATTTTAATTTTCCATTTATATAAGTTATATTTCGACGGTAAAAACATATGCAAAAGTTTAACATTAAATTGTTTGATTCTTTTATCTCGTATTACATTATTGTTAGAGTTAATCATGGGGGGGGGGGGGGGGGGGGGGGGGTAAGAGCACATTTTTTTTTTGTTTGTTGGAAAATTGGAAAATTACGTCGTCAGATATTTCGTGCTGTGGCTTGGGGAGGGGAAAGGGGGAGGGGGCGTCCGGGCCTGTCTGTACACTTACTCACGGATCAAAATTAATAATGATGATAATAATGATAGCCTAATAGTCCACTCCAAATTTTATTAAACCGAAACGGAAATTCTTTTTGCCCAATTGATCGTGAGCCCGGCAGCCACTGAGCAGCGCCAGATCGACGTTGCTCTATCCCTTACTGTTGAACGCCTAACAAGGTAGCAACAACTCCCATCTTTTAACGTCTTTTGGTATGACGCGGCCGGGGTTCGAACCCACGACCTCCGGTTGTGCGGCGGACGCTCTACTGACTGAGCCAACACTCCGGTAATGTCATCAAATATCTAATGAATGGACGATTTCTTGTGCCACGAACCTTCCACGCAGGGGCGGCGATCCAGGGGGGGGGGGGGGGGGGGAGGGGGATTGGGGTTGGGTATCAAGTGGGACATGTCCCCCTCAATTTTTCTAGAGGGGGGGGGATCATCCGTTCCGGAAATTTTGAAAAAGTGCACACAAAAAATGTATAGCAAATAATGACTGAAGACTGCAACACACTTTCAGGCTCGGAGGGCCCAAAAGTGCAGCGTTTAGACTAAAAAATAAGATGCACAAATCATGCTCTGTCGCTATAGGCCTACGCTCCTTTGAATAATATCCCGGCAAGGGGGAGGAATACTCAGATTTGGTTTGGACGGGGGTTTGCCGCTCAAGCCTCGAAACCCCTACCCATTTTGAAGGGTCATTTTGGAGGATTTTTTGAAATAAGGCCCATCTTTCACAATTTTTTGTTGTTGTTTGGGGGGGGGGGGATTTTGGAAATTTGAAAAAAGACCCATTTTTAATGGTATTTTTGTTAAAAATGGGACCAATGTTTAGGGATTTTTGTGTGAAAAAGTGACCCAATAGAGTGGCACCCCCCGTTTGTCTTGATATGTGAGTACCCCCCCCCCCCGAATAATATCCTTCAAAATGTACAAGTAAATATTGTAGAAAATCTGTACTCCGTTGGTATTACCGTGATCAAGCGCGTAGCCAGGATTTCATTTTAGGGGGGGGGGGGGCGGTAGTGAGCACGCGAAGCGTGCGAATCACTTAAAGAGCGCGAAGTGCGCTCCCTAGGGGGGTGGGTGCAGGGAGGGGGGAGTTTCCCCCCTCCCGCGCGAAGCGCGGAAGCTTTGAAAGAAGACGATTCGTTGTACCTTTCTCGACTCATAATCCTTGTCTGAATTCGGTCCCTCCCCTCTCTCGCGCGAAGCTTTGACGTTCATTTAATTATTAGAGAAAGAAGACGATTCGTTGTACCTTTCTCGACTCTTAATCCTTGTCTGAATTCTGTTCCCCCCCCTCTCTTGACGTTTCATTAAATTATTAGAGAAAGAAGACAATTCGTTGTACCTTTCCCGACTCATATTTCTTAATTTGAACTCAGTTTCCCCCTTCCCGCGCGAAGCGCGGAAGCTTTGAAAGAAGATGATTCGTTGTACCTTTCTCGACTCCTTTTCCCTTTTTCTTCCTACGTCCTCTTTCTTTTTTTTTCTTCTCTTTCTCTCTCTTTTTTTTTTGGCCGGCGTTTTGGGGGGGGGGGGGCGACCGCCCCCACCGCCCCCCCCCCCCCCCCCCCCCCCCCCCTGGCTACGCGCCTGACCGTGATACCAGAGGAATTTCCCCTCGCATTTCGTCCGCCGTGTCATGAAAGAAATCGCCGCCCCTGCTACCACGGTACCACGGTAGGGTCCATGGTGGTCCGGTGTGGGGGTGTTGTGTTAACCACCCACCGGACTTCGGGCACCCCCGGTCCCCCCCCTCCTCTCTTCTAAAATTGATTTAGATAACATTTTTTGTCATGACTTTTCTCCAGCTTTGAGGACTACAACATTGAGTGAGACTGAGAAAGAGAGATACAAGAGTGAGAAAATATAGAGAAAGAAAGAGAGAGAAAGAGAGAGAAAGAAAGAGAGAGAAAGAAAGAGTCAGAAGAGAGAGAGAGAGAGAGAGAGAGAGAGAGAGAGAAAGAGTCAGAAGAGAGAGAGAGAGAGAGAGAGAGAGAGAGAGAAAGAGTCAGAAGAAAGAGAGAGAAAAGAGAGAGAGAGAGAGAGAGAGAAAGAAAGAGAGAGAAAGAGAGAGAGAGAGAAAGAGAGAGTGAGAGAAAGAGTCAGAAGAGAGAGAGAGGGAGAGAGAGAGAAAGAGTCAGAAGAGGGAGAGAGAGAGAGAGAGAGAGAGAGAGAGAGGGAGAGAGAGACGAGCGGAGATGGGAGGGAAGGATCATTACAGTTGAACTATATTTACCCAGGGACGCATAAAATATCGCGAACCTGCTGCTGCTAATAGTAGACATCTGCCCTCACCGAGTAGTCTTCTACTATCAGACCACGATAAATCACCCTCGTTACAAGGCATTACTACACACGGTTTGTTGGCCAAATGAAAAACAATTTAGTCGTACCTTTTTTTTAATAAATGCTTGATAACTTTGCCTCTTATAAGCCCTTTTTTTATGATTACCGTGCTTTTTTTTTCTGAAGCCATGAAAAAGTGTTATCTCACAACTCTGCTTTTCGTAGAAACAGTTGGGCTTATTATATTTACGAAGATAGGAGATTATATTAGCGTGTGTAGACTGACTGACCTGAGCGCTACGTCACAACAGATAAAACGCAACCCTGGATTCAGCTGAAAACTAGTTGACCACACCTGCATGGCGAACCAGTCGGTAATTGATGGATAACTAATCGACCAGCTTCCACCGACGCTTTCTCTTTTTATTTGTCTAATTTCCATCATAATGTGTCCCATACACTATACAGTGTTTCTATCTACCTACTTCTGCTCAAGAAAGAAAAAATAGGCGCGATATAATCACCATTCATTACGAGAGTTAGCTTCACAACACAAAGGTCCCCGGGTGAACTCTTTCGCTTGCCATTGCAAAACAACATGGCACGATGCTTGTGATGTCACACAAGTCCGCCGTGATTGGACAGTCGAACTCATTAGTATGCGAAAGAGGCGGAGACTGGACGTGGCTAATCAGAATACCGCTTCTCCCATTGGTTACTTTGCTCATTGTAGTAAAATTACCTACGAGGATATCGGCGCGCGCAGACACTAGGCAACAAATTCTATTTTTACTCGACCAATGTACCTTTACCGCTCGGTTTTACGTGTACATATATCTTCTCTTTGTATCGGTTTTGGTAAAAACCGTAGAATACGGAATAAAAAATACAGAGCGTGTATTTTAAAGTGAGGTGTTATAGGCAAAAATGTATGTCCCAACGATTTACTGGTAAGATGCAACATAATGCCACTGGAAAAGTGTATACGAGTGAATGGGAGATTGTCCAGCGCGGGAGTAAAATATTCATGGCGGTGGGATTTAAAGGTCACAATAATAAGTAATTATGCAAATCATGTTTGTGTCGCAAGTAAATATGAATAATCATGAGGTAATACATCAAGAGCGATCCAATGGCGTAGATGATGAATATTCATTAAAATATTTTGACCAATCAGAACCCTGTTCGCCGAAACCTTCGCTCTCATTCACCATTTTTAGAGTGCGGGGTCTGTGTAGAAGCTACAATATTGGATCACAGATTACGTTGGATTTTCTTCATTTTCCAAGCCCATATTCTTTCATAAAGGTAACGTACTGTAAGATTAATATATCAAGATTTATAAAATGTTGGTAGAATTCAAAGTTAGTTTTATTAAGATGAAGTTTAAGCTGTTTGATTGCGAGTATGTCGGTGTAGTATAGTGTTCGAATGTTACTACGCCGGTCCTCTACTCTCTAGTACACACGTAGAGCTAGCGTGTACAATTCGCCGCCCAGCTGATAGGTCGGCTAGCTGATGTAGCACACAACCCTAGCTAGCCTAGTGATATTGCATTGCAAAGAGTACGTTGCCAATCGATGCTGGACAACTGTAGCTAATGTGTACACGATCCTATTGAGGTTATGCTGAATTTAGTGGTATGAGAATGACGAGGTGAAATATGTGTTGTTTTGGCTTTAATTGTCTAGATTCTAGTCCTAGTCCTACATCTTCAAGTTCAAGTTATACCTACACTGATGAGAAAAGTTACAATTAATACAAGTGGAGAGGATACTAGATCTAGACTGCAGTTTTTTCCAACTTGATTTGATATGTTGTCAAGTTCATGTTGTTGTTTTGTCAGTGTTTTATTTTTTTCCGCTACAAAATGAAACATGTTCTAGTCGCAAGTGAATGCCGTTTAAACTAAAAAAGAATAGGTCTACTTTGTCATTAATTAAAAAGAGAGTAAACGTCAGCCTTTGTTCAATTAATCCTCCGTCCTCCGTCAACGTATCACTTCTTCTTCTTCTTCCTGAAAAGTGCAGGCTTCATGAAATGAAGATTAACGCAATGCGGGTTGTAGACAGCAATAACCATCTGATTTGGGTCATTTCTTTAATAAAACTGACATTTGTTGTCATTCCCCAATACAGATGGCAACCCAGAGATCTCGTACCGTGGGGGTAAATTAGAGCCACAGCGTAACAGCTTTTCGTTACCGACATTTCTCCCCCGATTTTCTTTATTTAGATCTAATTTCCTGATTTCTAAATCAGATGTAAATTAGGTCGATATGTCATTTGTCCTAATTACAGTTATCAAAATTGATAACTCAATATTAAATGTATAATTTACGGACTTACTTATATGAATTATCCAATTTGTATCTTAGTCCTGTGAAACAGTACGTTCATGCACTCGAAAATAGAGCTATATGACCCGGCGGCCGGTATATTTCCGGGTCAACCTACGCCAATGGCCAATCAGAGCACTCGTTTCGTGGGAGTTCGTTGGTCAAGCTGGGCCGACTCGTACGTAGCTACGGTAGCTATTGGACGTTCGAAAAGAAAAAATGAATATTCATCAACTAAAACCAAGACGGATAATGTTGACGACGAGACTTTCTCGGATTAATCATTAATTTAGGATCTAAATGAGCAAAGCTATCGTAAGTCAAATAAGCTATATATATGTTATTTTTAATTTGTATTATAATTGCAGCAGTTATGAGGATGTAAAGAGTGAAAATCTCGTTGCATATCTCATTCATCGCGGTCCGGTCGAACCGAACCATTTGTTCTGTACAGTCCCTCACAGTAAGAGGTCCCCATCCTTCAGTCTCTATAATCGGAGGTCTAGTGGAGCCAGACGTAGTCTCAGCGGAACAACCGACGATTAGAGAGACTGAAGTTTTCGGTCTATGCGGGTTGATGCGCGCACAGTCAATAGTACGCAGATATGTACAGGTACATTGTAGATCTATAGTGATGTGCGGTTAAAATAATACAAAAGTAGCTTGTCTGCATGTGTAGAGGCTTGCTGAATCTGATGGGTTTTTGTCTGGATTTAATGGAAATGTCAACCTTAAATTAATAGCAAATTATTCTAATAATAGAAGAAATGTCAGAGAAGCAGACTTGTGTAAAGTTTGAACGAAAACGGAAGTGAATTTGTGAAAAGTGTAATCACTAGATATGGATGGGAATTTCTAATTCACTGACTGAATCGGTAATATCACTGTGACGTACATTAGAACCGGACAAATTTCCCATTTGTTCCAGCACACAAATGACTAGAATGTCATTTTAACAAAAATGTACTACTCTGTACTCGGGAGGGCCTTTTAATTTTAAAGGACCTTTATGCTATCAATTCATGTATGACAAAAGGGAGAGTTTTCTGTGCCTACGTCACAATCCACCGACCAAATTGCCTATTAGAGATTCTCGTAGATTGAGTGATTTCGTTTTTCAAACGCTAAAAACTTTCCTATAATTCATCCAATTATTTGAAACATTAGCCGTATGTTTTGTTTCTCTTATTTTGTTTGCTTCTATACAAATTAAAGAACTCATTATAAAATTTGGATTGTCCTTTAACCCACTTGATTGGATTGATTCACTAGAGTGTCACTGCTCGGTGCCCACTCATTTTTATTTGTTCTTTGAGTATGTATGTATAGGCCTTTAGATCATCTGAGAACACGTTGGGACTTGCTGCTCCGCACGAACGCTGGGCCTATAAAGTAATCTCATTCAGAAAGTACATGAACACAGTTGTGGATTGGCAATATTACTTACAAGACATCCTGTGTTATATACACATTAACAGTGTTCAAGGGGCTGTTTCATGAAACCGTCACAAGTATAACTTCTTGGACATCCCAATGAAACCCATTTCTATGGGTTGTCTACGAATGTAGACTCAAGTCGGTTTTGAGAAACTGGCCCTTGGCTATCAGATTTCATCATTTCATTTACCGTATTTGTTTTCCGAAAGATTATTAGGCTTCCTGAAAGTACTTTCAATTTGGAAAGGAAATTTACTGGTTGCAAGCTGAAATTTCTTTACGAATATATATGAAACAAGTCATTCCATATTAAAAGAAAAGTGGTAATCAGGACAAAATAATTATTACAACTTTATACTTGTTGGACCTCATGAATAACTGAAATGATAGACATTTTGTGTCCATACCCATTTATCCTAAAATCATATCATATCATAAAAAACCCATTCTGATTTGAATCGCTCTTTATAAAACAATACTATTATTAAACAATATTATTATTATTAAAATATAAATGAAAGGGTCCATAGTTTGCTTCCAAAAAACCACAATGTCGGTCTTATTAAGCCTTGTCATGCAGTCATACGTGGTTGTATTTTGGGAAGTGTTATTTCTTTGTTTTGGGCAACTATCTCCAAGAGGATTTGCTGATAATAAAACAGTGCGGGTCAGTGCCAGGTCACGATAGGGTGTGTCCACACTGGTGAAATAATATCGCTCTAAGTCGAGTAGCATTCATTTACATGTTTAATAAAGCAGTGTTTTTTGCAGTGGTTTATACGTACATGTACAGTAGTGTCAAATGAGAATGAGTCCTTGAATTTCTAGTGTGAGTGGGGCATCGTGGATACTAGGGTAAACATGATTTTGAGTCTGATAATTCATACACAAACAAAGGATGTGTCCTCATCGGGTCACTTTTACCTCAGAAATGCTGTTTTTTGCCATGGAGGAAGGAGTAAAGAGAGAGAGGGAGAGAGAGAGAGAGAGAGAGAGAGGGAGGGAGGGGGGGGGGGGGGGGGGAGAGGGAGAGGTGGGGGGGGGGGGGAAGGGATGAGAAGGAGAGGGAAGGAAGTGTATGTGTGGGTTTGAGTGTGAGAGAGAGAGAGAGAGAGAGGGGGGGGGGGGCCGATGAGAAGAGGGATGAGAAGGAGAGGGAAGGAAGTCTGTGTGTGTGTGTGTGTGTGTGTGTGTGTGTGTGTGAGAGAGAGAGAGAGAGAGAGAGAGAGGGGGATGAGAAGGAGAGGGAAGGAAGCCTCTTTATGTGTCAGAGAGAGAGAGTGATGGAAAGATTGGGGAGAGAAAGAGGTACTGTACAGTAGGTGAGGCATTAAAGATTACATTCAGTAAAAAAATATTTTTGTCTTCAATGAAGTCTTTGATTAAAAAATATGCATAATATTCAACATCAACTCATCTCATGTGCAGTGCCCCTGCACTAAGATTGAACCAAAGACTGTTTACAAACATGCAGGGAACACTTGAGACAGTAGTACCTGCCATGTTATGTTGACAACTACAGGTGTAGCTAAAACAAAGGTTAAGAAACCTCATGGTGACATCATTCTATAAAGAAACATACAATATATATTTTGTTGTCTCTTTGATTATACACCGTCTGATGAAAGAGTTGGGAAGTAATTAATGACTACATTTTTTCCCTTCACATTGAGTCAATACAATGTAGATTCAACATTTGACCAAAGATTGAAAGTTCATAGTACCAGCAATAGTAAACACTTCCTTGTTTTTTATTGTTTATACAGAGGTGTCATGGTCTAGTGGATATGTCACTGGACTATGGAGCACATGGTTCAAGTTCCACCGTGGCACTAATTTCCTTTGGCAACACATTGAACTACATTTGCCTCTCACCACCCAGGTGTAGTCAATGGGCTCAGTTCAAGTTCCACCGTGGCACTAATTTTCTTTGGCAAGGCATTAAACTCCATTTGCCACTCTCCACACAGGTGTAGTCAATGGGAAATTGGTACTGGAAGGAATATACTCCTTGATCACTTTTAGCGCCTGAAGGCAGCTGGGTCCGCTAGAGTAATAACATGACTTTGTATGCGCCTTGATCGTCCTTTTGGAGGGATACACACACAATATTTAATATTCATGTGGCTGGTATTGTTCTATTTTGATGGGTATTATAAAAAGGAAAATAAGTAAATAAAAGGAGTCATAATACCTCTTTTTGTTAATAATTGCTTGAAAATTTGTTACGTTTGCTAGCTAACTATTAACAAACTATTTCATTCTTGCTTTCTTGACGGTATTGTGGTTGTGTGGATATACATTGTATAGCAATTTTGAATGGATTTAATAGGCCAGGCTTCTCAGTTAAGCCGATGGAAGTGAGTCACAAACATGTACACCCACCACCAGTTGACCACATTCTGATCAAGGGAGAAAGGGAGAGAGAGAGAGAGAGAGAGAGAGAGGGGTAGGGATAAGAGAGTGATAGAGAGAAAGGGATAAGAAAGAGAGAGAGAGAGAGAGAAATAGAGAAATGGAGAAGAGAGAGAGAGAGAAAGGAGGGGGGGGGGGTAGGGATAAGAGAGAGTGATAGAGAGAGAGAGATGATGGGGAAAAAGAGAGGGAGATGATGGGAAAGAGAGAGAGAGAGAGAGCAAAATGATACTGATATAGACCAAAAGACTGAAATGAATTAGAGGTACAGAGAGAGAGAGAGTGCATTTGTTAATCTAGGGGAAAGTACTGGGTTGTGGTTTTTGTATGTGCAGTATACACATCTGAAAAGAAGCTGACATTCATTGGCCATCATTTATGGTTTGAATTCATGAAGGGGGGTTAATTTGAACCATGGTTAAAAAAGGACACAAATTTTTTGTTGTTAAATAGGGGTCTGGACTTATTTTTTAGGTGTATACAGTGTACTGGTATGCATTGAGCATACATCACATGTACAGTACCGGTATGTAGAAATTCTGACATTTTGGGGGTCCAGACATAGACTTTGGGCGCCCTTGTGTCCCGGGCACCTTTTGGTATCGAGCCCTGGTATTACCATAGCTTAAATTTTCTTACAGGACTAAAAGAAGCTCAAATAATCTCTAACCTCCTCTTTTCTCATTGTTTCTTGCAGGTCACAAAATGAATAGCAAGAAAGAACGTAGCAGACGTAACAAGAAATCAGAGTCTCCGGCTACACCAGACTCTAACTCTGGAAGAACTCGAAGAACTAAACTCCCTAAAGAGGAGGATACAGCGGATGACTTGGTGAGGCATAAAAAGTTGCGGAATGCCAACAGAAATGGAAACAAAATGGCAGTTTCTAGTGACTCTGGGACAAGTGAGCCTTCGTCATCTGGGGCAAGCACTCCAAGGCCGGGGTCGCTCGAAATCCCAATGAGGGAAACGAGTACAGGATCATCTCCTGCAGAAGGTGTCGCAGAACTACAGCAAGCGAGAGAACAGTCAGAGCCAAAGAGGTTGGTATTGAGTGATACAATCAATGCTAGGACTACAGAATCAGGCTGTATGACAGCAGCGGTTGGTGAAGCAAAGAGTGCAGCAGCAGAGGTCATCCAGGACAGTGAAGATGATGAGGAAACGGACAGTGCCCTCTCTGGGGACGATGAAGCGATACAAGGAGAGTCGTTGAATGAGCCAGTACCAGCATTGACTCCTGTTAGAACTGGTGTGAAGAGGCCGGGAGAGTTCCCGGAGTCTGCTACACCCCAGAAGAAGATAGCTGTTGATTCCAAAGAATTGAAGGGCCAGAGGGTGTTGGCTCTGAGGGGCGAAGGATTCTCCCTGGGAATAATCAAACATGTAAAGAAGAAAAGTGTTGGGGTGTTGTTTGAAGGGGACAAGGAGATCACTATGTTTAATGATGTTATTGACTCGGACCAGATTTCCATCGTTGGCGATAAAGTGCCTCCTGTGAACACTCTAAGCGCAGGCTCCAAAGTCTGTGTCCAGAGAGATGGCAAAGGACAGTATTATGAGGCCTTCGTTAGGGAGATGAGACCAAATTCTTTGTATCAGATCATCATAGCCTCACCGACACGAGAAGGGTCTAGTAGCAGCACGGAGGATATGACAGTCCCTCTTTGGAAGCTGAGGATGTTACGGCCTCCTTGGCAGATTCCTCCCTCTGGGCCTGTGCAGACACCTGGAGCAATTGCCAGGCAGCTGACGTACAGTCCTTTTGAACCTAAACGTGAATCACACACAATTCCACTGCCTAGCATGCATCTTGACATGCAGAAGGTGACACCTCCAGAACAGAAAACACTCTCAGATCGGCTTGTCCAAGACAGGGCTGTCTTCATTCGCGACAGGCACCTGAGCGGTGACAGGAGAGTTCAGTTGCCTCTGGAGGACATTGGCTCGGATGATGAGCTCAAGAATTTTGACAGGCCTCTGGAATTTCGCGGTCGCCCAACTCTTACTCCAGGAACAACCGGCACGTCCACCCCCGGCTCCCTCTACTCTCCTTTCGAGGGCAACCTGGCTCGGTTACCTAACAACTACTCCAATCGCAAAAGACACATCAGTAGTGCCAGCAATGCGTCAACCATCTCCATGGGTAGCGCCCACTCCCTGACACCACCTCCCAAGTACAAGAAGGGCGAGGTCATCTGCAATGCCAATGGAGTCCGCAAGAAGTTCAACGGGAAGCAGTGGCGACGCCTTTGCTCCAGGGAAGGGTGCAATAAGGAGTCCCAGAGGCGCGGCTACTGCTCCAGGCATCTGTCCATGCAGGGCAAGGACATGACTGGGGAAGCATCCTCTGGCCAGGAGCAGGACTGGGATAGTGACTCAAGGTGCTCAAGTGCTAGGACGGTCCGTACAGGTAAGATGGCTGTTATTTCTATTCAGATCAAATCCTGTGCCCAATTCAGGGACAGCTTGATTTAACCAAGGTTAAGATGACAGATTCTTTTTATCTTCATAGAAATTCCCGGAATATATCAAAATACTTGTATATGCGGGTTGTCAGAAAGACGTAAAGTTAGCACTCTTCAGGTCCTCGGCAGACATTGTGCAAGTGATTGGTGTGAGAGAGAGAGAGAGAGGTAGAAAATGTTGGTTGCAAGTGTACAAGCTATAATAATGTATCAATGCAAACTGAACTATCCAGAAAGTTATGATTTATCCTCAATAAACATGTAGTTTAAAATTGTGTCCACCTTCCTGGAATGCAAATACATAGCCATACACTCGCCTCCCCGTCTTTTCCGTTAGTTTGCTTGTAACTTTTAAAAACTTCAATTGAAAGACCGGTTTTTGTTTGAAAAAGGAAGCTTGCGGACTGAAGACTTCCTCCCCCTCTACACTAATACTACGTGTACACTATATCATTCGTTTCGGGATAATATTGGCTTGAAAAAGGATTGTATTATTAATATATAAGTTTTGTAGAAAATCACAAGCAGACAATAGCTTGTCAGTGAGAAAGGGAAGGAGAGAGAGTGGAGAGTGAGGGAGAGGGATTGAGAGAGAGAGAGAGAGAGAGAGAGAGAGAGAGAGACACACACACACACACACACACACACATCAGGCAAGGATAGGGAAAGTGACACTGAGACAGAGAGACAGAGAGAGAAAACAAGAGATAGAAAACGAGAGAGAGAAAGAGAAAGAGAAAGAGAGAGAGAGAGAGAGAGAGAGAAAAGAAAAGAAGGGGGGGGGGGGGTGAGAAGCACTTGCCCATATACTCACAATGTAAATGATAGCTTCTCTCCGTCTCTCTTCCCTTTGTTGACAGGATATCATTGATTATGTAATTGCTCAAGTACAATACACATGGCTGTGAATAGTGTTTCAAAGTCTCCAAAACTAGACCCTATTAAAACTACATGTTGGGAACGTTGTAAAATGTAGTCATGCATGTGACAAACAATGTAATGTACTGTATGCAATGAAAACTTGGCTGTCTGTCATGTCAACTGACGTCATCAAAACGGGTTTCTTCAGAGGACGTTTCTGTTGATTTGATTTCGTTTATTTCCATTTCCAACAAAATAAATAAAGTACATGGGATTGCATTGTACATAGTAAAACAATGAAACTTAACAATATATTTGTAATTGGTCCAAAGTGTACAACAGGCATATAAAACAGGTTGGTCATGGAGGGGACTGCTGAAAAGCTGGGCTTGTAGATTGCAGCCCCCTCTAACTTATAGTTGCAAAAATAGTATATCAATAATAAAGGAACGCACAAATACATAAACCAATTAAACATAACATGGAAGGAGTGAAAGGGGCAGGGAAAGAAGGGAGACAACGAGAGAGGGCAGGGCTCTTACCTACACCTGTATATAACACACACAACACAACACGGGCCGACTGGAATAGGGATGGCCAGTACAAAATGAATCAAAATATCCAAATGTATTTTATTGAGTTAAATAAATTTAAAGAGGGAGAGCTAACGCTTGACAATTACGCAAAAAAGATTTTTTTTAATTTGAATTTAAAAGAATTTAAACTTCTTGATGCTAACATCAAGAATGGTCCATAGCTTCAGCCTTCAGGCCTGCGTAAGTGAATATGGATTTAGCAAGTAAAGTTCTAGTTAATGGCAGATGTTGATGGTGTTGTTACTAGTGAGTTTTTGCACGGCGACGCAAGTGCTGACCATGGTGTATTTAAATGAGCTCGCCACCCCGGACGAGCTCGACTCCCGATGCTAATACAGCTAAATACCGTCCTAGGTTTGGACACTACGCGATATTTTCGCTCTGAGTGCGACCCCTTGCGAAGATTAACGTTGTAGAAGGCTGCATCGCAGGGTGCGAAAATTAGTCTACAGCTACATGTACATGTTAACACAATGATTCTTTGTACAATATTTTTCTATGAGTTTTGTATATAAAGTTGCAATAGTCTGAACAGGCCTTTGGTGATCCAGGTACTGGGCAGCATGCCTTTATAATACATACATTGTACAGTACATTTCGGACTATTGGAAGATTGTCCGTGTATGTACACTACATACAGCTAGCTCATGAGAAAAAGGGGATTCCCTTCTTACAGTGTGTATTACTCATTCATTCCGATCATATTTCGTCGACGTGGCTCGCGGTTTAGGATGACCAAACTCTTGGCTTAGTTCCGCGTTTCCCTCTAGCACCAGACCATTTATTATTTGGCTTTGTACATTATTAGATGTTTCTTTAAAGAATAGAGAATTAAATAATCTATTAAAACCAACCCTCATTGCATAATTAATTAAAGCCAACCCTCATTGCATGCAATGTACATGTACAAATAGTAAGTTTATGCATTCTGTGTATTTAATGTCTTCTCTGTATGTACTGTACAAATTGAATGTAGTTTATTGTATTTTTAAAAACAGCAATATTACTTTTTGATCCAGCCAGTTGAATTTGGATGGAAGAGTGGTTAGCCAATTTAAACCTCTCACTCACTCATCCAATTTTAGGGTTTAACATCCTACAGTGTACATGTGTAATTAACAATTAAATTATTCATACCCCTTGGAAATTAGATTTTGTTTGTGTTTCTCGTAACTCAAAAATGAAAGGCGGACTTGTGGAATGCTTTCAGATGTAAGGTTTAATTCATGTATGTCGCATTCTCAAGAAACATGAATTGGTACAAATGTATGAAAGGCTTGAATGAAAGCTAAACATGACTTCATTCACATTTGTGGTCCTTGTGATTGCGATTGCAACATGGCCATCTACAAATAGTACAATGTACATCACAGCTTTGTGAAAAGCTTCAATGATAACAAGTCAGTCATAACCCTGTCACGTCTGGGATATACTGTAATAGTACCAACAAAAGAATACATGTACGTACACTGTAGGAGTAGTGAGCCATTCAAAGCTCTGAAAAACAACAAGGGGTGTGGTTAAAAAACAAGTAACGTACTGCACTCTTACTTTGTTAAAGGTAAAGACCAGTATTGGAAACGCCCCAATTTCAAAAAATGAAATGGAAGCTCTCATTACCAATCATGTGAAAGAATATGTTTTGACTAATACATGATGATAAAAAATTTGCCGGGAAACCGCCTACTAATTCATATATTTGGTAAATTTGTTTCTCTCATGGTCTGTGAGAGATATAGGGTAGTCCCATATACATCTTTCTGTGTATAGTGCTTGTAACTTTACGAAGAATGGGCCAAATATATTATCATTTAGACGATTCCAGTACCTTGCCGAAGCTAGATGCTAGATGATCAACCTTTTCTGATCGATTCCAAAACGTTTCTTTCACAATGCAATCTCATGACCATAACTGGTCTTTACCTTTAAAATCCTCAAGCAAAGACTGAAAATGTGTTCTTTATAATGCCCCCCCCCCCCCCAATCTAAAACATTAGTTTATACAGGAAGGTTTTAGATCGCAAACCTAGAAGAAATTAAATACTGGTAGGCTTGTGAAGATTAGTGAGAAAAAACACACCGGTGTGCAATTGTGCATCTTTACGTGTAGCAACAGTAATTATAAAATCTGTAGTAAATGAACATAAATTTTTCTTCCTTATGGTAGCAAATTGATAATAACTTTTTAATGTAGAAATACATTTTCATTGATTATATAAAAAGGTAAGTGTATATACAGTAATTGTACAGTGTACACCAATTTACATATGTTTTCCATTTGTAGCTAATATTGCATTAACCATTCCAAATAATATGTACAGTATGAACATGTACAGTACCTGTCCCTTAAATTGTGAAATATGGGAAAAAAATTACTCAGCCAAGTTCATTCACACCCACCAGCATTGATGTCATCATTTTATAATCACATTTCACAACAAACAGTCGACTTTGCATGGGCCAAGCTCTAAAATTTGTCTGCTTTTTGGCAATAGCCGTGCGTAAGAGGAAATGAATGTTTGCTTCCATTGACAGGAGGATGGAGGATGTAGAGTTGGAAGAGAATAGGAGAGGGGGAGAGAGATAGAGAGAGTGAGTTGAATGGGGGAGTGGGAGAGAGAGAGAGAGAGAGAGAGAGAGAGAAAGAGAGAGAAAGAGAGAGAAAGAGAGATAGAAAGAGAAAGATATGTAATGTACAGTGTAGATAGCGAGAGAGAGAGAGAGAGAGAGAGAGAGAGAGAGAGAGAAAGGGAGAGAATGAGAGAAAGAAAGAGAAAGAGAGATACATGTACATGTACACTGTATGTGTAGATAGCAAGAGAGAGACATTGAGTTAAATGGGGAGGGGGAGAAGGAGAGGAGGGGAAGGAGGATTGGATGATTAAATTTTCAGGAAGGGAGAGTTTGGGCGAGAAGTGCATTGGAGAGAGAAGGAAGGAGGGGGAAAGAACAGAAAGGGAAAATAATGTAATTAAGATGGAAAGAAGTAAATTTTGATATAGGAAAATTAAATAATTAAAAGGAAGGAGCGTAGGAAGAGAGCAATGCTAGTTCTGAGAAAGGATTTAAAAACAGATCTGAATCCTAATTACATGTCTGATTTATTCATTTCCCTGGCGAAATTAGTCTGCATGATGGAGAAAAATCTTATATCAAGATTGGCAGGATTTCCAAACCACAAAACTGGCTACCCCTTCATTATACATGTAATTTGCATGTAATTTCCACTTCGGAGAAACATTTCCATTTATCTGATAACCCTTCAGTACCCATATAATGTGTAGGAAGAGATGACATTGGAGCGTATTTGATATGCTATTGAATGATACAGCTGACGACCTACTTACACTTGGCCTCAGTCCAGTCTCAAATGTTTTTTTTTCTCGCATAAAATAAAGGAGAGAGAAAGAAGAGAACAAAAAATTAAGTACCAATTTAATGGTATAAATTGAGAGAGGATGAGATTGAACTTGCAGCAGGGGGACTTTAATATTTCAGAATGTGGAAATTTGAGCCTTTCAAATGTCAAGTCCCGGAAAAGACCTTATACTCCTTGAATGAGGCTACTGCCATGTCCCTGTCAAACCGGATTTTGACATTTCGTTGGTTTCCAGAAAACTTTGTAAGAGTTCAAGGGCTAGAGAAATACATATCGCACAGAATGGAAGAGAGAACTTTGCTCTACACTTTAGTCTTCAAAATCATACCCTGAAATCAACTTACACTAGATTTCCCAACCCCTTACATACTACAGTATGTGGCAAGGTTTTAATATGAAGGGGTAGTCAGTATTGTGGTCTGTAAAGAATGGTACAATATTACAGTATTGCCCAATTGCAATTCAGGACAATCGGAACAATTCAAATACTGCATTGTTATGAAAATTAAATGCATGGTACATGTATACTCATTATGTAGATTATATACTTGGATCTACTGTGAATTTGACATGAATGATTGAGTATTCATTACTTCAGTGTGTACATTTACATACATGTGCATATTATATTTATACTCCATTATTGAAAATTGATAGGGAATTGGAAGTACTGTAAATAGGTACCCTTTTGAGTATTAAGCTGAAGTTTTTTTCGTCTGGAGGCTAGTAATAACTAGTCCTTTTCCAGTAAACAACCCTTGTATGGTGAGGCATTGTGTGTGTGGCATTGTTATTCTGCTTACAACTATACTGCTTACAACTATAAACCTATTGTATTGAGGGTCTTCGTGCGGTCTAAACATGCCCACATGTTTGGACTTGAATTTCCTTCAAGTGTTGCCATTTCCCTCCATGGTTCCGAAAAAATAGTGCGGTATAAGAATGAATAAAAGTGTGTTCTTCGTGCGGTCTAAACATGCCCACATGTTTGGACTTGAATTTCCTTCAGGTGTTGCTATTTCCCTCCATGGTTCCGAAAAAATAGTGCGGTATAAGAATGAATAAAAGTGTGTTCCGACAAATGAAATTAATACGAAACTTTTAAAAAGAAACGTATTAAGGATCATTGTAAGACAAAAGGAGCATGCAGACTAGAAAATACTTTTTATAATGAAACGTTGTTTAAAGAAACTAACTTTGACAAGCAGCCTTTTCACACACAGCTAAAATTCTATAAACATGATTAGTATTATAAACGTGTTTGAAACGTGTTTAAACTAATCACAAGCCTTTCACACACAGAAATTTTGTTGCGATCGTTAATCGTTTCGTGATTAACTACTGCTCGTAAAATGCGCAGTAGTGCCATTGCGCATTGAAGGTCAGGTCATATCAAACAGAGCGGTCGCTCCATCCAGTTTAAACACGTTTAAACACGAAAAACCTTTCACACACAAAATATCAAGCTCTTTAGATACGAACTTCGTATCGGCAGCCTGCTTTTAGGGGCGTATGCATCGCGACTTCGTATCTATCCCAACATCATATAAACGATGTTCACACTGGGAAAATTTTTCTATAAACATGTTTAAAACTGTTGAGTGATTCTAGTCATCTCTGAAAACGATGAATTTTAGCTGTGTGTGAAAAGGCTGTTGGTCAGTCGTCATGTCAGCTGGCCATTCATTAGGTTGCACAATAAGACCCGCCCAGTAATACAATATTTGTTGTATGATACGTTGTACAGACTAGTAGGGCGAGAACCAGGCCCCTGTTTCACAAAGCTTTTTTTATCAATAACAACTGCCACACATCTACAATAAATCTGCTCACAGCCAATCAAATGCAAGGATTTCAGTAGCTACAATTATTGTATAAACTTTTAGAAGTTTTGTGAAACAGGACCCTCGTTCTTGAATGAGTTTTTGCTTGAAATGATGCTCATACCGGCGTTTCCCTATCCGTTTTGTTACACAACATTTTTCTATATGTCGTTACGAGGAAAAAGGTAATTTTCTTTTTGTATAGCTATACGATTAATTCTGATAGTCTGAAGGGAGGGTAGGAGCAAAGAACTTTGAGGAAGAAGAAGAATATTAGTCACAGCCCATCTCTGATGATCGCAGTATGATATCTCTCAGACTCGGTTTGGATATGACGATATGTGTATAAACAGAACGTCTGTCTGCGTTTGGGCAATTTATTTTGTATCAGTCGGACATTTTCACCACATTCTCTATCCTACATTACTAACAATAATGAATGAAAATTTTACCTGGAGAATCGTGAAGCGCTTTCAGAGATCCATCTTGATCATCAATTGGTAATACTTGGAAAGAGATTCATAATTTCTGATAAAATACATGGAAATTTGGTGGACAAGTCTATGCCCTACAGGATGAACATCTCAGTGTATTGTGTGATATAATTTCTATTGATTTCACCAAAAATGAATATTACTAAACATCAATCTCATGCATGCCACCACTTTCACGACATTTCGTTTTCAGGCTCAATACATTTTGAATCAAAGCCCTAAAAAATATGCCACATGCATGAGAAAAACAGGCAAACATTTCTACACACACACTGCATCCATTATTGTTTCATTGCGTTTGATGCCAGTAATTTTTATTGGGAAAAATTAGCTTAAAAAATCCTAAAATTGGTAACATGTTGAAAGACTTAATTTTTTAAATACTTTTTTTAATAAAAAATGTGCAATAATTTTTCAACTTTTGACAACTTTCTCACTCTTGTATTGTTTTCAGAGAGACATTACATTTTGTCTTGTTTTCAGAGACATTACATTTTGTCTTGTTTTCAGAAACATTACATTTTATTTAACAATGTGTAGCAGTAAAGGAAAAGAAAGTGTTGCCAATTTGAAGAACAAGTGATCAATTTTAATGGCCCTGAAGATAAATCCCTGTCTTAGAAGATTTTTGATTTGGAACCAAGGTGTATACTAGAGCCCCTCCCAAATTTCTGACCTTATGGGGTACACAAGAGGTAGGCTACGCACCTTTAATAGGGGCAAGAGTTATAGTCTGTATTACAGACTTTATTTCAGTCCATCTTCATACTTTGACATACAGTTTGTGAGACTTGGCCAAATCTAATTACTAATCTGCATGTATTGCCGTGTACTTGCCGACAATGGTCAGCATTTAGCTTTGAAATACAATTGAGCTTTTAGGGCTCAATTTAATGTAAAACTGCTCTTCTCATCTGGAATTTGGAAATTTGAAATTCATCGGCTGAGACCAAGAAAGGCATTAGTTTTATGCAAAATATGATGCAACGCCCTTTTGGCTTTCAGACTGTTTCATTTGTTCGGTCCTTTGTAGACTTTCGGGGCAACTTGCCCTCGGCCCATGTTCACATACATTTTGTGTGTGCGTTCTATACATTGTAAATCCAAGCAGTCTGAACTACCGGTACTACATGAAGATTTCACTGTTTTGTGTCTTTTACATTGCCATCATGCAGGATACATGTGTAGGTGGATAATTAACAATACATAATTTGTTCCTCCTTGCATAATTACCAATTAATTGTTTTTGTCTGAGGAGCAGACTACCAGTAGCTTTTAGTCTCCCATAACAATAGCCTGAAATCCATTGACGGATTCTCAATAATGGGCGAGTCCTTCTATCTGTCATTGTATGCACCCATGCAGTATACATTGTACCTTGTGTGTAGGTGTGTTGTTTTGGACTTCAGACAGGCACAATGTGTAGTCTGCAACCACAGACTTTAATTTGACATTTTAAACATGATACCATGAAGTCTTGAGCTGAGGCTAAATCTATTAGTCTGCTGCAGTGCCAGGAGTACATGGTCTATCGACTGGGGTCTATGTAGTCTCGTTATTGTTTGGTCCAGCCTTTATTACATTGATCAATTTCAATAAAGATTCTTAGGAAATTAATTGATAATACATTCGTCGATTCATTTAGCAGCCTTCGCAGAATTAAAATAATTGATTAAATTTGAGCTGATAATGATAATGCAAGTGGCTTCATGGTCTTCAAACACAGACTCTAATTTGACACTTTTCTTTTATAATTCCTAAGGCCTTGAGCAGAGCCTAAATCTGTCAGTTTCTGGGTGTGTCGATTTGTAGTCTCATATTGCAGACACTGTTTTAATATGCACAATGACTCACAATGGTTCGTGCCTGCATACTAGTTGCTTCGTGATCTTTGTAGCTTGCCGAGGCACGGGAGCCCGTAGGGGATGAGTGTAAAATTGATTGGCAATCTTTCTACAGCTGAGTATAATATTAAACATAGCAGTTTCTTTAATGTCTGATTACGACGGCCCAATAAAAAATATGGAATATTTTGCCAAGTAGCATCCATTCAATTTTTTCTTCCAAAACTACAAGCACTAGTCATACAAGCCTACAGTACCTGGAAGTACCTGTTACTAGCAGTCTGGGAACTCAGTCCTTTTTTGTGCAAGGGTCAAATAGAATAATACTGTGTGATTCAATATAATGCACTTTTAGTCTTCCACAAATATAATGCAAAAAATAAGTAAGCAACAAATAAGCTTTTCATGACTGGGAATGGTTTACTGTATGCCTGCTAACTACATGTACATGTATGTGTACACTTGTGTGCTATTGGGTACATGAATAGTTGTCTCATTTTTCTAGAAATGTAGACTTTGTTTTTTATTATAGAACAAGATGTCAGCCTACATTGTACAGTGTACATTGTAGCTTTATCATTGTATCATTTGTACTTTTATTGGCTGGGCAGATTCGAATGCAAAGTTTGAACGGTGAGACTACTGTGTACACTGAACCAGCTGAAGATGAAGCTGCATAACAATAGGGGTGGGCGGGGTCAGGGCGAGCTCACTTCTCACTAGACAAATAACTGATTTCATAATTATATGGTATGCGAAAACAAGAGGGAGGAGAGAGAAAAACAGAGAAAGAGAGAGAGAGAGAGAGAGGGCAGGAGAAAGAAGGAGGGAGAGAGACAGAGAATATTAAATCGGGATATTGTTTACTTTTGTTCTGAAATAGATAAGTTTATTATTTAAAGTCTGCCCTTAAAACACATTTATTTCATATATGAACTGGCTTAATTAGTGCCTATTGTAGTCTCATCAGGGAGATCCCACCAATCTCCCTGGTCTCATGTAGCAGACCCTGTTATGCACATAACCTGGCAAGGGTTTGTGTCTGCAAGCTAGCATAACCCAAGAGTGAATGGAAAATTGCAACATTTGGAAATTGCACACTGGTAGTTAAGGGACTTCCCCACAACTACATTTTGCAATAACTTTTGTCATCTATGTTTAGCTTTTTGCCAACCTCAGCAATTTTTTCTGAAAAAGATCATTTACTGTAAGCCGTATATTTTTTCATGTTTTTTCAATTAAAAAAAAGACCTAAAAAAGGGGCCTAAAAAAGGGCCTAAAAAAGGGCCTAAAAAGGGCCTCAAAGGGTGAGGACGCTAAACATGTTTTTTTTAAAAACTTTTGCCCAATAGGTAACTATTTTTTTCCTTTTTAGACACTGATATTTCAGCTAGAGGAGAAAATGATATTCTGCCATGAAGTAAGACTAGTCCAATACAGATAATTGATTGAAGCTTTGCACTGTACCATTACTGTAGTCTACCAGCTCAGACTATAATTTGACACTTTATCACAATTTCTAGAGCCTTGAGCAGACCCTAGAATTGTCACTTTCCGACTGTGTCAACAGAGCCTGCTGTAGTCTTGTAGTGCAGACACTGTTACGCGCAATGACTGACAAGGTTTGTGTCTGCAAACTAGCATTACTCTACCACTACTGGTCCACGAAGAAGTGACATTATTTATTCATAGCCTTTTAGCTTATTTTGACTGCCGTGCATATTTAAAGACCTCTCCTAAAATCGAAAATCAATAACTAGGGTCTACATTTTCTGTTCCTATACATCAACTGTATTTTCATTCTTATAATTTCCCAGAACTGCAGAGTGGAGGCCTGGAGGGTCAACTCTGAAGTGATCACATTGTTCGGCCTTTACCTCTTATCATTTCTACTGCTAGTAGTAGTAGTAGTAGACTTTATTGGATAACTTATTTAGCACAGGGCTAATCTGCCGAAAGATCCAAGGTACACATTTATAAGTTCATTCATGTTTGCCTGAAACATTGTCACATTCTCATTCATGCAGATTCAGATCGGTATGATACCCCCACTTTATACCGGTATTGTTTTACTCAGTTTTTACTTTACCTTTTGATCAGTCTCTTTTTTTTTTAGGAGATAAAGTCCTGCAAAGGGTCTGAAATCGTAGACTATCATGAATTTAAGCAGAGGTGTGCTGAAACTCTGAAAGGCATGCAAACTTTTGTATTTTTTCAATTATCCAAAGAGTTCCTGAGAGATGAAATTCCATGTAAGGGAGATTGTAACAGATTTAAAAAGTCAATTTTCTTCTTTAAACCCCTTAATATCAAAACATAGAGAATGTTCTGTCTGGTCTTTTCAACATGGATAGGATCTGTTTGCTGAGACTACTCCAATCCAGCAGCAAAGGTCAGAATTGACAGCCAAATGTAATTTATTCTCCCTTCCAGGTGCTGCTCTTTAATTTACCCCAACCCATATTGGACTTAAAGGCCATGTGCATAATATCACCTGCTAAGAGAGCAAGGTAGTGCGAACTCAAATCCCTATGCTGTGTTGATATACATGTACATATCCCAACCCATATTTGACTTCAATTCTGTGTGTGTGATGTCATCTGCTGAGTTCCAGAAGGGCTTTATTATTTAAACTTGTATGATTATTAATGCTCTTTTGGCTCTGAACAGCCTGAACAGACAATTTGAATGAGCAAGAGTCCTTTTGATATGGAAAAGACTTGGGACCAGGAGAAGGAGAAGGAGAAGGAGAAGAAGAAGGGGAAGGGGAAGGGGAAGGGGAAGGGTAAGGAGAAGGAGGAGGACAGAATGTGAGAGAGAGAGAGAGGGGACTTTTAGATTTGCACGTCGACATAGTGGACTGCTACGTGTGACGTCACACGTAGCAGTCCACTGTGTCGACATGCAAATACGTCACACTTAGCAGTCCACTATGTCGACGTGCAAATCTAAAAGCCCCTAATGAGAGAGAGAGAGAGAGAAAGCAAAGAGAAAGAGAGAGAGAGAGAGAGAGCAAGAGAGGGTGCACCAATTAAAGATTGCCAGACTGTTAGAACCAGACAGACAAGAGACAGAGAAAGAAATGTTGAATGAGGTATTTCATTGTGAATGTACATAATGGAATAAAGGATGTGGGTACCAGTAACCTAATTCTCGGGCAGAATTGGGTATTGACCCGGTCTCTATACTAACAAATGTATTGACTGGCACACTTTACTCTACCCTTCTCAACTCCAACAGATAGTTCCTAGATTGCATCTAGTCTAAACCATCCAGCCATCATTGAAAGCATTCATGGGAGAAAACAAACTTGTTTTGCCTGGATACCAGGCTAATATATGTACATGTATATCAGTTCTCTAGGCGTTCTGGCGTGCGCCTGTAATCCAGCTAAAAATGGAAGTTACAAACTGATTCAGCCGAGGACGCAGGTTCGAAACTGAGTCACGTCTTTCGGATGGTGACGTTAAAGGACGGTCCCCAGACGTAAATTATCATATCTGATTGATAAACGTCTGTAAAAACACACACACATCTCCCTTCGCCTACAAACTGGCTTTGAGTAGGGGACTTCCAAATTTGAGATTTCAATTCATAAGGCAAAAAAAAAAAAAAAAAAAATGTTAAGCGTCCTGTTTTTTTGAAAAATAGGAAGGAGGAAGCCCTTTTTATTTTTTATTTTTTGTTTCAAAATGGCCGCTAGGTACATTTCCCCTGACAGTCGGGGCTATTTTTTTTCAAGATGGCCGTCAACAATTAAAAAAAAAAAATTATCAGAAAAAGAGCCATTTTAGCAGTGTTTTTCATGTGTTTTTTTCTTTCAAATAAAAAAATTAAAAAAAAATAAAATAAAAAAAATAAAAATTAAACAATTCCCCCCCCCAAAAAAAAATAGGAGGCGGCCCCCAAAAAGGAAGCGGGCGGGGACGCTAAACATGTATATATTTTTTAAATGGCCTAAATGGTACATACTGTACATGTAGGGGCAAATATTGTCTGTTGAGAGCAAGAGCGGTGTTAACTCTGTATATCATTTAACACCCCTTTGGCTCTAAACATGCAATATCTCAAATTACTACTAAAATAAGATGGTGATAGATATTTACCGGTATATGCAACTTGCTATCACTATGCTAAATTTTAACGTGTCATTCTTGAATCAAATATGTGAGAAGCCTGCTAGAAAGGCTATTTGTATGATGATTTTGTCTTTCTTGCTATCACAATGGTAAACTTTAACGTGTCATTCTTAAATAAAATATTTGAGAAGCTTGCTATGAAGGCTACATGTACTTGTAGGATGATTTTGTCCTTCTTGCTATGTGGCATTCTTGTATAAAATATTTGAGAAGCTTGCTATGAAGGCTACTTGTACTTGTAGGATGATTTTGACCACTTGGTGTGCTGACTAGCTTCATGATAGTCTGCAGGAACAGACTCTAATGTGACAAGTAAATACAATTCCATAAAGCCTTGAGACAAGCCTTACTGTACAACTTAGTTTTTGCTGCTGTGTCAGAACAGCTAGAATGCAGAGCCTATGGTGTGCGGTGGAATGGGCAGTCTGTATAGTCTATACAGATCAGACACCAGTAGAAACCAGGGTTTATGCCTGCAAACGGGCTTGATGATGCAACCCAACCAGGCCTCTCTCAGTAAATAGACTTGCTACCAGTCTCTCCCTCTTGTTTGTATCTATAGACAGGTTGAACAAAAATATATTAGCTGTCCTTCAAAATAGGGTTTACGCTGATATTAGATGCACTTTTAATAATTAGCCTAAACAGGCTGAGCTTGACATATTATAGCCACCTCAGACTATTGGGAATTTATTCAAAATGCATTTTAAGAAACTTAAAGGTAATACAAAGTTTTGGTATGGGGTCATGGGGTCAAATGAACATATTGGAAGCATATGCGATCCTACAATATTCAGTTATCGTTGGCGCAGTTGAAATCGAGTCTAAAGTTGTGAAATTTTAGATAATGAAACTCTTTATGTTGTGTAGCTCCCTCTCAAGGTCAAGATATAAATTAAGCTATAAAACAATGTTTCTTGACTGAAATCGAACAATTAGCTATTCCTGTTTGGAAATTATCTATCACAACTACATGTTATGAGATTTTCATGGTCACAGCTACTATTGTACGTCCGTAGTTGCTATTCGAAATTTTATCAAAATTTAACGGGAGCACCGGTAAATTTTTATATTCAAATTTTCTCAAAAGCAGAAGTGTTTTAGGGGATAAATTTTCTAGTGCTTCTAATACATCCACAGGGGCATCCAAATATTTCAAAATGGTAAAGAATCGCTATCCACCCAATTTTCAAAATTCCCAACACTTTGTATTACCTTTAATAGTGAACAGACTACAGATTAATCAACATTCATCAAATCTTAAAACTATATTTCCTTATAATGTACATGTACATGTACATTGTATACAGTACTTATACTGCTTTAAAATAATGAAATCAATTGCAGTTACCGGTATTGAACAACCATTGATTATTAAGCCTGTTTTACACTATGCAAACATGTGGCAGTACTACTCCAGCATGAACATGTTTCATTCTTTTTATCCTGTAGTCCCAGAGCCATGGAATAAAGAAGTTAATATTGGGACTTACATACATGTACATGTATGCTATAACTCCAGTGTGAACATGCTTCACCTCTTTACCATGTAGTCCCACAGTCATGAAATAAAGAAATTAAAATTGGGACTAAAAATATGCTAGAGCTCCATTGTGAACACACTTCACTCTTTGACCCTGTAGTCACAGAGCCATGAAATAAAGAAGTTTAAGAATATTAGGACTCAAAAATATGCTAGAACTTTTAGTGTGAACACGCTTCACTCCTTTCATACCATGTAGTCCAAGAGCCATGAAATAAAGTTATTAGGACCTCAAATATTCTAGAACTGCAGTATGAACATGCTTCACCCCTTTACCCTGTATACCAAGAGCCATCAAATAAAGAAATTAACATTTGGACTTAAAAATGTGCCAGTGATATCCAGTGTGAACATGCTTCACTCCTTGACCCTGTGGTCCTAGCTAGAGCCATTGCAGAGCTCTTTCCTTCAGACACCCTCCTACACTCTTCATCAATCATCACTTGAGAGCTGTGTTCGGTCCAGGAGCTCTGCACGATTTTATCAAACGTCATCGTATGTGTAACTACCAATGCATCACAAAAGCTTGTTGTAAAATGCAGAGATGTTTGCAATTTATAAAGGCATTTGCAGATCTCTAATCCGCATATTTTTATCATTTTTCAGGGAGATATCCATATTTCCGAATCAATGTCCAAGAATTTATTTAAATTTACCAGTGTGTACAATTTTGTCCTACTTTTCTGATTATATATCATATTTTCCTTGTATTGCTGGTGGGTTATTTATTTACACTTTCTTGTAATAACAAGGATAAAGAAAGCAGGAATGATCTATTATTAGCTATTTAGTGGTTATTGAATGTGAAGCTATTCTGTAGCAATTCTGTAGCAATGATGCCTCAAAATAATCTACAGTATGTTCCATGTATGAACTTTTCTTCATTTATGAGGAGCTGTGACCTCTCCCCACCTATCTGTATCTTTTACAAGTAGACAGCTCTCATATGGTTGAAAAGACTGGTTTGGAGACTAGTGCAGTTGGGTGGTTACTCCAGCTCGGAGCAGCAGCTCATAAACATGCGTGGGTGTCAATACTGAATGACTGCCAGCTTCCCAGGGTATGCCCACATGCAAAGTAGATGGTAATCACATGCAAATGACATGCAAATCAGTCAAGCGGCAAATCTGGTTAGTCCGCTCATGCCAGCAGTGTTGTTATCCTCAGCAGGGCTCAGCCAATGGGTGCTAAGTAAGCTGAGGTCACTGCACGCCCCCTGATGGCAACCGCCCCCTGATTGGCTGGGTAGGTGATGATGTCATCAGACTTCCCTGGGTCAATGAAAGCCCCGCCCACCCTTCACAGGCCCTCTACTCTGGATTACTAGGACTCTCCTGCATGAGTAAAGTCTGCCTCCCTCGCTCTGTCGCTCTCTCTACTCTTATGCAAAGCCTATGAAACACCACAGCAAGGTCACATGAGTACTATTATAGTAGACGTTCGCTCTAGCTTGGACTACGGTCTTTAACTGCTCTGCAAAGTTAACTGCGCCAACTCTGCACAGTGGCGTTGTGTCGTTGAGAAAAAAGAAAAACACGGAGATACTTCAGTGATCAATTGTTTGCCCTTTTACTTACAGCCGCAACAAGGACAACATTATGTCGCCAGTAAGCTGAATTTTATTCTTGTTTTTCTCAAAGTATTCCCAAAGCTTGCTGTTGCCTGTTGTCTAAGTGTGCTAATTACTTATTTTCTGTGAAAATTGAGTACATAATCAATGATTGATGATTGGCGTTTTATGTTGCTGTCGTTACCCTTTAATTTGGATGTAAACTTAAATGAGTTCATTGATATATTCAATGTCAAACATGGCTGGATGGATTATGGTATACTACATGTACAATCCCCTTGCTGCAGTAATTGTTTTTGCTTATTGTTCAGAAAATCAGTTTTCTAGCTATCAGTAATTATAATCCTTAATTATGTTATATTTGTAATTGTGTAGTAAATGGTCATGAAGGTTATGGAGATAGTCCTGGAGCGCCTGCTCAAACAATCGCCCTGTTAATTGATTGAAAACTGGAATTAGGTCACTTCCATCTAGAGGTCATGGTCTACTCAAAACAATACACCTTCACCTCCTGAAACAAAACACTTGAATTAAACAAAAATCAACCATTGTTATCCTTTGATATGTTGTCTAAATCTGTTTAAAACATCATCCTCATTGCAAAGGTTTTTTTTCCTCCATTATTTTATGATACAAAAATGTCTATTTTGATATTACAAAATTGATATCTTTGCTGACATTGAATTGTTCACTATCTCTTGCTGTCTATAAATTAATTTCCCTTTTCTTTTGTTTTGTTGTTTGTCCAATTGATTTTTTTTTAGCTGTTGAAAATTGTGAATTGTGAATTGCTATGTATTCATTTGGTTATTATCTTCTCCATTGTTTGAAGGCCTTTTATCAGCGTGTTTTTCTCTGCATTTCATCATTTGAATGAGAGAGTGAGAAAGAGAGAGAGAGAGAGGGAGAGAATAGTAAGAGAATAGTTAGAGAGAGGGAAATAGTGGGAGCAAGAGAGATGTCTGGAAATGGAGAAAAAAGGGTAATTAAAGAAATAGAGAACGAGAAAAGAGGGAAAATACAAACATAGCATTCATAGAAAGATGGGTAAATAGAAAGTTAGAGGGAGAGAGAAAGAGAGAGAGATAGAGAGAGAGAGAGAGAGAGAGAGACATACAATACAGACAGACAGAATAAAGAGAGTGGGAGTAAGAAAGAGGGATAGAAAGATGTCTGAAAAATGAAGGGAAAAAAGATGATAATTCAATTAATCTAGAGAAAGAGTGAAGAGAGGAAAATACAAACATAGAAACCATAAATAGAAAGATTGGTAAATAGGAAGTTAGAGATAGCATGGGTCCATGGAGAGAGAGAGAGAGAGAGAGGGGGGGGGGGGGGGATGGGAGCAAGAAAAAGGTTAGAAAGATGTCTGGAAATGAAGGGGAAAAATGAACAAAAAGGGAAAGAGTAAAGAGAGGAAAAGACAAATAAGAAACCATAAATAGAAAGAGTGGTAAATAGAAAATTAGAGAGAGACACACATACAGAGAGACATATGGACAGTGAAAGGATTGGAGATAGAAAGAATATCAAGATTTAAAAAAAATTATTTTCAATTCGAAATCTGATTTCGGAAGACCACAATCAAATTAAATTGACATAAGAATAGAAAGAGTCTTTTTAAAAGAAGATTAAATGATATTGATTAGGAACATTATAATCCTCACCCAAAGGCACAAATTATTTTAATTTTTGTCATTTTGTAAAGTGAGAAAATATAAATCTTTCCGACATGGCAAATCTGAAGTCATGATATACCTTCTATTCATTTACAGATGGAAAGGAAATGAGAGGTATGTATTTATGATGACATATAAATCATTCTGCCAAAGACAAGTCTGGCATTTAGTTGATACCTAATCTTTTTGTTTGTTCTCACTTTTCCAGTTGATATGTTAGTGTAGTAACTATTCCTTATGAAATATGCATGGGCATATATCATATTCTGTTCCATTTCATGAAGTACCATAAGCTATTCATATTTCACAAGGTGCTTTTTACAAGGATAGCAACACATTATTTATGGTTTTTCATGTAATAATAAGTCAATCCTGTTTGTTTTCCATTCTTTTTAAATTTTGAATTATTCATTCCTTAAAAAGAGGATTTATGATAAAATGATTTCTTTTACCAGAATACAATGAAATTGTCTAATATTCAGAAGTTTTTGTGTGATATAAATGCATTTCTTAAATATGATTTTTTCAGGCTGCAATGTGTAGTCCGTAAAGAGGTAGAGCTTGCTTTATCATAACACATAATTTAAAGATTGATATCAATGAATATCACATGCTTTGAAGACTAAATGAGAGTTTCATTCTTAATTCATAAAAAAAATCTTGTTTCACTCTTCAATGGCTCAAAAGGAAGAATTTGTACAAAAATATTGCATACATTATTAAATAAAGGACAGGAGAAAGAAACAATTTTAATAAAGAAATGAGTAAAGTAGTGAGAGAGAGAGAGAGAGAGAGAGAGAGAGAGAGAGAGAGAGAGAGAGAGAGAGGGAGGAGGGGGGGGGGGGGGCGGAAGGGAAAGAAAGAGAGAGAGAGAGAATGAGATTTATTTTGTTTAATTTATGTTATACAACAAACCAAATTGCATTGAATAAATTTAAGTGTGCCAACCATCGCAGAAAACATATGGCCAAACTAACTATCAATGTTTTGGAGAGGAGGAGCAAATGTGAAAGTGATTAACAATTAGAAACGATTTGAAAGATAATGCAACATAAAAATTTGAAATGCATTTTGAAAGAGTTGTAGAAAGCTATTTAGATTTAAAGAAAAGGAATGCAAAAAGATGCACAATATTTCAATCTTTTGAATCAATAAATATCCTGAATATATTTTATATTATGTGACTTCATACATTTCTTTCATTTTGTTTAATAAAATGGATGAATGTTATAAATTGTGGAACGTATTAAAAGAAAACAGAAGGAAGACAGTTTTCTGTAGCTGCATTTTCTGCATTTTCTGCAAAATGACTAAATATTGTAGGAGAAACAAAAGTAACTATTGATGGGATTTTTCCTTCAAAGTACATATTAAAGTAGAGACTGGATTAAGTTGATTTGGGGATTATCTTGTGGAATATTTTGAATATATTCAGTTATTTCTATTTCATCACCTGTTTAGCAGTTACTGTGATTTATTTTAATGATGGCTATTTTTTTCAGCTAGAAAACCTTTACCAATTTTCCAAATTCATGGCTTGAATTTTTCACAAATTGCAACAAGCAACAATGTTGTGTACAAATACCTGCTTTTACAGCGAAGCTAAGTCAAGTGAAATAACTTTTTTTTCTCCCTAACTTTTATCCTGTGTGGAATTCAGTACTATAATAAGGGTTTAGAAAAATTATTCATTTCTGATATCCATATTTAAGTAAAGCAAGAGTTTTTCAGTTTCAAATAAGATTTAATTCCTTATCATAAAATTGTAAATTATGAAAATGAAGATGCTAGATGAGATAGATATCAAAATGGTTTAAAACTAAATTCATGTATATGATTTCTCAAAATTAGCGAGCCTCAGATCTATTATCCATTTTTGAAGGAAAGGGATTATTTTTCCAGATAGATTGATGAAATATTCATTTCAATCAAATGAACTTTACCCTGGATACAAATTTGAGCGCTATGACTGTTAATGCCATTATTCAACAAAAGTATTTCTACACTTCCAGTAATTGAAAAGTTGAACATATAGAAATCCAAGAATGCCAATTATTTGACAACGAAATCAAGCCAATAATAATGTCAATTATTTTGTATGAAACATTTGTTAACCGTCATTGGTACATTTGCGTCTTTTTAAAGATTTAATGTCTTTTAAAGGGCTCAAGGGTTAGGAACTAAAGTTGAACAAAAAATCACTTTATTTAATATTGTTTGTGTAAAGGGTCCCTTGATACATCTTGCAAAGAAAGAAAATTCATGACAAACTTGTATCTCTTTTGTCCAATAACAAAAACATTTATTTTCAATCGAAGCCATTCCTCACCATCTCTCGAAATTGTAAAAACAACAATTTGGAGGATGTAGAAGGGAAGAGAAGAGGATGAACAGCAATGCCTACAGAAGTACACTTGTTTGTCAGCCAGTGAAACATAATGCACTAATTGATTGCGAAGACTGTAACTTCTTGGCCAAAAACAATGCGCAGAATTTGCCAGTGCCATTGGAGCCTTGCCCGCTGTATAATACATTGGAATCTGTCCAGGCTCGTATGAGAGATATGTTCTACACGTAGCTTGTAATGTTGTCTTCAGCAGAGCTGCCCTTCCTCCGCGCCATCTATGCATTCTCTTTTGACATTATGAATTATATCGTAAAGGGAACAAATATGAAAATGCAGGCGCGGAAAAGCTTGTACGTCCTATTACCGCTCCGCATGTATATATATACATGTATATATATATATATATATATATATACACTGCGTATGTGATGATATCAGGTGCATAGACTTTTGCCCAGCCTTATTGAACTTGGATTGGCACGGTCCCAATGTCAAGGGAACGGTGGAGAGCCATAGACAGCCTGGGAGAGAGACTAGCTGGGTATGTTGTGGGTTTAAACCACACAGAGGTCATGTGACGGGAGGCGGTCCTTCTTGAAGGTTGACCGCTAAGTGCCTAATGGACACCGGGCTTAGCAAACAAAATGAGGGATTGGGCTGGGGTTGAGGCTAGATCAGCCAGTGTCATCCAGAGTTCATGCTCAAGTCTTCTTAATAAGCAATGTGTTTTATTCATATCTGTATCCATTGCCGTTCCGATGGGCAAATTTTTCCTTGTGCGTCATCGAGAAGCAGGCGAATTAATGTTTTTGTTTTGGACGGATGGTTTTCTCTTTCCGCCCATAAACTCCCAGCAGTCTTTACCATCATGTTCAGAAATACCAAGGCTATTGTTATTACCCGTCTGCGGATTGGAAAAAGGGCTGTCAAATTGTGTGGAAGATCTGCTGGTCAAAATAATTGACCACTCGTCTCTTTAATCAATCCATTTTGTAGACTCAAATAAGATTTACCCCGTTGTAGACAGATCTATTGTGTCTCTTTCTGAAAGAAACGAAAGTAATCATTTTTCTTTTGTGTCCCACCTGTAAGAGTGAGGAGCTGTATTTTTCACAATTCTTATCATTGAATAGAAAGGATATGTTCATAAGAGGATTACTGAGAAATCCATATTAAGCATTAATAGAACACAGTGCCTTTTCTATGTAATTGAGATTTTAATTTGTCTTACCTGAAATTTTAGTATTTCCGGACTTCCAATTTTTTTTTTATTGATTCACAGACAACTTGATTGTCTCTATTAAAGATGTGATGGGAAATTGCAAGAAAGCTTTACCTCCCTTAAGAAAAAATGATATGATAGAGATAAAGAGAGAGAGAGAGAGAGAGAGAGAGACAGAGAGAGGCTCAATTTTAATATTGTCTTAATTCCTTCCTTCATTTATTTCATCTGTCATATACCGGTATCTTTAAGTTTTTTTGTATTGAAATTTCATGATTTGCATTTAGGTGAGGATGTACTATTTTTCAAACAAAAACTTCATCTTCTCATAATCTCCAGCCTCTTTCCTAACCAACTGATGTTAAAATAGTTATATTTCATTTTTTGCATTATTTTGGGATAGATACCATAACACCTAAGATAGGTGAAAAGTTCCAATAGATCTCTTCATTTCTTTATATTTCTCTCTATTTCTTTTTGTATATCTCTTCCTTTCTTTTTGTATATCTCTTCCCTTCTTTAATATATATCTTTTTCTTTCTTTCTTTTTGTATATTACTTAATTTCTCATTATATATCTTCCCTTCTTTTTATATATCTCTTCATTTCTTTTTGTATTTATTTTCCCTTTTTGTATATCTCTTAATTTTGTTTTCCCTTTCTTTGTGTATCTTTTCATTTCTTTACAAAAAATATATCTCTCCCTTCTTTTTGTACTCTCCTTTTCTTTTTGTACATGTATATCTCTCCTTTTCTTTTTGTATATCTCTCCTTTTCTTTTTGTATATCTCTCCTTTCTTGTTGTATATCTCTCCTTTTCTTTTTGTATATCTCTCCTTTTCTTTTTGTATATCTCTCCTTTCTTTTTGTATATCTCTTCCTTTCTTTTTGTATATCTCTCCTTTTCTTTTTGTATATCTCTCCTTTTCTTTTTGTATATCTCTCCTTTTCTTTTTGTATATCACTCCTTTTCTTTTTGTATATCTCTCCTTTTCTTTTTGTATATCTCTTCCTTTCTTGTTGTATATATCTTCCCTTCTTTTTATATATCTCTTCATTTCTTTTTGTATATATTTTCCCTTTTTGTATATCTCTCCTTTTCTTTTTGTATATCTCTCCTTTTCTTTTTGTATATCTCTCCTTTTCTTTTTGTATATCTCTCCTTTTCTTTTTGTATATCTTTCCTTTTCTTTTTGTATATCTCTCCTTTTCTTTTTGTATATCTCTCCTTTTCTTTTTGTATATCTCTCCTTTTCTTTTTGTATATCTTTCCTTTCTTTTTGTATATCTCTCCTTTTCTCTTTGTATATCTCTCCTTTTCTTTTTGTATATCTCTCCTTTTCTTTTTGTATATCTCTCCTTTTCTTTTTGTATATCTCTCCTTTCTTTTTGTATATCTCTCCTTTTTTTTTGTATATCTCTCCTTTCTTTTTGTATATCTCTCCTTTTCTTTTTATCTCCTTTTCTTTTTGTATAAATTCTCTCCTTTTCTTTTTGTATAATTATCTCTCCATTTCTTTTTGTATATCTCTTACTTTCTTTTTGTATATCTCTCCTTTTCTTTTATATATCTCTCCTTTTCTTTGTGTATATCTCTCTTTTTCTTTTTGTATAATTATCTCTCCATTTCTTTTTGTATATCTCTCCTTTTCTTTTATATCTCTTACTTTCTTTTGTATATATCTTCCTTTCTTTTTGTATAACTCTCCTTTTCTTTTGATATATTCCTCCTTTCTGTTTGTATATCCCTTCCTTTCTTTTGTATATCTCTTTCTTTCTTTTTATATTTTCCTTTAAAAGAAAATATGTATCTCTTCTCTTCTTTTTGTAAATCTCTCTCTTTCTTTTTTTTATATATCTCTTCCTTATTTCTTCCTAATATTTCATTGGATGTAAATTGATAATACAGCAATAACCTTTTGAAAAAAATATCGAAACTTCACACCTTGGGATAGTTCTGTAATACTCTCACAATGTTAATTCGAAAATAACTAAGGACAATTCTATTAATAACTCATGTTGAAAATTCATTACCAAAGCAGGTGATTCATCTTTCTAAGCTATTCTTAATGCACATACTTTGGGCTTATGAATTAGATATCCCTGTTAAATCTAATAACAATATTGAACATACATTTCTTATCTAGAAACGAGCGATAAGTTAAAGTGTTATAAACTGTCAAAAAAAAAGTAAATGTTTGATTTGGCTTATAATTAATTGTACCTTTCCTTTTTCACTTTCATATTTTTTTAAATCCTAATCATATTAATGTTTATCATGACCTTTCTGAAAAAATAAGTCACTCGAGGTACAAAATGGTATTTTGTGTTTATGAGATCTTTCATCTTTTGCAATTAATTTCAAGTTGATTTCGCAATTTCAAGTCTTACCTATTATTATAATTTTTAATATTATCACTTATGTGTACTTGTGATAAACGACTTTAATATTGTGGTGACTGATAAATATTTTGTCTGAAATGTTGATGATTTTAAGCTTTGCTTGGACGTCAACTCTCCCCCCCCCCCCTCTCTCTCTCTCTTTTTGAAATAAATCTATCAGCACATGCCCTAACGGAACATTCTTACATTTTGTTTTGTAATTATTTTTCCAGCATTGTGAACAATGGAAAGGTATTTTCCCCTTTTCAGCATGTTGAAGTAAATAAAAGCGTTTTCTGGAGACTTTTCAAAAAAAAAGAAAAAAAAAGGAAAAGAATTTCACCTTCGAGGATGAAACATCCTCCGTGTTTTTGCAGCTTCAAAATGTAAAAAATGATGCCTTTCAAGAATGCCACAGAAAATATGAGAAAAATATCCTCTGAGAAGAGTCTGATAGAGTTCTAGAAACTTCCAGAGAAAGCAAATATCACAGGAGAAAGAGCTCTTGAAAGATTTTCCATCAAGGAAGATGTAGAAAATATATAAGAAGACCTCATGCAAGCACAGATATGCTTCAAAACTGTTAACTTTGCTTTGGAGAGTTACGCTGCCAAATCGACTCCAAAGTGACCGATTCTTGGCCTTTCAGGATATTGTAACTGAGTTTGGTGTGGTGTCAAGGCATTTGGTGTGACTGCATTTTAATTATAAAGATGTTACTAAAAGTCCATTCACGTTCCTATTTTGTTGTCAAGAATAAAGCAAGTATTGTTGCTGTACCCGGCTTTAAGGATAACCCTCTAACTCCCAAATTCTGTCATTCCTATAGGCTTTATACAGTAACCACACCACTCATAAAGCCAATGGGTTAAGCAATCTTCAGAATACTTTTCCAGCTTTTTTTCCCCTTTACCCCGCCAGTTCCTAATTTCGGAAGTCTGCCTATCCCCCTCGCTGGCCGGGGAATGACCAGGCAGTGGAAAATGTCGCTGGTTTTCAGCCTTAATGGAATTTAGAGTAACCTTTTGAAAAATGACAGACTTATTTTCTTGTGGAATTATTCATATCAGTATGCCTACATTGACAAAGGTTGCTACATAGTTCAACCCACTCTTCTTCTTAATGGATTTGTTCACATTACAGCTTCTGTATCTTCGGGAACATTAACTTCTCGAACATTTTTTTTTTCTGTGATCAGTAAAAATTGTCTTCTCTGTCAATTATGTCCTGAAAGAGATTGTTTGTGGAACATTTTTTTTTGGAATATTTTTTTTTTCTTCTTTTTTGAATAGTCATTATCTGGAAAAATTATCTTCTGGAACAAACATCATCTGGAACAAATATCTTTGTATCATATTTATTATTTTTACTTTCTGGAAGACAAGACAGCATAAGAATTTTGTATTGTTCGCACAAAGCATCCTTAAACTCATGTGAAAGCCAGATTGAGAACAAAATAAGATCATCCTCTATTACAATGTTTGTCTATGAATTACAATGAATTAAATCTCTGAACAGAACAGTTGGATTCATGAAGTTGGCCCTCATAAGGTTGGCCCTCATAAGGTTATTTTCATTAATTTTCTTGATAAAAAATGGAATCTGAGCAGAATTTTCTTGCTTCTGGGAAACAAGAAAATTTAAACCCGGATGTACATTAGGACGATCCAAGCTATAATCAGATTAACTATCGATCTCCAGTTTATCTTTTCTGATCGTAGACATTTAGTTAAAGATAAAGCAAAAAGCCATGCTGTATTAACTTGAGTAACAATCTATATCCATTTATCTTGTAAACTTAACAAATTATAGTAATATACAATTCCTTTTCTTAATGCGAACTCTCTGTTCTCACGAAAGCGAATCTTCGAGAAGGTTGGTTTTAGGACACATTTGGCCACAACTTGAACTTGGCCATTGGTTATTTCATCTTCCTCTCCGCGGTCGGTCGGTCGGTCGGTCGGTCGGTGCAAACCTTGATGGAGATTGTCAAGAAATGAATGAGAAGAAAATCAACGTTATCTCTGGACTTAAAACATAAAGTGACATTTATGCTCAGAGATAGGTAATGTCCAAGCGACCAGCTCGAAGTAGAATCAAATTCCTTTTGTCATTTCTTTTATCAATTTCGAGCGCTTATATCAGCGTGAGTGATTGGATATAAGGCAGAAATTTAGAAAGGGGAAGAGAGTGAGGGATGTCATGGAAAATAAAGAGAGTGGTGCTTTGCGTTGTTGTTCTTTATGGTTAGCATTGTGAGTCAGAAAGGTAGAGAGAGAGAGAGAGGGAGAGGGAGAGGAAAAGGGGTGGGGGGGGGGGGGGGGGGGGGGAGGAAACGTGGAAAAGGGAGAAATGTGAATGTTTTGTATTGTGTGACTCTTTGTGTATTAACCATTGTAAGTGCTAAATACTGTAAGTCAGCATTTTACAAGCGGAAGAAAGTGAGATGGGGAGGGGATGGTCCTGGATATATTAAGAGATTGATGCTTGTAGAACTCTTATGTTCTAATAATGGTAGTTTATGGTTTAATGTTATTGATGAGTTGTATATATCATTGCTTACAAAGGAAAATTAGAGAAAGAAATAAAATAGAAGCGCTGGAGAGAAATTTAAAATGAAATAATGCATCTGCCAATATATGCTTTATACTGTAGTAATAATTGTATACCCAGCTCATTTTGAAGAAAAAAAGATGGACACTTTTGGATGGACACGACATGAAAAGAGATACTTTACCACAATAAATCAATGTAATGTATCTACCTATTATTTGCTAGTAAATGTTTGAAGAAGTTTGGAATAAACTTAAATGTATGCCGACGGAGAGAAGTTTAGACTCGATATAAGCCATCCAAGGCCTCCCTGACCGTTGTTTGAGTTTTGGAAATGTTTTTCCCAGATATCCGACTTCCTCTCTGCCGCGTACACAAATGACTTACATCCAGTTCAAAAGTGACAGTACTTTAGACCAGGAATGTCTCAGCATTTTAGCTGAATGGAAGGGGATCCATTACACGCTGTGGTGACAGTGGCCTCATTCACACTGCAACCGAAAACCATTGATTTTTCCCACATTTCGGTGTTTTCAAGAACAAAATTGAAATAGAAACAACGGAATAGTGTGTTTTTTTGGAAACGCCCGCTGAAGTTTTAACAATTTTTGCAGTGTAAATGTAAACTTTTGTAAGATACTGATCATTTACTCACATGGATTTCCTCGCTTCCGTGCTAACACATGCATGGGGTGCACTCACAAGTAGAGCATGCGCATCGAAACGCCAACATTGGTTCAAGCAAACTTCAACGTTTTTTTTAATGGGGTTTTCCAGTAGGGTAAATGGTATTTAAAAAAATTGTGTTTGGGGGAGTGTAAATGATCCTATTTATGTCAGGCTGTGTTTGGTAGGTTTGGTAGGTTCTTATAGGTTTTGGTATAGTGTTGGGTCTAGGATTATAGCAGTGGTGTGTTCTAACCTCCCAGTTTTCTCTTCTGTGGTTAAAGAGAAAGTTGAGTTCTGGGAAGAGGTGAAAAATAATTTGTGAGCGTTATCATTCTTATAATGCAAGTGTGGAAGAACATCAGCTAAGACATGTTCCCTGAAAAGCATGGCTCTTCAAATGCCTTCATATTCTAAATATATCATGTTACTCGTAAAACTCGGGGGGTATGTTTTTTACGCCACGTGTTCGTGTAGTCCCATATACATCTTGCTGTGTACAGTGTTTGTAACTTTACCAAGGCTTGGCCAAATTTCTTATCATTTTGATGATTCCAGAACCTTGCAATACACACAAATTCTTATATGCTAGATGATCAACCTTTTCTGGTCGATTTCACACCGTTTCTTTCACAATGCAATCGCATGACCAGAACTCAACTTCATCTTTAATGTTGCATTTGATTTGTGCAGAAATGCCCTCATTGCCGAAGCTTGGTGAAAATACTTTGAGGATTCATTGAAATTGAACCCCCACTACCTGTACATGTGGGTAAATCGAAACCTTGTTAGAGGCACACCACATATTGCACCAAACGTCTATGTATAAGGCAAACTTGTCATTTAAAATACAAATGCATCAGACATGAAGGTGTGTATTAAAATGAAGCTTCACACCCACATAGCACTTAAATATGAATATTAGAATGTCAGAATTTACATCTGAACCTGGAAGAAGGGGATCTTTAAATATGTTTTTTACTTTTTCAATGGCTGCCAGCCTGTCACAGAGCTTTACTTCTCCAATTTGACAACAAACAATGTGTCTGACCCATTTAATTAGTCGGTAGCGAGCGAGCTGTGTAAATGCCTGGCTGCTCAGCCAGCTGGCCAGCAGCCAAGGGAATTCCTGTTATCAGATATGCCTGTATGAAAAGCATTTCAAAACGAATTGATTCATTCGCATTGAAAGTATTGGAAGCATGAAAAGGATAGGTTATTTTCCCCCGTTACCCTTTTTTGAATGGATCTCATAAGTACACGAGAGGCATTTAGACTGCAAACAAAAACCATTGTGTTTTTTACACATTCCACAAATTTGTCGGAAGTTGCTAGGCAACTACATATCAACATGACGACGAACCACAATGGAAAATTCCACCTCTGGATCTTTTTCTTTTTAAAATTAACAAATAACACCGGCTGAAACTCCACCGATTCTAGCAGTGCAATCGGTCGCTCTCAAAAACACTGTTAACTTATTCCAATTTTTGCCCACGTGACTCTCCATGCTTTTGCACGGTGTGCAGCTACAACAAGTGGCGCCTGCGCACAACTCACAAACAAGCACACAAAATCTCCCAGAATTCATAAACACAGGCGGGTTTTTACAGTCTTTTTAAAAGTGTATACGGTACTTCAAACCAATATTGTTTTTTCTGCAATGTAAATCTTTTTGTTGGTGTGAATGGCTCTAACATACATTGCACCAATGGACTAGCATGATGGTCAAAGGGCTGTGAGTGACATTAGGATGGGGTTAGGAGGCTACCCCCCCCCCCCCCCCCCCCCCCCCCCGAATGTTACCTTTCTGCGTGGAACTTTTTTCTGGGATTGGTATTATGTCAAAGATACAGGATTAGGATTAGGATTATAATGCTCCCCTGGCTCTCAGCAAATAGATTTTTAGTTTATTATTTCAAAAGAATGTTGACATACATGAACATGTACATATAACACCCAGCATGAGTTTAATAACTCCCAGTAAATGATGTTTTATCATTTCCATACATCGGCCATTAGGGGTTTCCTGATTGCCTCAAGTGTGAATAGAACCTTTGGTAGTGTTGGCTGCGTGTGAAAGGGGCAGTGTATGGAACACAAAACGAAAGGGTGATGTCACCACAAGCTTTGAAACATGGATCGGAGCCCTGATGACATGGAGGGGTGGGGCTGAGTAATAGGATACGAGAAGTCAGTCAAAATCGTCTTTGTGATGGGGAAAAAATGTCTAGAAAGTCAGTTTTTGAGCCCTCAAGCCCAACGTTTCCCAGGCCTCGTGTACGTACCTTTGAATCAGGAAGATGTGTTTGCACTCGCTCCATTGTGATGGAAAAAAACATCTAGAACGTGATTTTTTGGACCTCAAGTGCAATGTTTCCTAGGCCTCGTGTACGTACCTTCGAATCAGGAAGATGTGTTATCACTCGCTTCATTGTGATGGGAAAAAATGTCTAGAAAGTCAGTTTTTGAGCCCTGAAGTGCAATGTTTCCCAGGCCTGGTGTATGTACATGTACCTATGAATGAGGAAGGTGTGTTTGCACTCGCTCCATTGTCTGTCGATCGCTTTGCGCAATTTTAGTCATCGATTGAATGAGTTGATTCAATGAGTTTGTTATTGATTCAGGACCCTGATTTCTGCAAAGTTTGCTGAAAGAGAGGGAACAACAGAGAGAGAGAGATAGAGAAAGAGAGAGGGAGAGAGAGAAGAGAGAGAGAAGAGCGAGAGAGAGAGAGAGAGAGAGAGAGAGGGGATGGGCGGACGGACAGATAGAAAGGCGGGGGGGGGGGGGGGGGGGAGGGCGGACAGAGAAAGGTACATAAACGGGAGAGAGAGTTAGGAAAGAAGTTATAGGAGACAGAAGTTTAATGTTGGGGAATATAAACAAACACAGATAAAAACATGTACAATTCTTATTGTAATATTTTTGATAACTTGATTTTCATTTGATGTACATCAGTTTTCATAGTTGATCAGAATTGGATAACTTTGGGAGTTTTTGAAGTAAAGCTTTTACGCTTATTGATTCATAGTTCATTCAATCATTCGTAAGTATTTTGTAAATCAACACATTTATTGAAAGAGCACTCAGCATTCCTAGTGAATAATGTTAACAAACATTATTCATTTTACTGCCAAAAAAGTTGCAGGCTTTTTCCCGGAATCCGAGTTTGACGTGGCCAATCATACACCCTGGCTTTAATTCCAAAATCTTGGCACAAAGTCATCACCCATTTATTCACCTTGAAGCAGCAAACCCTGGATTTAGGCTTGACCCCACCCTAGGGTTTGTGAGAAGGGAAAGGGGGGGGGGGGAGGGGGTTGGAGGACAGATAGACAGACCGGATGTTTGTAGTCTGCATCTACAGACCCTGTAAGTCGTAACAGGTATCGTCACTTACAGAAGATGTCTGAGCCGTAAGACTATGTACACTGCACAGTCTACTGTGTAGTAGAGAATCTTGCCTCCTGAGACTGACAGAGCTAGCCTTAGCTCAAGGCTTCATGGAACTTTGTTTATGTGTCTTGTAGGGTCTGAACATGCAGACTAAACTGGATCGTAAACAGATAAATTGAGCTTGGACTTGAGCCAAGGCAATGGTTGGAGGTGGCGTGGACCCTGGATGTAGCCAACCAGTATGCCTAGCCTAGCCTGCCCAGCTAGCTTTAGTTCAGGGCCATGGTTAGTTGGCAAGAACAGAATATTGGTCTAACTGTCATAACACACTACACAGGGTCTGAATTATCCAGACTGTAGACTACATGTACAACTTCTAGTTCTCTTAAGAGTTTGAACTGTAGTCTCCATGCACAGCCTCTGATTTGACAAATAACACAAATTCCATAAAGCCTTGAGCTGAGCCTAGCTCAGTCAGTCTCTTGCTGTGTCAGTAGTAGCTGATATAGGTCTAGCTCAAGTTACAATGTATTTTTTGTATAATGAATGAGTTCATGCTCAATGTGCTGACCATTGCCGGATAGCAGTCTGCAGGCACAGACTCTAATTTGACGCTTTGTCACAATTCATAAAGTCTTGAGCAGAGCCTAGCTCTGTCAGTCTCTGGCCTATTGCAGTACGCCGTCGGCCTACATGTAGTCTCATAGTGCAGACACTGTTACGCAAAGAAAGGGTTTGAGCCTCTAAACTAGACTGATAGCTCATGATAGATTGGGCATCCTTCACCTTTGCTTGGCCAGCAGGGAGCCAGTTCTTGCATCCATGTATGAACAGTGTTTTTGGTCTCTGTGATGGGCCCTGTTAACACGGCATGAATGATTTAGGTCAAGAAATGCTAGGTTGAGCCTGTTCACATCACCAAGTTGGACAGTGGGTCAGTCTACTATTAATGATAGAGAAGAAGTCTTTCGGCCAGTGATAGACCTCGATCCCATGGAGTGGATGACATCCAGGGCTATATCTGTTCCTTAAAAAATTGTTAATAATATAAGATAACAATCACTGTTATGCGCTACCAAAATCGATCCATTTGATTAGCTGAGAGCATTTTAATCATAGAAATTATTGATAAACACATTTTATGAAACTTCCCAGGTTGACCAAAGAGCCTGTTCACATTACAAGGATGGCCTATCATGGGTCGGGTTAACATAGTGATACACACCATGGACCTACTTACCATGACACACATTGGCATTATTATAGTGTGAAAGAGCTCTTGATGTGATCTCAATGCAGGAAGTTATCTGAACAGTACTAGGATGCCTGCTTTTGGATGTAACCATGGTAACAGAACAGGAAGATGGTCCTAAGGACTTGCCGATTTTCAGACGGTTGTATGACACATACCCCTGCTACGATTTATCTGTGATTAGTTTCTAGACTAAACAAATTTCTTACTTCAACCCTGGACCCAACACTGAACCTAACCCCAACCGTAGCCCTATCCCTAACCTAGTTGCAACCCTAACCCTTACCACGCACTTTCAACAAATAAAGCCTAGAGCAGTTGTCACTGTCCAGAACATACTGTATGTGGGAGCACTGTTCAGAGTCACTCTGATGTCCTGTGAATATGATGGAAATATCACTTGACTTCCTATCATGGATATCAACAGGAACAATTTCCCTTGGCTTTATTTTTGTCAATTGTTTATTCATTTTGTATTCAATTTTTTATTTGCAATATCTCTTTCTATTTCAGTTTTACTCACCTGCTGAATCCTTTTTTTCTCCTATTCCCAATATTTCCTCTCCATCTTTTACATCTTCTCTTTTCCACTTGCTATCCACCACTTTAATACCCATTCCTATTCTTTGATATTTACCTCCATCATATTTTCAGTAATTCAATTTTCTCATTTTCTTCCCACTTTCTCTTTCAACCATCCATCATATTTTTTTCTTACTACTCTACCTGTGTATCGTCATCCCTCGGTACGGGTATCCTTTTCACTGCCTTCTAGTCAAAACCTTATAATTACCTTCTTCTTATTTTGCCACTCCGCATCAAAAATATCAAATTTTTCTACCCACAAGATAATCTTTTGCCCTTCCGTAGAATTTATTCAATTTACAAGTTTAGCGGTGAAAGCCTGTTTGAATCTACCGTATAGGCCTACTGTAGTGAGAGTAGGATGTTTTCCTGGTTGTTTATTCATTTAATCACATTTATATCAAGTATCAATTCTTCGTTCATTTTCACATAGACAGATGGTCTCCTTCTGCAATAAGCCAATGTGCAGCTCTCTTTATGCATTAATACCATAAATTTGTTATGTGTGTCATCAGCGAAAGTTTTGATACAGTCCCAAAATTTCCGTCATGGTTATTTACGCTGTTAATGAAAGTAAACAAAAAAAACTTGACAGAGAAATTTGTTTACCTTTTGGCAGCAGAATCTCAAATTTATATTCTCACATAGTTGTCACCATTAATATGCCAAAACAGATTCAGTTAAGATATTTGACAAAATTCCAAAGTTCATGTACTGTACAGTGTAGCTATTTTGTCCATGCTCGAGGTGGCGGTGTTTGGCACACATTGTATCGTAGGGTGCTTGATGTACTTGTGTTAGGCCAGGGTTCTACAATCTACACCCAACATTTTTTTTGGAATGGTGTTCAGGTTCGACTGTTTAGAGTCTGTATACATTTGTACATGGGCCCCGTTTATTAAAGTACGTTCTCGTTCTGGTTTCTATTTTGGTGTGAGAGGTTCGTCAGGTGAAGTTGTTATCCATTTTTTAGACTACATGTAGGATGGGACCCTGATTTTTTGTTGAGTTTCATTTGGAACGATGCTCAACCATGCATTGCAGTGCTATACAACGTTTCATTGCTGTACAACGTTTCATTATATGATGATCAGACTAAAAAAAAGGCAGTGTTTATCGTAAAGCTGTACAATTTTCGTACAGCCGTACGATAAATCTTAGTAGTCTGAATGGTGGGTATATCTCTCTTGATCCTAAAGGAATCCTCTCCCACTTACCTGGCCCTGCCAATAATCCTGCAGACAAAGTGCCAAGGAGGAAAACATTAATGTATCAACACTCTACCTTTGCATTAAGTGCACCCTCAATATGTCTTTGACAGATTAAACACTCTCATGCTTGTTTTTGAGAGAGAATTTAAACTATTGATGTTTGCCCAAAGTAGTTCAGGAGGAGACAGAAGGCGCGTCTTCATCATCTCGAGATTGCCAAATAGCCCGCTATTTCTGATTTGGGAAATAATCCCGAAGTAACAGATCGTGTCTTCACTATCTCGAGATTCGACCTCAAAACTTGAAACTCGTCCTTGAAAAATTAGCTCGAGATATTTTGCTCGGCGTTAGCGCGTATTGCGAATCTTCGGTCTAGTGAAGACGCACAGGACAAATAGCTGGATATTTTGCCAAATAGTGGGATATTTTGCAAATTATTCCAAGATATCTTGGAATGACAATCCCGACCAAATATCATGCTAATTGCTACTTCGGTCTGATGAAGACGCAAATTAGCTGGATAGTTTGCGATCGGGATAGTTCAAATAACTGGATATTTGGCAATCTCGAGATAGTGAAGACAGGCCTAGAGAGGGTTCTAGTTTGATATTACCATTGTGTTATCAGTTTGAGAGCAAGAAGGATTTCATAACTCTGTTTTGAAGTATACAAGGGAATGCCCTTCTGGCTCCGGGCAGATGATGTGAGGTACACCTCCGTAACGTTATTCCTGTTGGAGAAAAAAAGGGAGGTAAAACATTGAACAATTGACCCTACCGCAAATTTGATGTCCAACAGTAGATGGCGACCTTCCTTTCACACTGCGCAAGTCGGTTTATAGTACTTATGATACGATACTGGGGGGAGACGAATGACAAGATTTTTTCCACCTTTAATGGACAATGTACAGAGATTCATGTTAGCAACATCATAATCTGTTTCTTATTAGTTCCGAAACTATACTATCAATCAGACTTTCCAGTTCTCGGCCCATTGTATTTGCATGGGAACCGAAAGTGCCTTTGGCTAGTAATACCCGTGGCTGGTACTGCCCCCTTTGGCCAAATACCGTAGTTTCGGTAGTGAGAATTACGAGAGGTACTTTTAAAGATAATCAGTGCTGGTCATACCCTTCCACACCCCTCTACTTGGCCGTTTCTTCAGGCCTCTCTCTTGTACCTCCATCTGTTCTCAACTGTCAATACACGTACATGTACGTCTGTCTCTGTCTGTATGTCTGTCCCTTTTTGTGCTACACTCAACCCTAACAGCTACATGTAGGAGTCTAGTGCACATTGACCCCCAACTTTATAAAGACATTTTCAAATTCGAAGGTGGTTTTTAGTCATGACACATAAACCCCGAAATGTCAGCCTGGTTCCCTTGTGTGAAAAATGTCAACGTGAAGCTTTGCTTTTTGTACCCATTCCCATTTGAAAATGAAACTCCATGTATGAACTTCTGAAAACTTTTTCACCCAGTAACTCATGGCATTATTTGTGAATTTCCATCTCCATCTCTTTTTTCAATGACAAATGACAAAAGTCAGTGACAAATCTGCTGATAACCAATCAGAAGCAAGGATTTCAGTCGCTTGTAACAAAAATTGTCATTTGTCACTGATGACCAGTTTTGTGAAATGGGGTCCAGAACTATTTGGTGTCCAAGAGTCATTGCACCTAAGAACTTTTGCCCTTGGCATAAGTCCTGCAAATATACATGATGTACCCCAGATCCAATATTACCCCCACTGTACAACAATTGAAACTTCTTTGAAACTTCTTTGATTCTTCTGTGATTCATTTATCAAATCAGTGCTACCTCGAGTCCCATCCTGTAAAAATGATAAAAAGGTTTCTCTCGATTTGTTGATGTACCTTGTAGTTGAATTAAATATTGAACTACCATTTGGTAGAGCCATTAGTGAATCAACATGCCAGTGGCTATGACACATACTAGACATCAATGGGTGATGAGTTTATTCTGCAATATTTGTTGACAATAGCGACCCGATGAGGAGGTGCAGAGATCAGGTGATACGACAATGGGAGCTATTTATATATAAACCAGACCATTCCGTCACAGAACCCTCGAAATTCCAGATTCCACCAGGGCCGGGCAGGGCTGCCAAGAAGACACCGACGACGTCCTACTCATTTACATTTACATGCTAAATACAGTTAGAAATAGAGATCGTCAAGCCGCAGTGTACAATGTTTATGTTTATGTATTACCATAAAGATTCCCTGCAGACAGTCACCTCACTCTGTAGTGGATGAGGTATGTAAACACGCTGATTGTGATGTGAACTAGCTAGTAGGAGGAGGCGTGAACTAGCAGGCGAGCGCTCGCTCGTTGGACGGGGTGGGTTGGCTCTGCGCATGCCACAGACCTAGTTTTTTTTTCCCCCGGGAATTTTATTTATGTAGCAACACCCAGGCAGGAAACCAGCTAAAGGTCAAAGTTCACCTGTCGGTTAGTCTGCTTCCTCTTGCGAATCTATTAGCCTTTTCCTCGCGTGGGAAAACGGAGAGGAGTGAAGGAAGATGAGGGTGAAAGATAGAGAGAGAAAGATAGCGTGGGGAGAGAGAGAGATAGCATGGGCAGAGAAAGTGTGTGTGAGAGAGAGAGAGGGAGGGTGATGTAGACAGAAAATTAGAGAAGAAGGGCAAAAGAATGATATACATGTAGATGGAGGCTGAGAAGATGGAGTGGAAGGAGAAATAAGCAGAGAGTAACAAAGAGGGAGGTAGGTGGGTAAAGATTAGAGGGAAGGATAGTGAGAAAGAAAGAGAGGAGTTGGAGAGAGATAAAATAGAAAGAGGGAAACAAAATTGAAAGAGAGAGAGAGAGAGAGAGAGAGGCAAAAACCTGTGGGGGGATGTGTAGGAGCTATAGGTAGAGGGACAGAAGGGGAGAGTTTTAGAGAGCTAGAGAGAGAGAGAGAGAGAGAGAGAGAGAGAGAAAGAGTAAAGCATACAATACCTACATGTAGTCTGCAAGCACAGACTCCAATGTGACACTTTACCCCAATTCCTAAAGCCTCTAGCAGAGCCTAGATCTGTCTCATATAGTGCAGACACTGTTATGCACAACGACTGACAAACTTTTCAAAACTAATGCAGGATGCGCCATTACACAACTGAATGACTAGATCAAACAATCGGCGGTGCCCTGGTATAGAGGTCAATTTTTTTCCTCATTTTCAGTGTCTCCGTCTGGTTAAAGGCATAATGTGGGGTTTCAGCTTGGTTTCGTTGTTCATTGACATAAAATTCTTGAAAGATTATTTTGAAACTTGAGTAGAAAGTAACCCCAGCATGATTCAATATGAAAAGACCTGTGGGATTCAACCTTGACACCAAGTTGTTTCTGATTTGTTCGTCATTCCGTAAAGCTCCAAAATAGTTGAATGTCATAAGGCCTGTTTTCATCAGCTCGAGATAAAATGACTATCCCGATCGCAAATTATCCAGCTAATTTGCATCTTCATCAGCCCGCAATTGCAATTAGCCGGATATGTGGTTGAGATAATCATCCCAAGATATCTTTGGCTAGTTTGCAAAATATCCCGTTATTTGTCCGGTGCATCTTCACCAGCGCGAATGCTGAGCAAAATATCTCAAACTTGAGTTTCGAGTTTTGAGGTTGAGTCTCGAGCTGATGAAAACGCGATTTGTAACTTTGGGCTTATTTCCCAAATCAGAAATAGCGGGCTACCGTATTTGGCAATCTCCAGCTGATGAAGACATACATGTACCTACATGTATAGAGATTGTATGTGAGAGGGAACTAAATTTTGTATTTGGAGCAACATGATTTGGCCTACAACCAATGTCGCTTAAATATGCCTATATGCGTGTGTCGTAACTATCTCTCTCAGTGCGCTATAGTTCGAACAGTCTATTAGATTGTTATCAAATCAATTGGGTGGGCTATCTACTGTATGCACGGAATAGAAAACCACGAGCGGAAGGCCATTACACCGTTTGACGAAGACTTGGTATTGACGGAAAGAATATGATTGGAATATTGCCTACCCTGGTACATGACAGCTATCATAACTGTGTCATTTCACAGATGAGATATAGATAGAGAAAGAGAGAGACAGAGACAGAGAGAGAGGGGGGGGGGGGGGGGGTTGGGGTGCATGGGGGAAAAGAGGTGAGGTGAGTTGTAGCAAGGAGATGTTTATCTCTTTTGTGGTAGCAAGTGATGGAGGGTAATAGAGGAAAAGCTACAGAAATGGAATGAGAGAGAGAGAGAGAGAGAGAGAGAGAGAGAGGGAGAGAGAGAGGGAGGGCAAGATGGAGAGAGCTTGTGATTGCACAAGAATATACATAATAATTAAAATGCACATCTCATAAAATGCTCTGTAGATGATCACAGAATCAATGTAAAAAATCACACAAATGATAGAAGCATTGGCCTGATTTGTACAGGACAGGAGAAAAGGTTAGCTATTCATTTACCAAAATCTATATTAATAGATGAATATTGATTGGAGGTGTTGAAGTTATGAAGAATTAGAGAAAACCCTTTTAAAGCCAGTCTGTACTGCAGTAGTTTGGCCAGGGGGATTAGACCTCCCTGCAAGGTTACTGACAGGTGGTTATCTCATCAAATCAGCTCTCAATTAACATAAGAAAAAGGGATCATGGGGGACCAACAGGCACCTATTATGAATTGTTTGCTTTTAATATAGAGGGTGCAAGTAGTTATAAGTAGTGCAGTGGGGCTTTGAAAGAGCCTCATGTTTTTCTTGAGGAGGAGTGGGTTAAGGGTTGAGGAAATAGGGTGGGGTTTAACGATTTCAAGTGTTTGGAATGCATTCCCGTGCTCTTTATCAAGGCCAGAGGGTTGGATGCCCGGTGGGGAAACGAGATCATTGCCATGAGCTGAACACGCTTGCATTAATATCGCTAGAAGAACGTAAATCGAGACAGAGCACTTGCCGCCCGAAGGTAGTTCGTCCGTCCGTTTCCTTAAAATACGATTTCCCCCCTCTTTCTCTCGGGTAGGCAGTGTTGTGAATCTCAAAACCGTGCTGCATTTGCATTTGGGGGAGTTCAAACTCGGGTGAGATGATAATTTAGCTTCTGTTGGTTTTACCAGATCTCAGAGAGAGAGAGAGAGAGAGAGAGACGTCTGCGCAGCAGGGACAGCACACCATTGTCTTGGATGCGAGATACGTAGATAAGAAGAGATTGCGAGTGGGATGGAGAGAGAGATGGGGAGATAGCGTGAGAGATAGATAGCGAGAGAGATAAAGAGAGAGGAAGAGAGATGGTGGGAGAGGGATGTAGAGAATGAGAGGGGAAGTGAGGAGAGAGGCAAAGAAAGATCTAGAAGATGAATGAGCTAGCACGTGAGATGGACAGAAAGAGAGAGAAAGAGGTATTGAGAAAAAGAGGGACAGAGAAATAAAGAAAGAGAATGGAGAAGGAGGCAGAGGAAGAGATCGATGTACATGAAAGATAGAGAGAAATACTGAGAGAGAGAGAGAGAGAGAGAGAGGCAGAGAGAGAGAGAGGGGGGGGGGGGGGGGAAGGGAAAAATGAGAAAAATCGTAAAAGGGTGAAAGATAATGACATGTATATTGTGAAATTTTCCTTAATATTTCATATGGAGACTTTGGTATAAATGCCATTGGTGGGTTAAATTAAATCCTTGCATTTGCAAGTGACATTTCCAAGTGACAATAAGGGATATTCCCCAAGACTTACATATTCAAGAAACTTTCTATTGGCATGAAGTGACTGAGGTTACATTTAGTAGCAAGATCATACAAGTCCATCCTTGAAATTTCATCAGTATAACTACAGTATGTCAAAATATTTATAAACAAATAAAAGGAAACAGAGAGGAGAGAAAGAAAAATGTCCAGAAAAAGAAAAGAAGTGAGGGAAATAGGGAGAAAAAGAATTATTAAACTTGGAAGGAACAAGAATTGTAAGAAGAGAGAGAGAGGGAAGATAAGCGATTGAAACACACAGTTGCTCATGTAGTTCTTCTAGACGACATAATGTACTTTCCGTCGATTTTGCTCGATTTCAGGCATTCTCCTTAGAACCTACACGAGCCCCTCTCCCCACTGATTGCTTGGTATGTTTTTGACATTATGCAATATCGCAGTTGAATTTTGGATGATGAAACACTGAACTTGATGCGAACTTCGGGGCCGAGACATTCTGCCACTGTGGGAGGGCTTAGGATGTTTTTTCGAGAGGCGACTGCTTTGCTTCTCGGCCAGATCCTTTTACGATTAATGAAATCAGTGTGCTTTATCTTTGTTCGTTTAAGTTGATGAGCTTTTGGTAAAGTTATTTTACAATTTAGTTTAGTGTTACGGGCAGCGGATGGACTCTGGAGGAGGAATTAAGTGCTAGAGCTGATAGATAGAAAAGATATGCTCGTCATTTGATACAAATTTGATGTGTTGGTTGGTCAGTGTCCCTGTCCTTCATATACTGTTCAGACTATAACAGAAAAGTATAAAGAAACGTATAAAGAAACATATAAAAAATGTATAAAGAACGTATAAAGAAACGCATAAAGAATTGTATAGAGAAACGTTTAAAGAATGGTATAAAGAATCGTATTGAGAAACATAGAAAGAATCTTTGTATAGTGAAAGAAGAGTTACAGTTAGACTACAAAGCAACATTGTATAAAGAAACGTCATGTAAACAAAGAAATTTTGAAGAGGTCGTTTTTTTTTAATTTTGGAAATAGGATTATTTAGTGTGAACCTGACAACATGGTACTACTCAATTTGTTTCATTACTTTTATCTTGATCCTTAATCCTTAATCCGTTTCCTCCTATCCTCCCACGTTGCACCTCTCTCTTCCCTGGTTAGTAAGAAGAGCAGCCCAAATTAAAGATAAACTTGAGTTCTGGTAATGCGATTGCATTGTGAAAGAAAAGGTGTGGAATGGATCAGAAAAGTTGATCATATAGCATGTAAGTAATGGTGTGTAATGCAAGGTTCTGGAGTCATCAAAATCATCACAAATTTGGCAGAGTCTTGGTTAAGTAACAATCGCTTACACAGAAAGATGTATATGGGACAACACACATGGTGTCGGGGCTAGTACTACCCTGATTTCCTTATCTTTCTATGCTCATTACTCAGCCAGTATACATTTTCTTCCAAAATTATTTGACACATGACATTTATTTGTAATCTTGAACATTCAGTGTAAGTTTCGTTAGATTCTGTGAGAATTCATTTTCTTTTTTTTACCATAACTCAAGTTTATCTTTAAGTTAATTGAAACATTGGTGCTTCTGGTAAAACAGGGTTCAATAATGCATGGCTTTGTGTTTTGAAACATTCTTAATCGAAACTCATAGAGTTTATTGTGATTGATTGTATTCTTTCTTATTCGGTTATTAATGTGGTTTATAAAGCAAGTGCTTGTCTTGGACAAAATTCCAGTAATTTCAATATTAAAAACAAAGATTACCACATTTCTTTGTCAACTTTATAAGACATTCTGAACTTTGTTCATTCTCTTTATCCAACTTCTTTCTTTCTCTGTCTGAATCTTCCTCCGCCCTCACACTTTGATTCTGTCTCCTTGTCTTTTTATTTTGTATACCCTTTTTTGTACCCTCTCCGTTCCCATTCCCCTCTTGCCTTACCTTTCTATGTTATGGTGTCCTCTTTTTTCTCCTCTTTTTTGTCTGACCCTCTCTCCATCTACCCCTCTCTCTGAGTTCCCTTTCCAAGTTCCCCTCCAATCCCTCTAAGTTCCTCTTTCTAGAATGTTGTGTAATAACACATGCAGGCCTATAGAGCATACCTATTCCATCCCTGAATTACCCAATTTTAATCAGACATGATGGTTGTACTGCTCTTCAACAACGAGGGCAAGGCAGAAAAGGTCTTCGGCCTAAAAATAGAGCGCATTTTCAACCAATCAACTCAGTTAACACATGTGCCTTGCATGACAAATAATGCTCTCAATATATCGCAATGAAACCGAAATAATTGGCTTGACTACATGCACATATAGCTCTGATTGTGGGTGTAATGGCTGAGAAGACGCATGAGGTATGCACTCATCAACCAATTACAGTAATGGCTCAAAAATAAAAGCAAATATTTTCCCCTTTCGTTCCCTTCGATGAGATTTTTTTTCTCATTTCGCAGTGGCATCTCGTGTATGGGATTGTCGGAGAGGTGCGTCAGGATTGTCACAGTGACTTTGCAAAGCTGCGAGTGTGATGGTGTCGTCTAGTCTGGCTCTCAGGCTCAGGGATGTATTCCGTCCTCTCCTTGGTTATACTTTTAGGTGATTCTGGATTTAAGATGAAAATATACATTTAGACTAATCTTTACCTTCTATCATTATTGAAGATTATAGGGAGGAATGCTGCTTGCGTCTTTCCATTTCTCCAGGAAAATGGAAGTGAGAGAGGGAGAAGAAGAAAGGAAAAAAGGGAAAAAGGAAGAAAAGGGAGAGAGATGGATAGGGGAAAAGGAAGAGAGAGAGAGAGAGAGAGAGAGAGAGAGAGGAGAGAGAGAAGAGAGAGAGAGAAGGGAGAGAGACACACACATATACAGAGAGAGAGAGCCCGCGAGCATGCAAGATTGTGGAATATGCAAATTATGAGAAAGACAATATTAGAATGAGAAAATTTAAAAGACAAGACAAAGTGGAAGAAAGGATACGGAAAAAAAGGAGACAGAACACAAAGTGAGACGAAGAGACAAAATGGATGAGAAAGAGGAGTAATAGAACATAAGGTTGATCAATAGATTCAGATGATCATCAAGACTTTATAATGCGGGATGTAAAGTAGGATGGGATTAAAATGGACGAGAAAGTGGGGACTTGTCATCCTTTCATATTTCATGCCTCGATTATCTGCATTGCGTCATCGCATCTTTTTTAACTATCTTTGAGAAGTTGATTCATTTCTTTGTTCTCGATCCTGCCTAACCTGACTCATCTTTGTATAATTGAAGCAAGTAAATCTTGTATGTACTGAAACAAAGGCATGTGTTTGATCGAGAGAGAGAGAGAGAGAGAGGGTAGTAATGGTAATGAGGAAATACTAATAATGGAGGATGAATCATGAAAACCAGTCAAGATCTTAATACCATATCTCCCCTTTTATTTTGGGGTAATGAACTTTTTATAGGTTCAAGTACTTGTATGTTTGTGTATTTTAGGAAACTGGAGATGGTTGCAATTTGAATATTCATAGTATTCATGCAAGTAACAATGAATGAAAATTAGGATTATTGACAGAGTGAATATGGAGTTAAGCAATTTGAATGAACGTGATATATACATATTTTACACATATGAAATCATTACGATCTCAATGATGGTCTGACCGAATAGTCATGGTAGTAATTCAAATACATGCTAATTCAATTTGAAAGACCATGATTTGATACAAAATCTAGGTTTTCGAAGGTTACGATCTTCAGCTGCGAAGAGATGAAGCCTTTGTATGCTGCACATGCTCATTCTATGTCATTCCTTTAATAGTAAAGTTAGTGTTCAATCAGGTAAAGTTCAATTAGTAAAGAGATATGTGTGAGCTACAGCTCAATTTGGATTTTAAAAAAAGTTCAAGGTCTTAATAATCCACAGTTGCACATTTGCTTTTCATATTATTCTGCAGATGATTTATGTACATATAGATACGTGGTAATAGTTGGCTTCTGTAACAATATATTTTTGATCATTACCAGTACCAAACAGATTTTTGTAAAAAGTGGATTGTCACCCCTTCTTTTTTCAATTGGAAGCTTCCTGGCCTCCTCTTAACACAGAAACTGACAAAACCCTTTGTTGTCATCTTTCAGCCTTTCCCAAAATGGCTCAAACTATGATTTGGGGAAACAACATTTTGATCTATTTTTTGTCTAAAAAGCTTTGTGGCTTTCAAGGAAACAAGTATCTAGTGGCTCATGATGTTCTAAGTGTTAGGAAAAGGTACATGATGCTTCTGTGAAGCCCTTCAGGATATTTTCATATATTCAAACTGGAAGAAGATACAGTGTTTTATATGGTTTAATAGATTATGTTCTGGAATGCCATCCTTTCTGCGGTGTGCCGTTTGTATTCGATGTCCAGCAAAAGAGGGAACACAAAAACCTCCAGTTTTCACGTATGAGATTAGTGGAGATCAGACATAGGATTAGGATAGATTTTGAAACAGAGTCTTTCATAAGGTTCAGAACTTCAAAGGAATATGAAAATAATGCAAGTTTGGATCCTTCTTAATCTTTTTTCCTACAAGTATCCTTAAAAACGTATCCACTGTTTATTTCATTTCAGACTCGCGACCCCAGATTGACCCGTCAAAATTTGACATGGACGAGGCAGAGGCTGCCAACATGCTGATTTCATTGGGCAACTCGCGATCGGGAACGCCGTCTTTCGCACCGATACAGCACCACTCGGCTCCCCATTCTCCCCGATCTGCTTCCAAGACCCCTTCGCCTGCTCACTTTGGCCACCGCAGCCAGACTACTTTCATGCCCATCTCTCAGGTATATTGACCGTTACTGATTTTTTTGTTGCCACTTTGGCCATGCCAGATTACCTTCATCGCCATTTCTCAAGTAAATTGACCACAAGGTTATTTTTTTAACCACTTTGGCCACAGCAGCCAGACTACTTTCATGCCCATCTCTCAGGTAAAATGACCGTAACTGATTTGTGTTGCTACTTTGCATGTCAGACTACTTCCATGTCCATTTCTCAAGTAAATTGACCAGTAGGTAATTCATTTCTGAATAACTTTGGCCACCATTACCAGGCTACTTTCTTGTCCATTTCTCAAGTAAATTGACCGGTTGGTTATTAATTTTTGAACCACTATGGCCACCATGGCCAGGCTACTTTCTTGTCCATCTATCAGGTATATTGACCTCTTGATTCTGGTGACCAATGACCATTGCAGACTCCTTTTTTGCCTCTTACCATTCTGGCCACTGCAACCAGACAACTTTGTTAGACAGATTTTTGTGTCCTTAGTCTTCCTAGATGCAGGAGAGTTGATGTAAAGAGTTGTATGTCCATCAGGGTATTCTTCTTGCCATCTGTCCAACTTATAATTAAAGCTGAAACATTAGAAATGTCCAAACAGGAAAACAGGAAATTAATTGAAGTTCTGTAGAAGAAGATGTTATTTTCATATTGCTGTTGGCACAGATGGTTAACAAGCTTGGGATATTGTCTGTCGAGACAAGGTGATGATAATGATGGCTTTTGTGGAGTGTCGGCATAGACCTCAAGTGGTAAGACCCTCATGGGGCTTGATCTGAGGGTACGTTCATAAAAGATTCAACATTTTTAATCAATGTTTCAATCAAGAAAGTTCCCTTACCATTATTCCCTGTCATCCCCCAATTTTAAATCTCTGAATGGGATAACAGGTGGTTATCCCATGAAATCAGCTCTCACTTAACATAAGAAAAAGAGGATCATGGGGGACCAATGGTCACCGATTAGGCATGGTTTGCTATATAGAGGGTGCAAGCAGCTATACGTAGTACAGTGGGGCTTTAAATGAAGGTATGCTTCTGAAAGACTGGATGATTCAAGCATTCCCTGTCACTGATCCCAGTGAGACTGAGCTAGTGAAAGCTATCCTAGGCCATCCACTCTGGCCAAGCTAGCCAGCTAGCCTGTCCAGTCTCTTCATATGTAATCAAATCCCACCACTGCCACCTGAAAAGGGAAATTAGGTTGCGCAGGGTTGTGTTATCATTATCCCTTCTAAAGCAAGATGATGGAAGTCTACCCTGCCTGGGCTCTTTGCGATGGTGCATAGAAGTGCTTTTATTGCAGCTCTTGTAAAAGCACAGTGGAAATATTAACTCTTATTAGTTGTGTTTTTGTCATGCTCTTAATAGTCAAGAGGTCTTTCCTGCCTCAGCTGTTTGTGGTTCTAATATCAGTGCTTGAATGAAGTCTTTCTGATCTTATTTTGCTGATTCCTTTAATAGAAATATGAACAGAAGGGAAACAAAAATCAGAAATTTGGGCATTGTATCTATAGGAAAATCCCACTTGGTGATGGGAGTGTTTTCATTATGCTCTTTTAGGCAGAATGGTTGAAGCTTTCAATTGTCTAGGCTAGCTGATAGCAGTCTTTTCATGATGCTCTGTTTACCAAAATCATTAAGGATTTTTTCCTATTCTTTCCTGAAATACAAAGGATTTGATTTTTGTTAACTTACATGTACAGGATGAATTGAATCAAGTATGAAAATTAAATAATTGATCAAGGAAATTTTCCACTGAGAAATGATAAATTGACTTTGTTGCAGATTAGTTCAATTTTGGCCCATTATGTTTCTATCCAACTAGTTTAGAAGTGTTTGATCGGTATTAAAGGCATATGGTCTAACTAATGTGTTGCAGTTACTTCATCTGCTAGTCACAGAGCCTGTCTAGCTCTAGACAAGAATCTCCTGTGAAACTCAGGGGTGAACTAGTAAAACAACAATTACTGTGGTCAAAATAGTCATAAATAAAATGTTAGGGTTAGGTTTAAGGTTGCGATCGGATGTACATGTAGTATTGGGTTCAAGGTTGAAGTTAATTGGTTATCGTAGGAAATTGACCATGGTCAGTTGTTGCCAGAGCATGATTTGTGCAATCAACTGAAGATTGGTCCACTCCAGTGGTTTGCACCCATTCTTCATCTTCTGCCTGGACCAGTGGCGGAGGCAGGAACTTGCCTTGGCGTTGAAACTCCATATGTCTTCAAGATTTTATTGTTCTGGGAGGAGGGAACAGACTAAAAGGTGTTTCATGGTCTGTTTCTCCCCACAGTTGTTCGTACTTTCTCCATGTTTGCTATTAAAAGCCCCATGTTTGCATGAGCACTTTGCATCGCCCTGTTCCACCCATGTCGCGGGGGATAATGGAAACACCTGCGATATATTGTCTCTTTTGTATGCAGGTCATGTGCCTCAATCGGTGAAATGAATATCTCTGTTTCACCCAAAGCGGCATGTAGCAGACTGCTATAACTAAAGTAATTGGTTATTTGCAAGCCGTCCTGTCCAACCTAGCATCAAATTATATGTCCCCAAGACAGCACCTTTACCAACATCAGTATTCCTCACCGCCCTCATTTAAATCCTTAGTCTTTTATTTTGTGCTCATGTTTGGGTTTTTAATGTTCCTTATGGGTCATCATGTAATGTACCTTGATAGATATCCATCTTTAATGGCGGCGAGTTTAATGGTAGTTGTTTACCCTTTGATAAATGTGTTTGTTGATTGCGTTTCTTTTAATGTCATAAATGTGGTAGGGAATGATCAATCATGAGATACAGGGTGAAAATAACATTTTGAAACAATTTTAAAGAACAATACAAAATAGTTATAATGATCATAATCTAGCTTGAAAGTGCTTTACACTGTGATTGTGTTTACCGTAAAAGTCTATCCTTCATGTACCATTGAAATCAGCATTTTATAGACAAATAAAATATTTTTACAAAAAATTATTCAGCAAATCTGTCATCACCTCCGTGTGCAATATTATATGTAGGCACCCAAGATTGTGGAGTTGCCAAACAGACCCTAATTTTTTTGGGATAATTTCTGGGCATTACTTTGTTTTTTATATTATAAACTGAGGACAACGATCCTAATGGTAAATGTTACTTCTAAGATTAACGCATTTCAAAGTTGAGATGTTTTTAACAAACTAATTCTTTTTTAAAATGATTAATTCACCTTGTTTACATTTCCCCTTTAAATTTGGCTCTCATATCAAAATTAATGAACAGAAGGAAAAAGAAGAAAAAAAAAATGAAAATTTTAAACTTGATGTAAAAGGGACTGATTTGTCGGTTCATAGAAACATTGACGACTCCTAGAGGATTTCTGGTAACACATCCTGTATGTTTGAATTTTGTTTGTCTTCAGATGCAACACGGTTCTCACTCTGGCACTCCAAGCCGCTGGGGAAGCAGTACTCCAATCTCTGGCAGATCATCTGAGGTTACGTCTCCTAGACTCCAGCTTGGTCACAGCTCCGGCTCTACCCCAACTGTTCAGACGGGACTCAATTTCGCCACTCCGGTCAGTCCTCACAAGCTCCAGATTCGTATGGAGCACGCCAAACGCGAGTATTCCAGGAGAACAGATAGCCAGGACTCTGGAGTGGAGCTCAGTGGTAGCACCCCCAAGTCACCCGTCTCGGCCCAGCTCTCTGGGTCTTCATCGGTCACGCCCAGCCAGTTGTCAGGACAGCACATCTTATCGCCGGTCAACGTCGCCAAGCAGCAGCAGCAAAGAGCAGCACCGACACAAGTTCAGCAGCACCTGCAGCAACAGCAGCATCAGCCTCAAGGAGAGAAAAGCCACTTTGAGTTCCCTCCACCACCGTCTGAGAACAAACTGCGAGCTGCACTCTTGGCTCCACCAAATCAGACGATGTCTGGAAGCATTCATGTCCAGGCAACCCAGACAAGCCCCAGTAATGAGAAGACCAGTAAGGTAGCGCTATCAAAGGAAGGACATTCAGGAGATGATGTGTTTGTACAGGATAGCAGGAGGAAGCACAAGAGTGGTGACCAGGGGCGGGAGGTTCCCACGCAAGGGGGGCGGATCGTACCCCAAGGGGAGCAACAGGTGGGTCAAGCCCCACTGACACCGTCGGCCTTGATACCACTGGCATCAAAGGCCGCAAAGGACAACAACAGCAAAGGAGAAAAGAAAGATGGAAGTGGTAAGTCTAGTTATGGTCTCATTCTTCAATAGCAGGAGCACTGTGATCTATCACCAGAACCCCCTGCCTCTGATATAAGAGTTCCAGGGTTTCATAGTCATGGTCTCGTTCTTTATAGCCAGAGCTCTGCGATCTATCACCAGAGCCCACTGTCTCTCATACAAGAGTTCCAGGGTTTGATCCCCGATTGGTGCTTACGTCCTTGGACAAGGTGTTTTGCTCACAGCCGTCCCTCTTGACCAAGGTGTATTAAATATGTACCTGGTAATGCCAGAGTAATACCAATTACAGGGCCCTCAGGACGAGCAGTGTTGATACTGCCTCCCCCGGGTCATGGCGTATTGAGAGGAATAGTTGTGACATGTGCACACGTACGCAACCAAACGTCAATTCATGGAGCTCCAAATAGTACCCCTCCCACGTACAATCTATTTGGGAGGGAACATGAAGCACACACTATGAACATGACGGACAAAGAAAGCGGACAAAATATACAGTTCCTCATTCTACTCTCAACAATTGCTGTGGTAGACAAAGGAAAATACCTTCACTACTATTATGTAAAAATGTGTAGAACAGGTGTCACATGCATATTCACCTGTGCTACTTATTTGTGCATAATAGCAGTGAAGGGATGTTCCTTTGTCTACCACAGCAATAGTTGAGAGTAGAATGAGGAACTGTATATTTTGTCCGCTCTCTTTGTCCGTCATGTTCATAGTGACATGTACTATCAGAAGAGTATCATGGGACTAAACTTGAGGATACATTTCTGGGATACTATCTAAAAAAAAAAAACTTTTCCAACTGCAATCTGACAGTATTATGCATATTTTGGTCTAGATTTAACAGGAAGATAGGTTTAATATTTGGTACACCTATCCTTCTTTGTACCCTTGGGAAATCTTGGTTGCTTTAGGATTGAGGAAACTAAACTTCTTGGTGTCCTTTCTAGAATTGACCAGGCTTTAAAATTGCACACCTCTCGATCCTCCTTCTTTCAGATTTTTGTAGAAAGGGCGGTTTTATTTGATACAGAAATCTAAACAACCTCTTTCCTCTTGATTTAGGTTCTTAATAATTATGATAATAATATTAACCAGAATTTTAGTGCATTTAACTCTTCTAGTCAGGATAAAAGCCAAATCAGTTTAAAATTGGAGACAATCGCACGCTCAGACGTCATTTCGATACTGAACCAAATGAAATTCTACTATACAGTGAAACTTGTCTATAAAGACCACCCAAGGGAGACACAAAAAATGGTCTTTATAGGCAGGTGGTCTTTAAGTACAGGTTCCTTTAGTACATGTTTCAATGAGAAATCATTTTTAAGGGAGACAAATGAAGTGGTCTTTGTAGACAGGTGGTCTTTATGGACAGGTTCCTTTAGTACATGTTTCAAATATGAGAAACCATTTAAGGAAAACAAAAGTGGTCTTTGTAGACAGGTGGCCTTTCTGCGCAGGTAGTCACCCAATGAAATTTGACTGTATTTATTTTCTTTCCTTTTTAATAGCACAAGTTGTTGTCCCACCAGGTCACGTGCCTGTCTTCTACTGGCATTCTCTGGTCCCGATCTTCAACATCAGCCATCCCTCCGCCTCCTCCTCTCCAACACCCAGTGAGGCCCAAGCCATACCTGTCAATCAACAAGCAGCAACCAATCAGATGCAAGGTGAGTGAATGAAATCGATGAGGTCATGAGTGGGCGGAGCTTGATTGCTCAAACTGAGGTCCAGGTCATATTGTAGCCTTAAAATAAAATATATTAAAAAACATTTTTTTTTTTTACTTTTCATAAATTTCACACCAAGAACACAAAATCTCCTTGATAATAGAAAATATGAATCATATGAATCTTCATTTTATGCATTTTGAAATAACTTTTAAAAGATGTTTTCAAAGATACTAATGGCTCTCCATAAATTTGAAGTCCGACTTAGAGATAAAGTTCAACTTGAGATGTTTGTGAAACACCCACGGGTCATATTCGTTCAACAAGCCTATTATCGAATGGTGATGCAACAGTTGCTTTGGGCTTTCGTTAAATAGGGTTACGGTTTCGATTGGATTTAGGTTAGGTTTAGGAACAGGGTTAGGTAAAGTCTTTGGTACAGTGTGGGAAAATTACTATGGAGCAATTTTCACGGGAGCATGTGTCATACAACCAATCAGATATGTTGTAAGATAGCATTGAGAAATGATTGATCGATCAATCAGATGGATAGATGTATTGGCCTTGCAATCAATTGTAAATTTAATGTCGAGGAAGGCCAACCATGTTAAAGGTACCAATGAGGCAATCAATGGATGCATATTGGAGGTGAAGTTGAAAGTTACATGTGCAATGTACATAAAGTGGAAAGCTTGCGGTTGATGCTTCTGATTTGTGATTTTAATCTCAACTGAAAGAAAGAGAACTTTGACAAACTTGGTTTGATGAGCAATGTCTTATCCTCTCACTCTCTATGTCTCTTCTTGTGAATCATCCCATCCTTCTTATTCTTCCCCTTTCTGTCTTATTTTCACCACTTGATTTACCATTTTCTTTTCCTCCGTCTCTTCTTTGATCCCCCTTTCTCTATTTGAATATTTCTCTCTCATTCTGTCTTTTGTTTTCTTCCCATCATTCTCTGTCTCTTTTCTTTACTATCTTATAATTCTCTTTCCATATTCCACCCCTCTCTCTTTCTCTCTCCGTGTCTCATTACCTTTCCCACTCTCCATCTTCTTTCTCCCTCTCTTTAAATCTCCCACTTTTCTCTCTCCCATACTCTATCTCTCCCCTCCTTAACTCTTATCTCTCCCCATCTCTCCCTCCCTAACTCTATCTCTCCAATTCTTTTTTCTCCTTCTTCCCCCTCCTACAACCCTTTATTACTATCCTCCTTGCTCTATTCTTATCCGCTCTTCTCCCCCCTCCCATCTGTATCTCTCCCCTCCTTTGAATATCACACTTTTCTCCTTTCCTATCCCTTCTCTCTCTCTCTCTCTCTCTCTCCCCCTTCCTCTCTCTCTCTCCCTCTCTCTCTCTCCTTCCTTCCTCTCTCTCTCTATCTCTCATCTACTTCCTTCCTCTCAGGTGAAACGGTGAAGCTGTCTGGGGTGAGAACAGTGCAGGGAACAACCATCCTGGGCAAACACGATGGCCTCCTGCCAAAGAGAGAGGAAGGGTAAGACGTCATCACCAGTCACCCTTGTATCTCTTAAAGCCCCACTGCACTACTTATAGCTAGTTGCGCCCTCTGTACAGTACGTCCCAGAAAAAAACGAAACCGAGAATTATTTTAATCACTCATGCGTGAAATATGCATTATATGAGTTGCATCAAATGAAAGAGGAGGATCTAAGCTTTACAAGTATGTTGAGTTATGATAAAACATAAAACATCGATAATTCTCGGTTTCGTTTTTTCTGGGACGCACTGCATAGCAAACAATGCCTAATCAGTGAGCATTGGTCCCCCATGGTCCCCTTTTTCTTATGTTAATTGAGAGCTGATTTGATGAGATAGCCACCTGTCAGTGACCATGCAGTAAGGTATAATCCCTCCTGGCCAAACTAGTGCAGAGGGGCTTTAACTCATTGAATGCATGTTAAATCATGATGAAAACGTCTTTATTGGGTGCGCCGAGCTTTTTCCACTTTTTAGTGACTACGTTTGCATTATTATTCTCTTTAACAAACTCTTTTCTCTCCTAGAATTATTCAGTCACTCCTTTTGTGCCTTGTGTGACATAGGGCAGTGGTTCTATTGTTATCATTATTTGTAAATTACTATTGGGATGATTATCATCAGCAATATCATTGTCATAATTATCATTATCACAATGACTATTATCACCACCATCATCATCATCATCATCATGATCATCATCATCATCATCATCATATCATCATCATCATTATTACCATCATTACTACCACCACCATCATCATCATCATGATCACTATCATCATCATCATCATCATCATCATCATCATCATCATCATCATCATCATCACTATCATCATCACCATCATCATTCATCATGGCATTGACTCAATGATGTTGTCTCTGTTTCACCCCTTCTAGACCCAGTGCATTCACCTTCCCACCCACGGCTGGTAGCGTATCTCCTGGTAAGAGACGGTCACAGTCCCTTAGCTCTCTACCCAAAGATGAGAAGGAACCTCGCAGTCCAAGGAAGGTCAGTCAAACAAATTCTTTTGTTTGTTAAATTTATCCATGACCTCTAGCAGTTCAGTGTTATCTTAAAAGGGTTCAGATTTAGGTAACCTGCCATCTGCTGCTCATGATGTCCAGGGGGGTGTTTCACAAAGATCCTAAGTCAAACTTAACTCTAAGTTGGACTTAAAAACTATGGAAAGCCATTTGTAGCCTTAAAATCAAATATATTCAAAAGCGAAAATTCAAGTATTTTAGTTTTTTTTATGAATTCCACATCAAGAACATGAAATCCCTGTTGGTAAATAGAAAATATTAATAATTTATTTCAAAATTGTATGCCTTTTAAAGTAACTTATACAAAATATTCTCATAGAAGACCAACAATGTCCCACAATGCATCACCAACTGCATGTCGCACATGTGTGATGATGCTTGGGTCAGGCTTGGGTACAGGAAACGGAAATCGCTCTTCATACGTCTTCACTGAAAGATGGCGAAGTTGAAAATACATTATAGCAGTGGTAGCGATGTCGGTACAATGCCCTGCTTTTAAGGTTTTTAAATGAATCACATAAATGAAGTTGGTACCAATTGTTCTTATTTTTCACTCTTACCAAGTCAAAAAACATGGGTATAAAATGGACCAATGTGAATTAAAAGGATTAAATTTTACAAAGAAAAAATACTAATTTGCACATGAAAATAGATTATGAATTTCATACTACATTACCGGATTAAACTTTTTAATAATGTAGAAGTAAATCGACTCTTAAACATTCATGAATAGCACGACATACTTTTACTGCATTCAAAAGATACCAAACTTGTTGTGATTTTTTTCCTTCTGCTCATATATATTTATATATATATACCATGTAATTTTCTAGCATTCTAGATTAAAAGATTAAAAAATTATCTCTAAAAGGACACTGAATTGTGTTTCACTTTAACAAAATTCCAGTCTACTGGTGTTTAAGTCATTAAATCCTCACATCTAAATATTGAGCATTTTGCGATGAACCCATTTTTGTTTTGTTCTCAGAGTCGAGATAAAGACCACGTGAGGCGTCCAATGAATGCTTTCATGATCTTCAGCAAGCGTCATCGAGCACTGGTCCACCAGAGACACCCTAACCAGGACAACAGGACGGTCAGTAAGATCCTAGGAGAATGGTGGTATGCACTCAAGCCCAAGGAGAAACAGAAATACCATGAACTGGCATTCCAGGTATGGACAATCAACCGTAGATCTGATTTTAGAGTTCTTTAATCACATCCAAAAGGAAAATTTACCTATTGATGTATAGAGTTCAGACATCTTTCTCAGAAGCGAATTAGCAGACTGAAGTAAGCTGCCAATAACAAAAATGCTAATTTTCTTTGGCAAATTTGCTCTCAGCCAATCAAATGCCAAGATTTCAGTAGCTTATCACAGTTATTGTAACTTGAGAACAAGTTTAGTGAAACAGGACCCTGGTATAGTTAGACCTGTATAGAAGATGGTCTTTGTAGACCAATTTATTTTACCCCATATTGACATGAGAACCATCGTTGCAAGGGGAAAAAAAATGTCTTTATAGACAAGTGGTTGCTAAAGCAGATTTGACTGAATTAGCACCAAATGTGTACTGAACTAGCAAGAATCCTGGCGTTATGTACCGTGTATCCTTGGCTTTTAAAACTTTAATAATAATGACATTTCTTGTTTACCCAGGGTAGCCTCATCAGTATCAATATTGTTCTCCCTGAGGGTCCTGCAATCATACATTTACACGGCTTTCAGTTAGCAGAGCTAAATGTACTATTAAAAGGCGCTCAAGCATAAAAGGAATTTCTTCCTACGTGGTACCCATTTACCTCACCTGGGTAAAGTGTGGCAAATGTAGATTAATGTCTCTTCCATGTAGAAATTGATCTATTTATAATTGTTTCCATCCTTCAGGTGAAGGAGGCTCACTTCAAGGCGCATCCAGACTGGAAGTGGTGCAGCCGAGAACGCAAGAAGTCCTCCAGCGGCGGGACCGGCGCTCATTCCACCAGCCCTATGGCTAGCCCTGGTCCCTTGACTAGCCCAGGCCCTCTGACCAGCCCCTGTCCCGTCACCAGCCCTCTCCAGCTTCTCTCCCCTTCCCATCACATGATGAGCCCCCTGACTAGCCCACTCCCCATGATCAGCCCCAGTCAGCTGACTAGCCCAAACTCCTTGCCTCGTGCTAGCCCGAGCTCGTTGCCTCACGCTAGCCCCAGTAGGATGATGAGTCCTGGAAGGCTCAGGAGTCCCCTGCATGGGGAGATCCACAAGGAGAAGAGGAGGCTCTTTGAGTCTGATAGTGCGGACTCTGGTCCAAGTCCGGCCTGGGAACCTGGTGAGTACCAAATATGAGGTCTCTAGTAAATGTTTAAGAGTATTGTAAAAGTAACATTAGTTTTTTATTACAGTAATATTTAAAGAATACAATCAATGTATATCAACAGATTTCAGGCATTTGATGCATTTGGGGAAAAATCTCAAAAGTCAAGTTTAGGTTAGGATAGGTATTAATTGCATTTCATTTTATATCCAGATTTAATACTAGTTTTCATACATGTCAAAAAGAATGATGGTTTTCAGGCTCCCATTTAGATTTCAAAGTCATTTTCAGACTATGTTATAGCTTTTATATCATCTAAACATTGGAGATATCAGGCTTGTAAGTTAATATGCATCGCTGGTAAATCTTAAAACCATCTCTTCTTTTCTCTAAAGTCAAATCCGATTCAGACAGGACCTCCGCCCTCGTCACCATCCCCGAGCAGGAGAAGATGCCGCCCTCTACCATCAAACAGAGTCCAGTGCCCATGGAGCGTTGTCAGTCGGCGGCCATGTTGCAGCTCCCTCCTAAGAAGCGCTCTCTGAGTCTGAGTCACATGACAATGGGAAGCCCGACCAACATCCATTCTCCAAGGCCGACGCTGCCCACGCCCAAGCAGGTAAGATGGTGTGGTCAACTTGCTGGGTCTCATTTATTGGAAGGTCCATGGGTCAGAGAAAGAGAGAGAGGAAAAGAAAAGGACAGGAGACAGGGGGTGAGATAGAGAGATACAGGGATATGTATATATGTATAGGGAGAGAAAGATGGGAAGATGAGAGAGAAAGAGAGAGAGAGGAAGATGAGAGAGAGGGAGAGACAGACAGACAGAGAGAGAGAGGGAAAGAGAGAGACATAGAGAGATACAGAGAGAGGGGAATATGAGAGAAAGAGAGAGGGGAAGGAGAGAGAGAGAGAGTGAGGGAGGGAGACAGACAGACAGACAGACAAAGACAGGGAGGAGTAAAAAAGATGCTATACTACTAACAATGTTTTCTATGGTTTGCATCTTTCAGACGACGCCCAATCCCGACAGTACTCCCGGCACTGCCTCGCCCCCTAAGGCCAAGGCAGGGGACGAGCCTTCTAGCATCAAGCCTCTAGCACCCCTCACCCCTCTCAAGCAGCGCCCCAGGCCAAGGCTGGAATCGGAGGAGACTCTGAGCGATGAGGAGAGGATGGTGATCGATGAGGAGGGTGACGATGATGTCATTGGTATGTTTGAATACACTTTTATAGATACAGTAACACCTGTCTGTAAAGACCGCTCAAGAGATACATGAAATGCGTTTCTTCATACTTAGGTAGTCTCAATGCACATTTTCCTGGAAATAGAAAAAGTTCCCATGAAAACACTTCCAAGGGAAACAAAGATATGGCCGATATTAAGGAGGTGATATTTCTGTACAGATGGTTACTAAAGGCGTTCTCATCTTGTTTGTGAATGAAATATTTCTCGGGAAATTCAAGAACATTAAAGGTTACTTTGGTCTTGGATGATCCCGAAAAATGACTGTCCAAAAAGAGGCAAAGTATTTAGTTTAATGCCTTGAATAGGATATGGGAAAGAATGATCATGTGTCTGTATTGATAATAATGTTGCAATCTCCATTTTTTTAAAATTTTGATCCATATGACAAGAATATGACTGTTATCCTTCCCAATCAATGCATTTTCTACCCCAAAGTAAGCATGTTAAAGGACAGTCGTTTGACAATTCCATTATTTTGTTTCTTTTAGTGGCCGCTGATGTAGAGAAGAAGAATTTACCACAAAGCAAACGCATCGATCTGGAATGCAAGGAAAATGTGGAAGACAGTGATTCTGAGACAGAATCTGAAAATGAGACAACGATTGAGAACAAAGCATTCCCTCAACAGCGCTTTTCGCCAGTCATGAAACAGCAGCTTCCACCCTCGGACAAGCCCTACAGGCCTAAGCCAATCAAAATCAAGCCTGATTCAAACTCGCCAATCAGGACTGAGATAGGTGGGGATCAGACAGATGGTGCAGCTTCGCGACCGGTGACGTCGAAGAGTACGTTCCAGCCCACCGGTGCTGTGTTCAAGGCACACTCTCCGCGCGGGAGGACCGATGCTGTCGGGGGGAGCAAAGCGAAAGCTTTCCATGAGTATCATCCATGGAAGAAAGGAAGAGCTGACTCTGGTCAGCCGCAAAATGTGTCAAACTCAGAGCCTGCTGGACAGGAAAAGACAAATGAACCAAAGGAAATTCAGGGTACAACGCATCAGGGATTTGATGATAGAAGTGCGAAGGACCAGAGGGACACTGGAGTCTCTGGACAAGAGCCTCAGCATTCCACACCCAGAGAGGCACTGGTCAGAAACACTCATTCGGTTGGATTGCCAACCACCGTGCGCATTGCACCAAGCCCAGGGGCTGTGATCGTACCTGGTCATGTGACGATAGCTCCAAACAGGCCATCGTCTACTCCGGCCAACTTTAACCAATCATTGCCAACATCTGTCATCGTTGCAAGAACGACGGATATCCAAAGCAATGTCCAAGGAGGTGGAAATTTGGCGACGTTGGTGCCGTCGACGGTCCAAGCAATCATGAGCAGAAGATCTACCTTGCAGCGGGCGTCCAGTATGGAGTTCCAGAGTGGTGTGGTGCAGATCGGGAGACCAGGTGGACTCACAAGTGTGACTATTGCTTCACCCAGTACACCAACGACTCCTAAGCCAGGATTTGCAAATATCAAGCCCCTCACCACCAACATGATCGCAACGAACGCTGTCAATGTCAATACGATTCAGGGGAAGATACTCGCAACCCCACCTCCAGCGGAAGCACCGTTGCAGGTCCCGACGACTCCAACCGTGCTGACGAACTTGGTCTTGAAGCCGAATGGGAGTGTGGTGCCGATGCAGACGTACAACATGACCCAGAATCCTGCTATGGCGCAGCTCCAGTACATCCTGCCCTCCATTCCTGCACATATCAACACGGGTTCAAAGGTCACAGGTACCACCAATGTCCAGGTCGGGAGTCTTCAGCTTACCCCGACCCAACCTCAGTCACAGGTGACCATCAAGGCCGTACCCCAGCCAAACCAGGTCACTCTGGTGACCAATCAGGCTCCAGGGGTTGCTCCACATGCAATATCGGCTACGTCCATCAACCATGCTGCACCCAACACAGGCATGATAACGCAACAGATCTTCAACCATGGAAACATCCATACGGTTATCCCAGTGATCACGACGCAACCGCTACCGATGAACCTAGCCCAGCAGGTCGTCACTGTGTCGCAGTCCTCCGGCTATCAGTCCTCTGGCTATCAGACCTCCGGCTATCAGACATCCGGCTTTCAGACCTCGGGCTATCAGACCAACAACTTGACTGCACCTCAAACTCAACAGAGAGTCACAATAGGTAAGACCAAATACAATCCAACCTCCCTTTATCCTTCAGTAACATTTCAATTCTATTTGCTTAGTTACTCAATATCTTTCTCTACCGTGTGAGGGTCTTAATCTCATTACATATCTTCTATACGAACAGAGTTATTAATTGTAAAGGCAGTTGTTGATGTCACCAGTAAAGAGGTCATGTATATTTTCTTACCCAAAGGTCCCGGGGCGAGCTCACAGCCGGTCAACATCATCACCCAGCCCTGTAGCCCAGTGGTCACTGTGGCCGCAGCAGGTATGGGCAAGTGCACTGTATCCACTCAGGCACTGACCATCGCTAATACAGCGCTTCTCACGTCACAACAGCAGCAGAGATTCGTCTTGCCACACGGTCAAAGGTCAGTCCACTAGTTATATACCGTTAATCTCTGTGTATACGACGCACTTTTTTTGCGCCGGAAAAGTTCAAAAGTCGGGGGTGCGTCTTATACACAGGTAAAGGATATTTTAAGTCCTCAAAATGCTACTTTTTAGTGGTTTTCGAAAATCTCTGTGTCTCGACTTAAATAACATAATGTGAATAAAAAATAGGATGTACTAATAGCTGCTATAGGTTCCTAATTTGAAGGGCAGAGATTTTTTTTTTTTTTTCAGTCTCGATAAATTATGCCCCTTCACATGGCACTCTGCCGGCCAAAGCTTACCTGTGGTTAAATCATAAACCATTAACCATGATTGTTTGCCCTGCCTCCCCCTTCCCCATCAGGACTGTGACGTATGTACAGCCAGCACACGCTGCCTCACCCAGCCCTATGATCATCCAGCAAGGAGACGCACTGAGAGGGAACGGAGGTAAGATCCAGGTACCAGCTCTGATCCAACCAGCCATCATGCCAGTCAAGACTGCCAACACTCAGGGTAAGGGCCAAAGGGCATTGCAGGGGTTCGCACAGTAACAATCACAAACCTTATAAAAGGGCCTAATTATTGTAAAGAATCCTAACTGGAAACTTTCCCCAAAAGTGGCGGCAAAATCTTCATTATTAAAGCCCCACTGCACTTCTCATAGCTGTTATTACAAACACCTCATGAAGTGACAATTAATTCTGAAACTTGACAAATACATAGGTTACTGATATCTTCTATTAAATAATTAATCTATATCTCAAACCGTTTTGGAATTATCGCTCATTGATTATTTACATTTATATCAATGATTCTGCATTGTGAAATCTCGGGGTGTAAACCAATAGTCCTCATATCCTTTGATACAGAGCTAATGGCCGTCCGGTTTCAAATAAATGATATCAAGGTGCTTTCTGTTAATGATTGTTTATTTTTTGATTTTCAGGTTCAACTAAGATTTTACCAGCAACCAAAGCTCCTGTGCAGCCTCAGCTGCAGCTCCCCATCGTCACTCCCAAACCTGTCAAGACGGTACCTCCTCTCAACCCAGTCTTCAACCTCGCCCCTTCCCACCAGCAGACATCCCACCCATCTCAACAACCCATCACCGGTATCGTCATGACGACCAACCCCGCCCAGCAGACATCCTCCTCCTCCTCCTCCATGTACGCCACGCCCTCGTCGTCCTCGTCGATGACGATGTTTGCGGCCCCGCAGCCAGGCATGATCCCGTCGGGGATGACGCTGTCGACCACGAGCACCACCACGAGGCAGGTGATGATGCAGGGTACGACTATGGTCGGGCAGCCCATCCCGATCACAGTGTCCATCAAGCAGGGCGATGCAGCGCCCTCTAGAGGAACCATCAGCGGGATGTTACATCATTCCAACACCGCACCCATCTCAACAATAGGTACAGTTCTTCGTCCTAGCTAGACCTTTTGCTATCTCATAAAGAGAAAATGTATGTTTTTGTCCACTGTACTGAAATAGATTTTCAATTTTATTGCTGGTACAGGATTACAATATTGCATCCATAAGTAAAGTTCTTTACCACACTAAATCAGTTTACCTGTGTCTAGCATTTTGAGGGCTGAATCTTAAACATTGTTTCAATGTTCTGTCAACTATACCATAAATGGATTATTATCATCATCATCATCATAATAATAGCTTATATTCAGTTTATCATCTCGTTTACCAACCAATAGTTTCTCTTCTCGCATATGTAAAATCATTGTATGAAATGTATATATATTGCTGTTGGGAAATAAATCAAATCAAATCAAAATCCTTTTTTTTTTAAATTTTCACAGGTCAGCCACAGCTTCAGATTGATAACTCGAGCATCCAGCCCGGCCCCAAGAAGATAAAAGCCACTCTGGCTACCATCCCCGTCGTTACCACCCTACCTCCCCACAGCCCTTCAGGGATCGCCCGTACGACCATGGGCGCTACCATGCAGATAGGCCCCTCCAACGGCACCGTCTTCACCTCGGGGGGCATCCCCTCAGCGAGCGTGGGCTACGCCAGCTACGCAAGCTACAAAGCCATGCCCAAGCTTGCACCCATCCAGAGTGCATCATCCAGTGAGAAAGGGGCAGGGAAGAGGAGTGTGATCAGCGGTGGTGGGAAAGAGGGTAGTTCAGACAAGAGTGCAGTTCCGGGGAAGGTTGACGGGCAGAGTGCGAACAGGCAGGGTGCCGATGAGAGTCGTGCTCATGTGGCGCAGCCGGCTCAAAGCTCGAAGTATATGACAAGAAATCGTCAGGAGGACTCGAGAAAAGACTCCCAAGCAGATACAAACAAAAAGAGTCTGAACAGGGAGGTGAAAGCAAATAGGAGAGAAGGTGAAAGGCCTCAAACCCATTCACATGTGAATGATAAACCTGCAATGAGAGGAGATGATGATGTCGAGAAGCCGGGTACAGACAGATCGGAAACGGACCAATCGGAGACTATCAGTACTAACCAAGAAACTAGTGGACAGGATGCAGGTCATGAGGAGGATGGAGGTCATGAGGGGTCAAAGGGCAAGCTGCAAAGGTCATGCAAGGGTCGACTGTACAAAAAACACATGGAGGAGAATGGCAAGGGAGGCAAACCTCCAAGGAGAGAAACTAGGGTAAGGATACCTGGGACCTGTTTCACAAAGCCTTTTTTCAATGAAAAATGGCAAAAATCAATGACAAATCTGTTGATAACCAATGAGAAGCAAGGATTTCAGTAGCTTATAGCAAAAACTGTCATTTGTCACTGATGACAAGTTTTGTGAAACGCCCCCCCCCCCCCCCCCCCCCCGGGGTTTCGATTAATAATAATAATAATACGAGTGGTTCCTTGTATAGCGTTTACGCTTGTCTTACTTGCCACTCCTGGGCTGTGTTTCATCAAACTAGAATTAGAAATTAGAAAGACTGTTGTACGGATCAGAGAAAAGGCAGTGCAGGGCTCCGTCTTATAAAGAGTTGATATTAATCGCAACTACGTATATAAGAGATATGGGACTGCAAACTTTTGATCAATAAGAGGACTTGCGATTAATTTGGATCAATCACAACTGTTCATAAGATTTTATATTTTCAAAATGTTATAAGTTGTATCTCTCAATGGTTTATATATTTTGGATTGATCTTGTTTTGCAGTCCAGCAAATCAGCGGAGAGTCCAGTCCAGGATGAAGAGACCATCTCTCAGTTGCCTAGCAACAAGGATGCAGACCATCTGTCATCGTCATCATCACCAGCACCAGCAACAGCAGGAGGGGGAGAGAGTCCAGAGGAAGGACGGAAGGAGGAGGAGAGAAAGAGGGAGGAACCAGCCGAGTCGATGGAGAGGAAGGATGAGGGATCACAAGAGGGCACTCACAGACAATCATCACCAGCAGAGATGTCATCCAATGAACCGGCTTCCGCCCCCGCCCCTCGGCCAGCTCACAACAACCCGCCAGATCTCCACACCCCTACCAAAGAAAACGGACTGTCCAACAAGCCTGCCACAGGCGATACTTCTGCTGCATCCGCGTCCACCTCAGTTGCCATGGATATGCATGCATTATCAGGGGGAGAGGCTGCAGGAGTCAAAGACGCAAGGAACCTGTCACACATACTGAAGAGGAAAATAGACGATGGCATGGAAAAGTAAGTGATGATGCGATGTTTAGTTTAACGTTCCAGGCTTTGATTTTGATAAAGACATAGGGTTAGGGTTACAACTGTGTTTTATGTTAAATTTAGGGTAGGGGTTCGGGTTACAACTGTGCTTTAGTCTAGATGTAGGGTATCGGTCAGGGTTATGTATAGGGTGGAAGGTAGGAATCTGGGTCCTGTTTCATAAACTTGTTATAACCCCCCCCCCCCCCCCCCCCCTCAAAAAAAAAAAAAAAAAGTTCAAATACCTGTTATAAGCTGCTGAAGTCATTGCATTTGGTTGACAAATTTGTCATAGAAGTTTGGCATTTGTTATTGGCGTCTAGTTTTATGAAACGGCCCTGTGAAGTAAAGGTAGGATGCTGAAAACCTTCAATTCCATCCCCACATGCTTGTATTATTCTCTATCACAGGATTATATCATACCTTGGAAGTAGGCATAAAGTTATACAAAACTTATTTCCCTCAGTGTCAGCTAGTGGGCTACTCTTGAATTTGGCATTGTGCAGTTACGGATGAACAAGGACAGTTGAATAGTTCATCAGGATTAAACTTGTCCTTCTCCAGTGACCAGTACTCAAGATTTCATTTGAAAGGATTATATAATTGCCTAATTCTATTTGTTTTCTTTGTGTGTAATTGATTCCCTATTTATAAATCCAGGGTCCTTGAGGAGGTGAACTTTGAAGCTCAGTTCAGGCAGCTTCCGGAGTATCATCCTGAGGACCATACCAACGAGAGGAACGTCATGCCCCTCACCGCAGAGGCCATCGTGAGCAGCTATAGGAGGAAGAGAAAGGGCTCCACAAGTAAGATACTCTCCTCAGAATTACAATGGAACCTGGGAAGTGTTTCACAAAGACTAAGATCGACTTTAAGTTGGACTTAACTATGGCAGGCCGTTCGTGCCACTATTTTCTCTCATCAATTACTAGCATTGGTTTCTCAAGGGACACGAATGTACATAATTTACGTTTTTTGATAGTTCATTATTGTAGGAAAAAATATATCTAAAGGTCATAATTGAGAGACTAATGGTGTGTGCAACTGGTGGCATGAACGGCCTGCCATAGTTAAGTCTGACTTAAAGTCGATCATCGTCTTTGTGAATTACCCCCTTGTATATAAACACCCCTCAAGAATAGCCATCTCTTGAAGTCTTGTCGGTCTTTGAAGACAGGTTGCTTTAGTTCAGGTTTGATTAGGAAATACATTTCTAGGAAAATGAGATACATGGTCTTCATAGACAGGTAGTCTTTCTATAAAGGTGGTTGCTAAAGCAGGTTTGCCTGTATTTGTCAGGTATTCGGTTGACTTTGGGAGTAGCAAAACATTTGTTTGTGTGAGCTATTTGTAGTAGATAAAAATAATGATAGCAGTGGATTTTTGTATAGCGCTCACCTCTGTTAGACTTGACACTCCTAGCGCTCCGCAATTATTACCCCATCTAATTAGCATGACTGGCGCTCTAGAATTTCAAGGAATTAATTCCTGCCAAGTATTAACTAAATCAATTGATACAGCGCAGCAACTATTTGAATGATTAAAAAACTAAACGCAAGAACAATTGAATGAATTAATCTCTTGTGACTTGAATGGGAGCAGAAAAATCATAGTAACAGATGAGCAGACGTTACTGTAAAGTCCAGTTTATCTAATGATATTTTAGTATGATTTATTGTTTCATAAAATATTCTCTCAGGGTCTCCACAAAGATTTTTTAAAGAAATATTATGCCTTTCCAGTCCCCTCCTCCTTATCTCCCTCCTTTCTCTTTCTCTCTCGCTCTCTCTCTCTCTCTCTCTCTTTCTCTCTCTCTCTCTCTCTCTTTCTTTCTCTCTTTCTCAATATTTTTCTCTTATTCAAAAGGAAAACAGAAAAATCACAGAAGCAGACTGGTGGAAGAATAAATTAAATCAGACAAAAAATAAGAGTTTAAAAAAAATTAATCACTATATGTATGAGCATTTCAAATTAGCTTAATAATTAATTTCACTGTAACAAAGTGCCCGACTACTAGTATGATCATGTATTTTAGATGGGATATATGGAGAACACTCCTGTTTGGTTTTGTACACACATTTCTTATTTTTCATTCAATATATTTCAAGTTTTCACTCATGTTTTCCTGTGGTTCTTCTGTTTCTGCTTTTGTTCAGCCAAACTTTCATCATTCAAGGTCAAGTCCCTTTCAAGATTGATACAGATTAGAATAACTTTTAAATGGATGAGTGAAGAAACTATATGCGACATTGGTCAAGTTAAAGAATTATATGATTTTATGTAAAGACATTTAAACAGGTGTACAGATGCAAGTAATAGGTCAATGTATTAACATTTCATTTATATCCTACAAAATACAAATCATAATGTGAAGTATTCTCAAATGTTACAAAAGGGACTTTTAGATTTGCACGTCTACAGCTTTGACTGCAACGTGTGACGTCATTTTAAGGCACTGCTCATGCGTTACGTCGTCTCAGTCGGCGATCGGGAATGCGTCAACCTTGATTTTCCTAAATCTAGTACATAATACATACATATTGATATTTATATAGCGCCTTTACATGCTCAAGGTACTAGTATGCCGCGTGCGCATAAAATATACAATTCCTCAGGTAGACAAAGGAACATCCCTTCCCTGCTATTATGCAAAAATGTGTAGAACAGGAATCACATGTATATTCACCTGTTCTACACATTTTTACATAATAGCAGTGAAGGGATGTTCTTTTGTTGAGGGTAGAATGAGGAACTGTATATTTTGTCCTCTTTTTGTGTCTGTGGTTTTCATAGTGTTAATTCCTGCATGCATGTATATCGTCGAGTGCAATCTAAAAGATTTCTAATTGTAGTCAACATGGGCAGTTGAGTACGTTGACACACATGATCAGTCAGAGTTCGTCATGTTCTCATCCACTCAATCTAAAAGTCCCTAATGTTACAGAACAGACTCTGAAGTATAAAAACCAAAGCTCTTCTTTTCGTAATACACACAATTACTTTTTTGGTTTGATAGGAACCAATCACTGAAAAACTATTTTATTTAATATTGTCTTCATACATGAAAACCACTACCCATGAAAACTATCAGAGGCATTCAAAAGGTTGAAAGAATGAGCATAAGGGGAATTTTTTTTTGATGTTGAATATATGAGCTTAATTTTAATTTCCAAATGCTTGTTTGTGTATGTCAACAAGTCTTCTTATGAGTTTTTACATTTCTTTAGGATGTCTTGAAACTTTTAAATCTACATGTACAGCAGTAATGTATGAATCAAATATTTTGAATATACTACACTGGCATGGAATCTCGACCTTACAGAGCAAAGAATTCTTTGGTGTTTGGTCCCCTTAAACTCATATAAACATAATTTAGCAAGATAAGATGGACATCAACAACTTCAATTGTATTACCCCACTTATAGTTGAGCTTCAAAAATAACTAAAAATAACTAGCGCTTAAAGGGATCCGGTAACTTTGTCTCAGATTCTGAAAACATATTCTGGATTTAGCTCATGATGCAATGATAATTATAAACCTTTAGGTCAGTCAGGAACCCCGTGACTTTTACAAGCCGATCGCCTGTCTGATTATCAAGATATTTATGATTGGAATTACAAATTTTGAAAACCGTTCGCCTGACGGTTTTCATAACACTACAGTCTATTGGGGAAAACGAGTATGGTAGAACTGGTCACTCCAAGATTTTTGCTTTTTTGAGGCACTTCTTGATCATTTTGAAGTGCAATTTTTTTAGGGCTTCAATATTACATCATATCACATACACTGATAACACGTAGGGCCGTGTATCTCAGTTATAACATTGTTAAACGATCCCTTTAAGCATATTATTCCCATTTACACCTGGGTGAAGAGTGGCAAATGTAGATCATACTGGTGGATTCAAGTCCAGTACCTTGTGATCTGCAGTCAGGTGACTTATCATCCAAGAACACAACATCTCTACAGTTATGATGCATAAGCTATGATACTACTACCCTGAATATGGGAACAGTGGTTTGTTAGATTTAATGACGGAAAACAGACCCTTATATTTCATTTTCGAGATTTTATAATACTACTACTACTAATGATAATAAAACCGTGCTTAATAATAAAAATAATAAAAAATGTTACTTATAAACCTCTTACCACCGAAGTCTCTTAGCCCTATAACAAACAAAATAGACTGATAAACAATTACATATTAAACAAAACAAAAAAGTGCAAATAAACCTACAAATTACAATACATATACATCAAAGTGAACATGTTAATTAATCATCAAGCAATTTTGAATAAATGTGTCTTAAGACTACTTTTGAATAGGTTAACAGTTTGACAGTTTTTGACATGTAAGTTAGTCTGTTCCCAAGTTCAGCAGAAGCTTTGCAAAAAGAGCGATTACCTTAAGAAAGAGTTGACACAGAAATAGAGCTTAGACTACCATACATATGTGTACATTGGTTTTCTAGTCGATGAAAACAAACCCTTATACATTGTACATGTATTTCATTTCGATATTCTACAATTGTACTACTACCACAGATATTTGTACATTGGTTTTCTAGACGATGAAAAACAAACCCTTATATTTTCTTTCGATATTCTAATAAGAAAAATATTATATAATGATAATGTTTATTAATGTGTCAAAATCTACAAATGCGATAGCTCCACTTAATCATTTATAGCAAAGAAGGAATCTACATTTGATATAGATTTACCAGAAGATTTAGAGTTCATATTTCCTTCAGATGTCTCGAAAGATATAATGGGATGATTGGTGTAATGATTGGTATTTCCTCAGAAATTGTTTTATGTCTTGAAAATCGTGAGCTGCAAAGTCCTGCAATGACTGATGACTATAGACTAACGCATTCTTGAGCATCATCATCATTTTTTGATGTTGAATGATCTTGTGACTGATATTTACTGTTATTCCGTTTATGCCTCAATTTATATAGAAAAAATGCATTCAATGTGAACATTATGACCACAGCGGTTGCCAAAATAGAATATATAATTATTGTTTTCAAACTATCTTCGGTCATTTTGATGGCATTCTTGCATGTTGTGTTTGATGGTAGGGGATAGTTCGATGAGTTAAAAGTCTGACTATTGTTGACCAGATCTGGGGTTCTGTAAGTAGAAATTGTTGATGTTTTTGTTGATGTGGTTGGACATGGGCCACTGCTACTGGTATTATCTAGATACAATGCAGTATCATCACATTCACATATTTCAGTGTATTCAGCCAATGTGGAAGAGGAACAACAAAATACTGGCTGTGATTTTCTGATGAGGATGGTCTGTTTCAATATAGTATTGGTTTCAGTAGGATCAGTTAGGGGAGGCATCCATACACCATTCTGATGGCATTCAATCTTTCCTGATAGACTCCCAACATTAGCTGTACAGTCTATTGAGACCCAGACTCTGCCCTTATCTTCACTCACAACACATGATGCCTTACCAGGAGGATAATCAACCTGTAACCAAATCCTGTGTGTTTGTTCAACTAGCATCTCCCCATCCTTGTATACAGACAAAATGTATGTCCCTTGATCAATGGGCAGTACGTTACTTATTGAAAACTCCAGAAAGCAATTGGCATTGTTATTTCTATTCTGGACGTTGAATCTTTGCACCTGATCTTGTGTCAAAGACAGTGGTGACCCATCTGAAGAGCGATAAAATGGGAGTCTATAAGAATGCTGTAATGTGACTTCTGTGCTGTCACATGGGTATGGGAAATTTAAGGTTGCTTCTTGCCCCTGCGTTAAGGATACTGCCTTAACTTGGTACCCATTTACACAAAGTATTGTGATCAAAGGGATGAGTTTTACCATAGTGCATTTAAATACAACCTTCTTCCTAAGCTTTAACATGGTTACCTGTGATTAAATACAGATCTCTTATACATGAATTACAATTGGACAATTTAAATTCCCAAACAAAAGTTAGAAATGAACGTATCAAATGGAAATAGATATTAACAGAACTGGATTTGTAGTGTATTGTTTGAAGTAATATTGAAGTCAATAAGACATCCTTCTAGATGGCAACCTCCACGTGGTCCAACCTGTTTCAAGTAATGTCATCAAAGCAATGTTTGCAGCGCCTTAGTACTCTACAAGTCCATGAAGTTTATGTCCGGCACAGATGTGTCAATAGATGTCCACAGATGACAGCTGGAGTGACTCAGTGGACTTCTGTTACAATGTCACCAACTGGAGAAACGTTCATGACAAATCCCTTTTCAGCAAAGCAATCTTGTCCAAGTTTACTGTATATTGACATAGACATTCATCAAATATATATGATAAGTCGGTTTTATCACAATGCAGGTATGCTCCATATTTTCTGATCAGTACATAACATTGACTGCATCTCAAAATTTGACTGCTGTATTCACTGGAGGAGCTTATCCACTTTTTTCTGTTGGGTTCATCTTTCATTGGATCCATTTTATTCTCCAAAAATAGGATCTAGGGCAATTGAATAGAAATAAACTTCTAATTCCTTTTTAGCATGTAGCTTTGTGGATTCTCTATTTCCGCTCCAAATCAAAGATGCGATTCTCGATATGAAAAGAATCCTTCCTGGGAGAACTACACATTCTTGGATGATCCTTTTTCTTTTTCTTTTTACAGTAGTTTTGGAACATTGACATAGCTTTGAATCATATTTTGACATGACGTGACTACTTATGAATGTGCAGGAAGGGAAATTTTGCCCATTTTCCACTCAGTATTTAAAAAGTCCATTTTATTCTTATGAGATGGGATTTGCATGGTGTATATATATATAAAGGCAATTGTACTTACCGTGTATGTTAATGAAGTGGAGCCACACAGCTGCAGACTAAATAATCCCTGTGTCAACCTAAACATAATTATACAGTAGTTAAACCTATTTTAATTGAGCTCAAAATAAATAACCAACCTCTTGTAGCAAACAGGAAATCATGGTTCATAAATCCAGAACAGGATATCAACGATAGTATTACCGGTAATAACATTCTTTCAAGTAAAGGAAGTCTCCCAGGAGAATGCTGGATAATCATTAGGAAGTAAATATGCTATGGATTCAACTTCAATTTGATTGTGAGTTACTTAAGAGAAAAAGGAATATGCACTCATGTGAACAATATGCCATGACTTCAAGTCTAAATCATGTTTGTAAAGAAAATATTTTCTTTAAATGAGCTTCATTAGCCTTTGTATAATCAATGTTATTACTAGCATCATTATTATAATTTTGTGTGGGGGGGGGGGGGGGGGAGTGGAAATGACAATTCGCAACAAATCAATTTTTCACATGCTTTAACAAAATTATGAAAGTTGGTAAGGGTATGAATAATTCAATTATTAACTTTATATGAATAATTTCTGTTTGCTTGAGCCTCAGTGTCAAAATAAATAAAATAAATCCCATATATGATTGTTATTTTAATAGGTAAGAGCGAGTGTGATTCAGACAACGACCCGACCTCGCCCTGCAAGCTCAAGTCACCCCACCGTAGAAGCTCCAGTAGCTCCGAACCCAGTACGCCGGGCAAGAGAGTGATCGGAGATGACTCTGTCTTTAAGTTCAGTGACAAGTCCCCCATGGAGTCTTATAGTGGCCATATGCGAGGTAGGAAGAACTGTGAATGGATTAGTATTCAATTTTGAGATATTTACCTCTTTCGAGTGTGTTACAGGTGTTTATCTTGTTTATTTTTGTTAACTTGACTTTTATTGGCAGTATGCCAGGTAGGAAGAACTATCAATTAATTACTATTCCATTTTGAGATCTTTGTGTGTGTCAAGGTGTTTTGCTTCTTTTGAAATTTCACCCAAACACAAACAATGCTTACTTTTCAAAAAATTGGTAAGAAGGACTTCCTCAAGTTCTAAAATGTTGGAGCCTGGATAATGGTAATTCTTTGAGGGTGCCTTGAGCATCCCCTATGTGAATGATACCTAGCTATTATTACTTCTACCTGTACTATTACTACTCATCATCCTAATACCACTGCTACCACTACTACCACTGCCACTACTACTACCACTACATGCACCACCACTACGGTTACTGTCATTCCGCCTTCTCCTCCTCCTGCTCATACTACCACTTCTAAAACTACCAGTACCACTACCACTAACACTACTACTTTTGCTCATACCACTACCACTACTATGGCTAGTACCACTAATACCACTACTACCACTACCTGACCCACTACTACCACTACCTGACCCACCACTACCATTACTCCTCTTCCGCCTCCCTCTCCTACTACCACTACTAACACTACCACTACTACTGCCCAACACTGCTACCACCACCACTACCACCACCACTGCTACCACTCTTGCTCTGTAATGTAAATATGTTCATAATCTTCTCTCTTGACATCAGATGATATAGACGAGTTTGAAGGAGAGCTGGAACGCTCTGCCTCCTCCTCCTCCTCTTCCCTCTCCACACTGCGAAGGATCTTGGATCAGAGACGGATCCTCGTCACCGAACTCTTCAAGAACAATGGCTATTTCCCCTCGGGTGAGTCACCTCTTTATTTCCCAATCCCTTTTCAATTAACTGTCATTTAAGCATATTAGGAGCTCTTGTAGCGCAGTAGAATATATACTTAATGTTGGATAGTTTCTGCGCTCTATAAATGTATAATTTATACAGTAGGCTTGCGGGTGCACCATGTGAGAGAGAGAGGGAGGATTGAGGAGTCCTGAAAAGGACTCTCGGTAATCTTTCTTGAGGGTTTGTTAGTCCTGAAAAGGACTGTTGGTATAGTCTTGAAAAAGACTGCTGGTTATCTTTCTTAGCTTATAGTTCTAAGGAGAACTATAGTGCTTGGAGAGGATGAGTGACGGGAGTGGCTCGACGTTTCGAACAGATTGACTATCCGTTAATTATTATAATTATTATCCCAGGAACTAAGGTTGTCTGACATGAGTTTGTTTTCTTGTTTTTTTAATTAATCAGTTTTCTCTCCTCAAATTGGCAACAGTTAAAGGGAAGTCCAACCCGTGTAATGGGTTCATTTAAATGAAAACAGAAAAAAGAGAGAAACAGAATGGTGGAATTTCAAAATGAATCGGACCAATATTAAGAAACATATTGGCCCGAATTCACAAAGGAGGTTTAGATTTAACCCATGGTTTAAACCCTCATTAACATAACCCATGGTTTAGAATAAGCGTCAAAATTAGGCATACCTTGCATTGCACGTCTTATATTAGACCTCTGGGCTCATTTTGCGCTAATTTTAGACCATGGGTTATGTTAATGAAGGTTTAAACCGTGGGTTCAATTTAAACCTCCTTTGTGAATTTTAATTGAAATATGAGATAACTATAGCTATGCGAATATCAAATTGGCAGAAATGTTGGTGGATTGTGACGTACTGACGAATAACTCTCCCATTTGTGGTGTTACATAATATCACAAGTTTCTTTCTTTCTTTCTTCTCCCAATTGATTGACAGCTCCGTCGACTGCTGCATTCCAGTCCAAACACCAGGACATGTTCCCTTCAAAGAACTGTCTGCAGCTGAAGATCCGTGAGGTCCGTCAGAAAATCATGCAGCAGTCCTGGGATGAAGAAGGGCCGGACGGAGAAGCTGCCGTACCAGGTAAGGCCCTGCCTGGGCCGGCATTAGCCAGTTCATATTTGCAGTCTGAGCATGAGCAGAAAAAGGTCATTGCAGACCAAATTGCGAAATACACGGAGACAAAATACTGGATACGTGCTCATGAAAGTTATGTAATCATTATTCATTTAAGCACGAGCAATGCGCTCTATGATACACAGATGGAAGTATTCTTTGAAATGAGGAAACAAAGGCTATTTATGTAGCACCTCCATCGCTGTAGGAGTGATTATTTCAAAATGTACAAAGTAGGACCTTTTCATGTTTTGAAGATCTGTTGATATTTGGCGTCATTTGGGACAAGCGCTAACCGTGAACTGGTCTGTTCAATACTAACATATTCAAATTTTATGCATAATGTTAGAAAAGTCGTTCTTGACAACCCAAACGCTTGTCCAAGGCTTGTCGGACAAAGCAACAAGTAATGTAGTTCATTCATTAATAAAAGGTTAATGGAATACCTCATCACTAGGTCCCTAGGAAAGAAACATCCAAAAAAATTAAATATGTTACTATGAAACACAGGTGGAGGTTTTCTTTTCGAGATGGCAAACAAAAAATATTCATGAAACACCACCTTCATTTTGGCAGTGATTATTCTAAAGTGCTCAAAGCGGGACTTCTCCATGTTATTCAAGATATGAGCGTTCTTGGGGATTATGTGCACATCACTTACACACATTAATTCATGGATCCTTTCAGTTTGTTGATCGTTGTATGAATAATGAAATATTTATGGGTGACTTTTATACTTTGAGTAAGATATTCTAATCTTTGCATGATCTGTTTGGTTTCTTCTGTGCTCAGGTACTCCGTCCACACCAAAGTCTCCAGCGCCCGGTAAACTTCACCTGACGTCTGTGAAGAGTGTTCGCCTAGGCGGTCCCAACCCCTCCAGCAAGATGGCTCTATCATCTACCCCTCTCAGCAGCTCCAACTCTGCCCTCACCGCCAAGTTCACCCTAACTCCAGCCCCGCCCCCATCCCCCATGGCACGAGGGGGTTCCCCCAACCCTCAGGGCTCCCCTACCATGAGCAAGTTCCATTACTCGCCCCACATGAGCCAGCAACCCAAGCCCATGTCACCGTTGGTCAAACTCTCTGCTCCTCAACAGGCCCAACCAGGCTCCCCGGCCCTCCACACCATCTCGGTTCCCTCGCCTGCTCTGCAGCACGGCCAGACCATCTTCGTCTATCCGGCCAGCCCCGGTGTGAACCAGTTCCAGCATGCTCAAGCTGCCCAGGGCAGACCACCTACCACTATTATGCAAGGAATGGCACCCCCCGGGGCAGCCAGTGGAGGGGTGACACACATAGCCCTGCATGGGCAACCTCATATCAATCTTCAAGGCAATGGAAGTGGTAACCAGACTCCCAAATGAAAATGAGAGTACAACCCCCTTTGTAAAGTTTTAAAAAAAAGGCTCCACCCCTTGAGGAGCCCAACTTATTTTACTTTTCATAAATATCCTTGGAATGCTAGGCAGGCAAAAGCTCTTAACTATTTGCTTTGATGATGTCGCTGAAGGGGTCGCACACCTAGCCCATAAATGGGTCATATGCTAAGAATTTACCTGTTTATTTGCACATGAGGCAAGGAGGGGGAATCTACTTTCCTTGACACTTTGCTTTGGTCTTCAGTGCAGCAAGCTTTAAACATGAAGTGTGAGCATAGCATGCTGTTTACCAAAGTGACTTTCACCTCCAAAGTATGGATTTGATGAACTTGAGAAGTGAATGAGCCCCAATCACTGTATGAGTAGAGAAAGTTAAGCATCTTGGGGAACTATCCAGTCACAAGTAATGAGGATCATCTGATCTAGAACAGCTTTGCTTAGTGGCAGAAAAAAAAGAAAGAAATCACTAAGAAATCATGAAAATGGACTTACATGTACATACCTATTTAGCAGGGCCACCAATATATACATGTATCTATTAGAGAGTGATTCAACTATATCCAACTTATCATAATGATATTGTTTCCACGTATTTAGCGCAGCTATTATACAGATATACTTTACTGCGCTTAATACTAAGTGTCATACTATTACCCAGCTATAGCAAAGCATTCAGGGAATGTCTTCCTACCGCATACCCATTTCTTGACCTGGGTGGAGAGTGGCAAATGTATGGTCTTTACACACGTTCTGGATAGCAAGGCAGGTTTGATTATAGTTGGAAGAATATATAATTATTAAAGCCCCTCTGCACTAGTTTGGCATGGAGGGACTAGATATCACTGCAAGGTCACTGGCAGGTGGTTATCTCATCAAATCAGCTCTCAATTAACATAAGAAAAAGAGAATCATGGGGGACCAACAGGCACCGATAAGGCATTGTTGGCTGTATGGAGGGCGCAAGTAGCTATAAGTAGTGCAGTTGGGCTTTAAAGTGCAATAATTGGACTTGGTACTGTACCATGGTATGGATGAAATGAAAGTTGTGTTTACATCACATGATCATTGGAGAGGTTATTGAGATGATGCAGAAAGAACATAAAGCAAAGTGTGATTGTTCGATATCAATGAAATGTTGTCATGTTCACATCACACCATTAGAGAGGTTTTTTAAATGTTGCAGAAAGGAAAGAAAGCCAAGTGAGATTGTTGGAAACGCTATTCTAATCTGTGTCATTAAAACGTTGTCATGTTAGTAGCACACCATTCAAGAGGTTTTTGACATGATGTAGGAAGACTTGAAGCAAAGGAAGATGGATGGAAATGTTATTCTAAATCTGTATCAATGAAAAGTCATGTACATCACACCATTGGAGAGGTTTTGTTTCAGTTGTTGCAGTTAGAGAAGAAAGCAAAGTGTGATTGATCATAGCAATGAAATGAAGGTATTGAAGTATTGATGAAGTATGAAAGAGATGCCACAAAATGTGAAGGTTGAAGTTGATAAATGTTCATGGAATCAATTGAATGTAGGTTGTGTTCATATTTATGGGCGCAAGCAAATGAAAACGTGTTTTTGATGCAATGAGCGAAAGTGTTGCCCTTAAACTGGTACTCGAGTACATGGGACGTGCCTTGGAATATGTGTTTGAAATCTCAAGTGTCTTTTTGGAACTCATTTATAACTCATACCAGGGAGAAAGTACCCTAATTACTTGTTAAAAATAACCATTCAATAATTTTGTTTAGACTTCTTGTAAGCATTATCATGGCCAAAACGTTGCAGCCATAACATTCTTGGGTATATACAACAACAAAAGAGAAATGAAAGTAAAGAGGATTATGGAATAACTGTTATGGTATCTTGCTCAAAATTTCAATGAGCTCATATCTCTTCCTCTTTTTTTTTGAAAGAACAGGAAAGGGGATGCATTACAGTTGATATGTAGATTGGCTGTGAAAATGATCCAAGTGAAAGGAAATTTGTATCTCATTGCATACGTGCAAGTTCTTTGTTGATCGTAGTTGCCAGTCATATACACATTATAAAACCGTGGTAGCTTTTTTGCGGCGGTATACTGCGCCATGTCTGAACAAGCCTTGACCTGTCAGATACAAATATGTTTTATACAGTGACTCTAAAACAAATGTGATTAGATCCAGTTATTTCATGAATTTGATGATATGTATTCTGATTATCGGTTTTTGAGAACCGTACAAAGAGGAGAGGAATGGAATGGCAAAACAAAGTGTCTAAATACATGCATGCTGCACCTGTATAGATTGTTAATGGGAGAAGGAGGAGGAGGTTTGATGAACTATGTCATAGTATTCTCAGAAAAAAAATAGTGTGTGACTTTGGAACAATGGAAGTGGTATTATGCGTGTTGTGGTTTCCTACGTGTAGCTGTATATGGCCATTACTCAATTTCGTGAGGGGAATTGCATTTTTTTGCAGACGGCAAGTAAAGATTTCAGTGTTATTATGATGTCTTTGTGAAGGTTTTTTGGTGTCGTTTTTTTTAAAGGTAAATAATCATTCCATAGACGTTTCTGTGATCTGAGTTCATAAATGGTATGGTAAAATACTGTAATAGGAAGGATGGAATTTGTGATGACATTAGCTCGTTGGTGACTGTAGGTGTCGTTTTTGTGGGGATGAACTTTGTGATTTCATGAACTTTTTGTGTGCGGCTGCTTGTACAATTTGGTGAAATTTTTGCTCTCAAAATCTGCTGCAGCTTTTTGAATAGAAATGTAACAAAACAGTAACTAGATGAGCTTATGTGATGAAATGCTTTGAATATCTTCCTCTGTATTCCTTGTCATTTGTGCTTTTCTGCATGCCGTGAATGGCCGTGTTTAAGTTATTTTTCATGTCACAGGTTGAGCTATATAGAGTGTCTGCTCATGAAGTCATTGAAGTATCTTAGATAGTTTAAATGTATGTCTCAGTGGCAATTCCACCTATAACGTTTGACCAATGTTCTACGTATATATTTGGTCTGTCTGGAGATTTGATACATCAAACCTTAGACTCAGATTGCTAAGACACACGTGAAGAAATATGTTAAAGATGATGTCATGTTGTAAAATGTTTGAATTCGGCTATTGCTTTCAGGGACGATAAACCTTTTATGAGAATGCTTGTTGAGAATCACCCCCCCAGAACCAGACGGACATCAACTCTGTTAACGAGTTAACGCTCATATCGCTTTCGGCAGATAAAACGCTTTTTGAGCTGTGTAGACGATGCACTTGTAAGAGGACTGTATGATGCATCAACAACAAGAAGCCCTTTTCAGGGCACTTTATATTCACAGCGGGAAATCTTTGCCAAATCGGGCTGGCCTCTGGCAAGGTTTTTTTCGAAGAAGCATGTAGTAGCATACAATTTTATCAATGGCTTATGTATAAGACGATGATCGGGATTGATATATTATTGTACATAAAGCTGTCATTCTCTTAGCCATAGGCTGTATAGCGAGTTCTTTCAAGAGATCGAGTGGTCTTTTCTCATATTTCATTTTTTAGAAACTAGGATGAAATTATTATGGAATTATTATTACTAGGACTAGGATGATTCATATATTGTCTCTCCAGTCATGTAGATAATGATGTCATCATACAAATGAATATTTTTGCTACATTTGGTAAAATGTAATTGCAGTGTAAAGTGTACATACTACGTTCTATCCTCTGTAAATGTAAACATGATGAGTAGAGTGTGAATGGCGGGCTGTTTCACACGATGTCTGTTTCCACAGCTAGGAAGACTTAAAATAAGGATTTAAAGCCTTCTTGCAATAGATCATGTACTTAGAAGGAGCTATATGCATGTAGGCTCCCTAAATTAAACAATGCCAAAAGTGTGTAATAGAATGGTGAGGTATTCATCATAACAAAGTCGTCCTACCCCCGTTAGGATTAGTGGTTATTTAGCTGCTAGAGAAATGGTACCAGTCTCTAGCTTGTTAGTACAGCAATGGTGTATAATGATTTGCAGTTGTAAAACATAAAAAAATGAATGATTATGCTTGGGAAATGGAGTTAGCAGATGCTTCATATCTATGTTATCAAGCAAGCTTGTATGGAATGCTAGTGTGACGTTTTAGGGGTGTTTAGAGAAGAGCCGGTGTACGGTACTCATTTAAATTGTTGCTGTGTTTGATATAAAACTATACTTGTGCATAAATGAGACTTGATAAAATGAATTGAAAACAGATCCAAGGGGATTGATTCTAGTAGATTTCTTGTGGGAATATTAATGAGTTTCTCTACCATTAAGGAGAATTACTGGACTTTTTTGGAAGATAAACTCATCACTGGAGTGGAGTGTATGTTAGCAAAGACATCTATTTTTCTATAGTGTATAGATTTGTTAAATGTGTAATCAGTATTTATGAAAGAAAATATTTCTTAATCTTGCCTATTCATCTGTAGATTGTGTATAGTATGGAGACAGCCTGCCATTTGAAAAGGAGACTGGTGCATGTTCCCAGTCGAGGAGTATGATGCGATGCCTAATTGAACAAAATGTATCAAGTGTGTGATAGCTGGTTAAGCGAGAGAAGGGAGCAGTACCAATCTGGATTGGACTCTCCCGTCTCAAAAAGTCATGTTGGAAGATGTTTTGTAACCAAGTTTTTATTTCCGTTTTGAACTTTGATGTGAAAATCAATTTGTTTTGTAGCAAATGAAATCTTATATTCAAACGTACGTATGATTATGAAATTCGCGGCTTCAGTATGGAGTCACCCCTTTTCATATCTCAAGTAGAGAGAGCAAACAAAAGTTACACAAATTCACTTTTTTTGCTGGACACATGTTTCTTTTTAATTATAGACACATCTACTTGGTAGATTCTCTTCTCGTTTTGTTTTGTAAAAGTAAATATCATTGGTTTGTTTGAATTAGATTCTAAAGCTATAGAACATACCCATTGACTTTTATGTACTGTATTTGATATTGTGTTGAAAGAAGGAAACTGTTACAAATATTTTTAACAGAAAAAAAGTGCAATGAATAAGATATCTATATATTTCAGTAAGAAAGGTTATATACTAGAGTTAGTAAAGAGGATCAGCGTATAATGAGAGGTTGAGTTTGAGAGGAAATTTGTAATGATCATAAATGGATGTACACATAATAGAGTTCCATTTTTATTCGCCGTATATGTACTTCTGTAAGCTGATTTGAAATATGTGAGTCATATATTTATGTTACCGCTTGATCTAGCGTTATATCCCATTTAAATAGCAGCGTAAAATTGAAGTATGATAAAATGATAAAGTGTATGGTCCTAGAAAATTTGAGAACCTTAATCCCTGCAGTGTTGTGATCCATACAAAATTAGCCACAGTAATTTTAAAGGGTTGGGTACAAATGAAGAGCGGTAGTTTGGGATTTGACTAGTCGGCTTATTAAATCTTCTAGAGTTAGAAGGATATTGGAGTGTATAATGCCCCTGTCATATGTTGCTATAGACTCTCTTTAATGGATGCATTTAGCAGTTCATTTCATATCCACTGTTTGTCTTCATGTATGGTGGAGTTTAGGAGAATAAAAACAAGAGAAAAAAAATCAGACAATTCGACATGGACATGCATTTCTTATTTATCCCCAAACTTTCAGATTGAATTGTGTTTTGAAAGTTGAAGCAGTGATAGAAATGGAGAGGGAGATGAAACAGGAGAGAGAGAGAGAGAAAGAAGAAAGCAAAAATGGGGGAAAGGAGAAAGAAATGTAAGAAGAAAGGAGAAATAGTGAAAGAAGATGATCGAGAGAAAGGAGTTTGTAAAAGCGAAACTGATAACGAAAGACCTTAATCATTCTCTAACTAATGACTCAAAATAGTCTACTTAACAAATTTGCAGAAATATAGCTGTACACAAGGAAGAAAAGACATTAAAAATTAATTTCCACACACTAGATCATGTAGTCCCACACGACTTATTACGTGTGGTGGGCACTATACCATCTTACATTTTGATATCCAACATATCTTTTACTCCATATGAAGACATTTAGGACGACTTTGCCCTTCTTTCAACTTAAATTCCAAAACAAGAATTCTAATTGCCTAATTCAGTCATTCACCTTAGTATAAAATGTGAATCATCTGCGAGAGCACAAACATTTGCATGGGTGTCGATCCTTACGTAATACCTATTCATCAGGGGGGGATGAATAGGTATCAGTTACGGATCGACACCCATGAACATTTGTCAAATTTTGATTTATTAATTCTCTCTCTTTTACAAGACATCTCAAGTTTTTCCATATGTAGTCTCTCTCCCTCTCCATCTGCCCTCTCTCTCTTCCTCTTTATCGAACCCCTCGCTACTTCTCACCCCCTTCTCTCTGCATGTCATCCTCTCTCTATCTCTCTGTCTCACTCTCAATGTCCATCTCATTCAATCTTGATCAACTTCATGACTGCTGGTAGCTGCATTATCATATTTAAACCTTCAAGTGCCACTATTTCCCTCCTCAATAAGGCAGTTACCAGAATAAAAAAATAAGAATAGAACTCCTAAAGAATTAAAAACATTCTGAATCTTAAACTTTTACCTTGTCAAAAAAATTCTAAGAAATGAAATTGCTACCAGTGCATGCTCACATTAATTAATATTTAAAAATTACCAAACTAAATCATAGGTTGAATGAATTTACAAAAGACAGGTAAAGGACGAGCCACAATGTAAACAGAGTGAAATGTGCATATAACAACAAGTTATGCATTTTTATTTGTTAACCCAACAGCACACCAATGTAAGCTAACTCATTAAAGGGGTTGTAAACTGACGAATAAAGGGGAACCTACGTCTCTTTTTGGACAACTGCACGTAAAGTAATGGACTTGATTAACGGTAGTCAGCGACTTAATCTCTACATAGAGATAGTTGATAGCCTTGTATCCTTTAGAAAAGGCGCTATATAAATCCAATTATTATTATTATTATTATTACATGGTCAGTGTTCGCGAAACAGACCAAAGTTCTTACGCTTCGGTTTCGCGTATGTTGCACCCGAATTGCCCCAGTCAGGCCACGGGAAAGACGCAAAGTCTCGTCAGTTTACACCCCCTTTAATGAGAGAATTCTTCTAACATTTCAATTTAGCGGTTTCACTTCCTTATTCAAAGGCATAACAAATGATCATGAGCAAAGTCTAGTATTTCTCATTTGGCTGACATACACTCCAGAAGATTTTCCACAAAAATGACTCCTTTCTGCATAGAACAGTTACCTTACCTTACCCCCCAAAAAACAAATGCATTGCATTTCTAACTTGGCAAAAACATTGTGAAAACAGACTTCTTTTCATGCAATTTTCTAGCTCTTTCTAAAAAACAACAACCCTTTTTACCAATCCATGAACAATTTACATACTTGATAATGTAACAACCGTTAATACATGCTTTTGAAAATGTAATCTTTTAATGCGTATGATTCAGTCTCTTGACTGCTAATATTTTTTTTAATTTTTTTTCAGACTGTCGCTTTTACTTAAATAAACCATTCAATTAAATCACTACAAAATTCAATTTTCATGAACAATCTCTAATTTTTTTGGGGTGAACTTTTAAAACTACATGTATCATTCATAAACAAAGTCAATTAGAAGTGAAGTCACCAGGATATCAAGACACATGAATATTCAATTATTGAAATCTATCCTGTAAACTAACGCACTACAGTTAAAAACTAAATTATTCATACCATTACCAGGTTTTGTAAAAAAAAATTAGTTCGAACAAAATTTAAGGGCATGAAAAATGATTTGCCCCAATTAATGTTTCTTGGAAATATGACATATATCAAAGCTTACATCTAAAAGTGTCCAACAAAGGCCCTAATTCATCCAGTCCACCTTTTTATTCTCGAATTCAAATATACACACAAATTATGAAATTTACTTGTTAACGGTATTATACATTATTAAAGAGAAAGTTGCTTTTCAATTTTATTTTATGTTAAATTGGAGTGTGACATAATGTCCCCTAAAAAAATATGGCTCTTCAAATGCCCTCATATTCAAAACATGACAAGTAACAGCTTTAAAGGTTGTGCACTATACACTTTCATGCCACACGTTTGCGTAGTCCCACACACATTTCTCTATACACTGCGTTCGTCTGTTAGCAAGACTGGGCCAATTATTTGTCCTTTTGATGATTCCAAAACCTCACCGTAGACATCAATACTTGGGTGCTGCATGATCAATCGCTTCGACACCCTTTCTTTGGCAATGCAATCGCATCGAGTCTAGAACTGACACCTTTATCTTTAACTGGGTTACGGATACTGTGTTGGATGTACTCTGGAACCTTGTTATAACAAGGTCCTTGGGAACATAGAAATCACGTTGCTATGCATGTTTCAAGATAAGAAAACAAAAGAATATAAAGAGCTGGGGCCAGCGCAATCACCTTGTTTATATAACAGAGCCCTTTATAATGTGCTTCCACTGTGATATACATGTACATGTAACACAATGCATGAGTATTCATCCCCTTTTGTGCTAGAGAAAGAAAATTATTTGACATTTTAAATTGTTGATAATGCAGGCACTTGTGGGAGATGCATGTGGCTGGAAGCAGCAATACAATGGTTTACAGTTGACTGTACTTTGGCACATTCACAATAAAACTGTACGCACAATAATGTCCCCTTATTTTTGCATAAAAATGGGTACAAAATAGGCTGTAAATAAATAATTGCTTATCAAGTAAACATTGACAACAACAACAACAAAAAAGCACCTATTTTGGCTTTAACTGGTTCATACACTCTCACACATTTGCAAACATCATGAAAATAAGACCCATTTTGGTGCAATTGTCTTGGTCTTCAATTAAACAAACCGCTTGTCTTTTTGGCTTATCGAGTCAACATTTACAAAAAAGAACCAATTTTGCCGTAAACAGTTAACAAACATTAACATGTTTGCAAACATTATGTAAATATGATATATCTCGTTCAATTTTCCTTTAAAAAGACAAATCCACAAACAATTCAATATTCACCGTCAATATTCACATATTCAATGTCCCCCAAAATAACCCTTTTTTTCCCCCACAAATTTCTATCTATCATGCGCAAACAAAGTTAATATGAAGTGAAACCATCAGGATTTCAAGACACGTAAATATTCAATAATGGAACTATGTTCCGCAAACTGATTCATTGTAATATAAAAAGATGCATGGATGTTCAATGTACATGTATTATCTGTTCGGAGCCAGAAGTATGTTAATTAATTAACACCCTTCTGGCTCCAAACAGTGTAAGTAATCTACTACAATCATTATTTGACACTTTTGATATTTAATGACCCAGGCACTTTCGGTTGGAAGCCAATATTACTGTACACTTTCACATCATCACATTGCATGCGAGACAAATTTCTTATGTTAAACATAATATAAATATCTAGTCACCGGTACTTTTTTCAATAGATTAGTGATATATAACATCATCTGTACAGACTGCAAATTGTTGAAGGTACTTCAAGGAAGTATAATATGCTATGTTTTAGTATTCTCAGAAAAACAATATACTGTGGATTTGGAACAATGGAAGTAGTATTAATGCTTGCTGTAGTTAAATGCATCTGAGCAGTAGTGGACCAATTTAATTGGCGTACTACTGGAAACTACCCATACAGGAACTGCTGGTGTGACCAGCTGTCAATTAAAAATCATCTGGTTATACTGGCTACTGTTTGCAATTGCACAATATATACAAAAATACCAATAAAAAAAATTACACACACACAAAATAAATAAATAAATAAATTAAACAAAATATAAAATCCAGAACAATTTTTAGCTAGTACCTTTTTTGCCACCCAGCAATGGTTGCAACATGTTGGTTACAAAAATGGTGGAGTTCTGGTTTAAACCAAAAAATACAATGTGAGCTTTCTCACTCAGTATTCCTTTGTGGAAGACTATCATTAAAGCAATGTCTCATAAAAAGGAGCGCTCTAGAGATCCCGTTATATTTGAAATATGACGAGAAACACTTTCACTATTTGAATCAAATTTTGATGCTACATGCGTGTGTGTCGTTCCACATATCCATACACTGGTATATGTGCAGTTCACTGTACGAGACTACATCAAGATTAAACAACTTTTTTTCTTCATCATTTCAATGAATTTAATACCCCGCAACAACACAATAAACATAAAATCTTAAAGTGTGACTATCGTCACTATCCCCTACAAAAATAATGTATGCATAGCTGAAATGTAAATGTATAAAATCAACCTCGAAAAACGTTACCTGGCATTATATAAGTTAACGGTAACGTAGTAAGAAAAAAACAATGATATCATTAATTAATTGTTGCAATAAATTCTATTGCATCTGAAAATAATATACATGGGCATATTAAAACTTAGTCAAAGATTTGAAAAATAATTGCCACTTTTGAATAAAAAATCAATGATTTTGAACTGCTCAATGTGTTGCTGATTTAAGGATTTTAAGGATTATCTTCTTTATTTATATTTCTGGAATCAAATGCAATGTGGTCAGTGAGTTTTTGGATCCCTCCCCCCCCCCCCCCCCCCCCCCATTCTGCTCATTCATCTGGGCCTGTTGCATAAAACTTACCATTGATGGTAACTTTGCCATCAATGGCAACTACTATGGGAACAGGGCTCAACAGCCAATCAAAATCAAGGTTTTCATGGTAGTTACCATTGAACTGGTTGTTCACAACCAGTTCAGTTCATTAAAATCATCATTTCGCAGCCTGGGCTGAATTGCATGACAATTGACAATTAAAAACATAGTATATTTCTAATTTCACAATTGTTTCAAATAATACTACCGGTAGTAAAAAAACAATGTAATTAACAAAGACAATTAATTGTCATTGATACTTAGTTCACTTTCGAACAACAATTTACAATATTAGCAATAAGTATAATTCAATATATATATATATATACACAGTATACAACAAAAGTATTCCTATTAATAATATTATGTAATTTGGTTTTGCTTCATTCGGTAGAAATTGGGTAAATAAGTTATTGATATGGTATTTTAGTGATTAATTGAACACAAAATAAACTTGCTGATACCTGTAACCAATCAATGCTTTGAAGAAAAAAATCTATTTGTTTAAAAACAACCACGAAAATAGGTATTTATGAACATTAACAAACAAAATCAGAGAGGTCTTCTAAAGGTACACTGTGTATACAGGTACATGTATAAAGGTAGATTAGCAAAATATAAAGGTACGGAAAGTATTGTCAGGAAAGCAAAAGGTGTAATAGTTGGTGTTGTTTGTGAATTAAAAGTTCTTTTTTGACATATCTGAATAAAAGTGGGTAAACATTAAACCTAATTGAGATAGTACATGTATTTACCAGCTCCATATCCTAACGATGGGCTTCTAACTGGATGTGATCAAATTACGTTATTCAACAATTCTACATTTTGCTAAGCTTTCTAGGGAGTTGCCAATTTGCATTATACTTTCTCATTATTTATCGAGTTGTCTTCAAACTTTCCCAGACATGTTTCTCTCATTTTTCAATGTCTACAATAATACAAAATCAGTGTGGTCTTTCCTTTTAAAGCTTATCTGTACCAGTTTATAGGAGGGATTAGACCACCCTGCACGGTCACAGGATAGGTGTTATCTCATCAACTCAGCTCTCAATTAACATAAGAAAAAGAGGATCATGGGGGACCAATGGTCACCGATTAGGCATTATTTTCTATATCGAGGGCGCAAGTAACTACAAGTAGTACAGTGTGGCTTTAAATGCTTCCATCTCCGAGCACATCTGCAGACTCCTTCAACATTCTCTGACACTGCTCTAGCATACTGTCCAAAGAAACATCGTAAGAGTTCTCCATTCCTTGAGGCATCTTAACCGTTGCATGGGATGAACTATCAATCCTTTCCATGTTTAGTCTCCTGGCAGCTCCTACATTCATCCTCTTCAAAGTATGCCATCCGTTTCTAGGTTTTTTTTCTGCTTCAATGACACCGGTGCTTTCATTCAACAAACCATGACACTGTTCTGGCATGTGGTCCAGAGAAACATGACCAGGGTTTCCAGGGGTCTCAATTTTTTGAGGAATCCTCACCGTTGCATGGGAAACACTACCTGGCTGCTTCCGTATGACTGATCTATTAGTTCCTGCGTTGATCCTCTTCGAAGTGGCCCGTCTGTCCAGAGGTTGGTCTCCTTTTGCGACACCAGGGAAGCCATCAAACAATCCCTGATACTCTTTCAGCACTGTCTTGTCACTTTGCACATCACCTGAAACAAGTTAGAACATGAATGAAAATAATAAACACGATGAATATGACCACCAAATGTTGTTACTTTCCATTTGGAAGAATCATATCCATGTTATCTGGTGTGTTGTATTTGTTAAAGCTTGGTTGAGTTTAAGAAATGTTGCTAATGGTCAACTTTTGTCAAATTCAAGCGTGGTTATATTGGGCAGTATGTCTTGATAGACAAGTGAGTTCATTTCATCACCATTTTGCAATGATATGTCTGAAGCACATTTATGTCTTTTTCATAAAATAAAAAAATCATTGAAGTATGCAATACGTTTTCTTATGTTTCTGAGAACTGGTCAGTTTGGTCCCGTAGTAATAAATGAAGTAATAAATTATCTAAACAAAATGTCAAAGCACCACCCCCTCTTTTCTGATTTTGTAAAATTAGCATTATACAGTCAAACCTGCTTTAGTGACCTCATTTTTTGTTAACCTTAAAAATGGTTTCTCATTGAAGCGTGTACTAAAGGAACCTGTCTACAAAGACCACCTGCCTATAAAAACCACTTTTTGTGTTTCCCTTGGGCGGTCGCTGTAGACAGGTTTGACTGTACATGCATATGAAAACTATTACAAGCATGTCATATCATCAGAGTCTTATAAGGTTCCTGTTGACGATAAGAAAAGCTGGACATAAAGTTGGAGTAAGCTGGAGTAAGATGAAAGAGGCTTCCAATCACAGCTACATGTACATGTACCGTATGTCCCTGAAATGAAGCTGACTTTGCCTGTTTTTCCAAACGAGAAGGCATAGAAAATTATTAAAAGCAAGAAATTGTGATATCTTCCACATCGGATTGCATTCATATTGTATATAGGGTAGTGTTTGGAAGGTTTTAATATTGGACCAGGTTTATAGTCCAGTCGGAGAGAACTGGGTTGCATCCTAAGGGGTAAATTGACTCAAGATATACAAGAATGTAGAAGGGTAAAAGTGGTAAGTGGTTACCTTTGGACACTACGCACATCGGACTGCTAGACAACCTTTCCGGGTCACCAACATCCACCCTTGGCTTGCTGCTTAGAGATGCGCTCATCCGATGGTGGACACCTGCAGACACGGCTATATCACAGGAGTGGCTTCTGAAGTCTCCAGGAGAGGGAATACTGATCCTGCACACTGAGCAAAAGTAATCACTTCCTGCGATTGCCTCCTCTTGAGCTGTTAAGGGACGCATCAACTCTCCTGGAGCTGATATAATCTGGTCGCTGTCATCCACTCCTGCAGAATCTTGAACCACCACACCGCAGCTTGCAGAATGGCTGCCCAGGTCTGTAAGAGAGGATATATGGATCCCACACGTTGAGCAAAGGAAAGAGCTTTCTTCCATCGCCTTCACTCCGGCCGTCCACTCACACACCAACTCTCCAGGGACTGATCCAAGTTGATGTTTGTCATCCAGACCAGACAGATCTTTGAAGATCACACCACAGCATTCGCACAGAAGGGATCCTCCGTGTTTAATCATAGTGGATGTTTCATTCATCTGATCCGTTGAGGTCTTTGACCTCATCTTTACTGACTGTTCATGATTCCTGTCACTGGGTTGCAGATCATAGAGGGTGGAAGAGGTTACTGGTACAACTTTCTGGTTTGTTCCTGCATTATCTTCATCATCCAGAGAGATTCCACTGTTTCCTTCATGAACATCTGTTCTTAAATCATCAATCTGCCAGATCCTACGATTCTCTTTTCGTTGATCACAGAACGGCTCTTCTAAGAATGAAATGTCTGTTTGCGTGGATTTCGCACACAATATTCCTTCACTGCTGTCATAGGATATTGCTCCCAGAGAATCAGAAGTTTCAGTTTGTGCCATCTTGACAGCAAGCTGGCTCTGGTCTGACAGGTGCTTTTTTACAGTAGAAGAGAAGGCATCACTGGAGGTACACACGCTCTTTCCTACCATCTCCCGACAGATTCCACTCTTTCTACGTAGCCCATCGTCCTTGGGTTCATCAAGACCCTGGTCAGGTGTGGTCTTTGAACAGTACTGAGGTGACCTTTGAACTAGAAGCTGCAAGAGCTTTCCTGGTGCATCATTGGCCGAGACATTGTGGACTTGAGCTGCATGAAGGGAATACCCCATATATGTGGTAAATGCTTTCTGGCATCGAGGACATATAACTATCGTCATCTTCCTTGGGTCTAGAAGGTAAACCGTCCTTTCACTGCCACCAGACACCTCTTTTGTCCTCTTTTCAGGAACCTCTTTGTGATACCGAGGATCTCTTTCGGATGAACATTTCTGGCTTTTTGTTTCGTTAGGTCTTCCCCTGTTGTCTCTCTTCTCTGTATGTGCTAAACATTTCTCTTTGCTTGCTGAACTTTTGAAAGCCTGCTTTAGGTCTTGAACCGTGGTCACATTACTAGACTTGGTCTCTTGTCTTCCCACATGAACGTCCTTACGAGCAAAATCGCTAGAATCAATCATTGCTTTTTCTTGTGACTCCTTCCAGGGTTGTGGACTCACTTTGGGAGTACTTTTACGTGATCGTGGACTCTGTGATCTGATCCTTTTGGAACCAGCTAGGTATTTGCTTTCCCCTGTGGATGGTGCTCTACGGCAACCCATTGACCCACACTTACGGTCAGTCTCTTTTTCTAGGTTCTTTCCAAACTTTCTGTCCGGTGAAGGATCATTTCGGGAGTCAATATCACTTTCAGCTATTTTCATCTGCCTTCTCGGTCTTGGATGAAGCAAGTGGGCCACCCTTTCAATGCTGACAGGCTCCAATTTTCTTTTCTTTCGAGCAACCTCTTTGAAAGGTTCAGGATCTCTTTTGGATGAACTTGTGTGACTTTCTGTTCCCCCATGGTTTCTCTTCTGCTTACATGCTACACCTTTCTTCTTGCTTGCTGTGGTTGTTAGAGACTGCTTTTGGTCTTGAACTGAGGTTATATCACTCACATCACACTCATCTTCCATGACTTGACATCCTACATCCTTGGGAGTAAATGCACTAGAATCAATGGATCCACTTTCTTGTGACTCCTTCCAGGATCGTGGTTTCACTTTTGGAGTACCTTTGCAGGATCGTGGGCTCTTTGATCTTTGTCTTTTGGAACCAGCAAGGCATTTGCTTTCTACTGTGGTTGGAGTTCTTTCTAATTGTGTTGGGCCAGACTTGCGGTCGGTACTGGTCTCTCGGTTCTTTCCAGACTTTCCATTTGGGGCAACATTATTCTTGAGGTCAATATCACTTTCAGCCATTTTCATCTGCCTTGTCAATATTGAAGAATCTTCACTACTTGCACAACTGGAGCTTTTTCCGTGTGGTACCACACATGAAACTTTGACCGGCTGTTTCAGGTGTATACCCGGGGTGTTTCTAGAGCGAGAGCCAGAGACTCGGTGTTTAACCCTCATTCCTACTTTGTGTCGATCTAACACATGATTCACACACAAAGCATGAGATTTGTACACTGCACCACATGTAGAACATTTAAATTGCTTTTGCTCTTTTTGTTGTGGAGCCTTAAGCCCAATCGGTCCACTAGTCGTAGAGCTTACTGCCTTCGCAGAACTGTGCTTCCTTTTGCTTCTTGTCTTTGACACATGCATATGACTGGGGCTTCCCCTAGGGGCACTGGTTTTCGATTTCTCTAAGACAACCCCCTTTTCTTGAAATGTTTTAGAGGGCGTACTATCTCTTTTGAAAGATGCTAATGGAGTATTACCCATGCTCGTTGAGATGACAACATTATTCAGGAAATTTCTGACGTTGCCCGAGGCTTCAATAAAGATCGCACCTTCACTGTTGAAACTGGCATTTGCTTTTCCTTGATGGCCTACATGTATAGAGGGTGTCCTTACTTTATTCAAAGATGTTACTGGACAAGTACTTGAGTTCGTTGAGAAAACAGCATCATTTAGCAAACTAGTTACATTACCCGAGGCTTCACTGTCTAAACTGGCGATGGTTGGTCCTTGAGGGCTTCTAGACGGTGACCTAACTCTCTTCAAAGATGTTAACTGATTCGTATTCTGGTTTGTGGAAACAAAGGTATCATTGAGCGAGCTTGATACATTGCCCGAAGCATCGAGTAAGATCGCACCTTCACTGTTGAAACTGGTATTTGCTTCTCCTTGAAGGCCTTTAGACAGGATCCTATCTTCGCTCAGACATCCTAATGGAGAAGTACTCAGGCTTGTGGAGGAGATGACATCATTCAGTGAACTAGTTGTGCAGTCCGAGGCTTCACTGTATGAACTAGTAGCAGATTTTCCCTGCTGGCCTCTAAGGGATGGTGTTACATTGTTGAAGAACGTCAGCTGAGTGTCACTGAGGCTTGTGGACACAGCATCATTCAGGAAATTTGTTACGAGGCCCGATTCTTCAACAGAGGATGCGACTTGACTGTCAAAGGTGACATAGTCGCCCGTCCTTGTCTTCACCCTTCCGCTTCCAGAGCTATGTGGAGGTGTAGGACATTGGTGAGAGGCCAAAAAGGGGATTAATCCATCTAGAGTGATGGGTGCTATCTCCAAGTCCTCCTCGAACCCAGTTTGACTGCTGTCCACCAAACTGAAGTCTATCACGCTCCCTTCATGGTGAATATCTTCAAGGCCTAAACCGGAGGAGTAGATACTCTCATTGCAGGTGTCCAGCCCTAGGAGACTTAGGAAACTGTCCAGATCCGGAGACAGGCCCAGGATGTCGTGCCCCATGACTGAAGCCTCATGAAATTCTCCGTCCATGTCTCCTGCGAGGGATCAGACAGTCCCTTGGTGAACTCTTTTGGTTGCTGCACCAATCGCCGGTCAATATCCTTCCCACATCTTGTGGAGCGTCAATCTGTATATTAGAGCAAGAAATTAGCAAGAATTACTAGAAATACAGGCTGCATGCTACTGAATAAGTTTCAATACATGAAAATGTATGTAACACAAGTAAATAATGAAATACATGTATATACAGCGCTCAAAATACACGGGGTGGTGGGCGATTGGCCCCCGTGAGCTACATAATCGCCCCCGTCAGGTTGCTCACGGGAGCGATTGCAAAATTAAAAATCGCCCCCGTGGAAATATAAAATAAAGATGATCTTTTCTGTTATAACTTTAACACAATATTGAGTTTCAATTTACAAACCTTAACCCTAATAAGGCCGGGGGGGGGGGGGCAATTATGGCCCCCCCCCCCCTCCACGATTTTTCCGATTGCTCGGGAACACATATGGATGGCGCCCCGCCGCTCGCTGACTTTTTTCTTTCGAGTCTTGTGCAACTTTTAAAAGATTTTTTTTGAAAATCGGACCTACGGTTACAAGGTCACGTGACCTTTTGTCTTTGCATGTCAGCCCGAAAATCGCTCAATTTCGTGATTTGTGTACAAAACATATGGAAAAGTCATTTTTCCTAAAAACAGATCAAACATGGGTTATTGGGTCTTGTTTAAAGTTGAGGTGGTTGTTTTGGGAGTCAAAATAGTTAAATTGAAGTAAGAAATAAAATAAAACAACAAAAACAATGAAATACATAAGAAATTATCAAAACAAATAACATAAGGAATAAGCTGGCTCTTTCAAATTTTTTTGTCGGATTATTATTTAGAATGGTCTAATGAATATATGTAGTGAAGAAGAATGCTTAAATATGAATAATATATGATTTATGGGTAAAAATGTGATTTTTATGACTTTATTTGCATAAATTACCATAAATATGCAAATGAGCAAATTTTTCAAAAAATTGAAATTATCATATTATTCTATACACTTCACTTGACATGCGTGCAAATTTTTGCGGCGATCGGCCGCTTTGCGGCCAAGATCTTAAGGGGGGGGGGGCCATAATGCCCCCACCCCCCCCCGGCCCTACTAAGACTTCAAATAGCCCGGCCTTTTTAGCGTTAAACCAATGAAATGGAACTATGCCTGGATTACATTTGCCCTGGGCGCCGTACGATAAAATTAGTCTACGATTTCTCGTAGATATCGTAGGAGGCTACGGGCTACGATGTTTGTGTTTACATTATCTACGAGCATCGTGCCATTTATTGTATTGGCCCTCGGTGGCAGGCCGAGGCAAATCCGTACAGGGGCTGCTCAATATCACGGATATTGCACGGGCAGCGAGCAACAACCTTGCGATAGCTGTGCAATGGCCGTGCCAATGCCCCACGAGTCTACAATCTCTGTACGATTTTTGTTTGTCCCCATGTTCACCAAAAATTGTACGTTTGCTGCACAATCAGTGCGAGGCCTCCAGGTGATGCCCGTGCGGGGATTGTGCAATGCCACCTACGACATGTATACGGACTACGGGCTTACAATTTTTTTAAATTTGTTTAACTTCTCGCGAAACAAAATCGTAAGAAGTAAGATGTTAGTAGATGCCAGGAAAACAATACGGGGGTTCAAAATAGCAACAACAAAAAATCGCCTCGCCGCTTTGCAGCTCGTGGACGATGCTTCGCATGTAAGTAGATGCCAGGAAAACATCACTTACGGGGGTCCTAAATCAGGGGCGGATCCAGCCTGTGGCAAGAGGGGGGGGGGGAGCCAAATCTTGATAAAATATTTAGCGGCGAATCAGCCAGCCGGCGATCGGCGAATGAGCGGAGGGGGGGGGGGGGGGGGCTGGATAAATGCACATATATTTGTTTTAGGGGGGTCCAGTTTTTTGGGAACATTTTTGCACCGACTCAGCCGGCCGGTGAATATTAAAGCGGGGGGGGGGGGGGGGGGGGGGGATGCTGGGGAGGAGGACCACTAATTATTTTTTTTCAGGGGGGGGGGGGGAAGGGGCGTTTTAGCATGACTTTCTTTTTAACTCTTACTTTCACCCATCTCAGATAACCCTAAGTTTTTGGTTGCTGCTTTATATGTAGTTGATAATGAATGATTAAAATAAAGAGAGAGAGAGAGAACCACCATCATTTTGCAATGGTTCAGGGTTTGTGAAATGTACATTTGAAACCATTTCTTAGCGTGTCAACCCTAAAAAAATAGTGAAACTATTTTTGAGGAAAAGCATTATACTGAACTGAATAAAGAATAATAGCTTTATATTGGCCATACTAATACTGATACAGGCTAAAGACAATGTGGTATTTGTATAGAGGTATTCCAAAATGACATTCTGATAATCAACATTTTGTTCTGGTATCATTATGTATATATGCATAATACAACTGATCTTTATGATTTCTTAACGTGACATAGCTTCTTTTCCCCTGCAAACAAAAAAGAAAACAAGGTTATTCAATAAAAGGATCATGCGACAAATAATCATTGTGATTCAAATTGATGCAAGGATTTTTTTGAATAAGCAATGCTTTTCACCAGAATCTTCTTTGTAAAAACAACTTTTACAAATCTCAGCCATGCAATTCTGCCACTGTGTTGTAAGATCACTTTCAGATTAGGAGAAGTGTATTCTTTAATGAGTATTTTACATTGAATGGAACGTCTCAACTCAGTAAGCATGGCTGAGATTTGTAAAAGTTGTTTTTACAAAGAAGATTCGGGTGAATAGCGGTGCTTATTCAAATAAATATTCGCATAAATTTGAATCACAATCATTAATTGTCGCTTAATCCCTTTTAATGACCTTGTTTTCTTTCTCGTTTGCAAGGGGAGAAGAAGATATGTCACGTTAAAGGCATCATAAAGATCAGTGTTGTATGCGTATATATTATATACACAGGCCCCGCGGAACGTTTATCAAAGTGGGGGGGCTAAAGTACAGTGTATTTACGATCAGGTAGAGGGTAGCGAGCGTAAATTGGTGTGGGGGGGGGGGGGGGGGTCAGGGGTTTTAGGCATTTAATTACGGTCAGAGAAGCACAAATATTTTGATGCCACATTTGTGTCACTGGCAGGTCAGGGGGGCGGGCGTTTTTTATTTTATTTTTTAAGGTAAAATTCATGTTACTATCCTATTTTTTTACCGGTTTGGGAGGCTACGGAGGCACCTGTCCAAAATAGCACACACACAAAATCGCCTCGCCGCTATGCGGCTCAGTAAAGAAAGAATGTAAAGGTTGCTCCCAATAATGAGGAAATAATGTGCAGAACGGGAAGACATCGAGAGAATGTCATCACGGGATGAAAGTCAGTAACAGCTACATGTATGTAGCTTGTAAATTTGTAAGAGGGAAAATGCTGATTAAAATGATAATGATGAAACAGCATATAATTGAGGAGTATCATAGGTAACAATTCAATGGATATTTGTATAAAAAAGAGCCCCCATCAGTACTAAAAGAGCCCCCGTGAGAAGGCTCACAGGGGCTCTTTTTTGGGGGGAAGAGCCCCTGTGGACAAAAAATTAATTTGAGCCCTGTGTATATATCATGGGCTTCTATTACATCTGTCAATCATTTGGAACATGTACATGTAGTCAGTCATAGCACTTAAGCCTGAGGAAAAAAAACTTTCTTCCTTTGTTAACACGATCTTAATAGACCATTTGAAATAAGCTACCTACTTCAGCTTAGCTGTTCATGTGGAAACTGGCTTCAATAAATTTGGAACATGTAGTCATAGCATTTACACCAGAGGAAAAAACTCCCTTTCTTCCTTGTTAACACGATCTTAAAACGATTTGAAATAAGCTTGTACTCGAGCTTTATGGAGCATGTGGAAACAGGCTTCAATAGATTTTGTGTGTATTTATTTATATCAACGTGTTTGTGTGGTATCTGTGGTGTGCGTACATGTAGCAGGTAATAGTGCATACAACGGTGATATATGATAAAGGAAGAGACCAAAATAGACAAGGAAATCTAGTAGCACCTTCACGAGAACCAAGAAGTGAGAGGGAGAGTCAATGAAAATAAAGAATAATTCCTTTTCAATGTGCATAGTTGACATAAATATAATCCCTGTAAGATTGAGGAAGTAAAACAAAAAAAGTAGGTCAAACCATGGACTGAACGAGATTGGGTCTTAAAGCCCAAGTCCACCCCAAATTCCAAAAATGATAGCATGTTGTAAATAAATCAAAGGTTAAAACTGCCAAATATCACTGCAGTACTTCAATCTGTTGATTTTTAAGAGTAATTTTTGCTTCGGTTATTTCAAGCAAAACATTTAAATTGCCGCACGGATGTGACGTATGCTTCTTACAGCAAAAGTGCCAGCAGTAGACATTCTGACAATAGGCTATTTTTGTAATTGTGAGCTTTACAAAAGCTTGGATTGTAATCATTATGGCCCTGTATACCGAATTATGATACTCATTTTTCAAAGTAAAGTTTTTACAAGAAAATCAGACAGTCAAAAAAAATTCTAAAAAATTGGATATGGGGCCCCTGAAATAGGAAAGTATTTTTTTTGTCTCTGCCCCAACCTGTGGATGTGCAGCCAATCATGAAATGTCAATCCATGAATTCGGTATCGAATGAGGCTTGAATATACTCTACGAGTAGGCCTACAATGTCAGTCCAAATTCACAACATACATGTACAATGTACACCCAGGCAATAACAGAAATATTAATAATAGTCACATTTGTATAGCGCTTTTAATAATACTACGATTCTAACTGCTTTACATAGTAATGCTGGAAGTTCCAGCCTCCTAAAAATCTTCTTCCCCCCCCCCCCCCCAAGAGATATGGGAAACTTGAATTAAATAATCACTATCATCAATAAAACACAAAATTCACTCAAAATCAATTGGACAACTTAACCTGGATTCTAGTTTAAGTCTGAAATTTATTGAGTGACACGCCTACTCATGCAGGCCACATCTAACCCTGTAAGTTGGGGCTTTGATCGGATCGGAAGATCGGAGGGCCCCCATCGCACCTGTGATCGGTATCGGCAAAAATAATCATGCCAATTTTATTTTTTATGCCGAAAATGTTCAAGTCTTGGGCTATCAAATGCTTTAAAAAAAATGCATAGCTGGGACTATTTTTTCATTTGAAGTTGTTGTAGTCCATGCGGGCCGCCATCTTGGATGATAATGTAGGCATGCATTATAATCCAAGATGTCGGCCCACATGTTTTGCCTCTTCTCTTTAATAGACCAATATTATTAATTTCAAAGTCATAAAAAGGCATTAAATATCAACAAACATGGTTTACAACAACTCCAAATGACAAAATAATCCTAGCTATGCATTTTTTTAAAGCATTTGTGAAATGTTAGTGTTCCTTCAATATTTTCTGGTTAAACAACCTTGAAATAAGAAAATATAAACATCTTTTTCCTTAAGTGTCAAAATGAACCCTTTAACAAGTTAAAATACTCTAATTGTCCCCCAAAGTTGTTGTCTACATACCCAGTGAAGTCTCTACATTACAATGGTACCTCCCACATGGTTATTCAATACCTTAGAGGAAGTTTTGATGGAAAAATCACCAGGAAGTAAAATCTTTTTTAAAGGCTAGAGGTCGGGGGCTTCCAGGGCATAAAGCAGGCAAGTTGGTGCTTGCAGAAATGGCTCTAAAGTCTAAGATCCCAGGTTTAATGTCACAATTAAGAGTAAATTGAATAGAATTGTTAATGTTAGATATTTAAAATGGCTCTCTAAAATTTTGCAAAAGAAGAATGTAAAAGATTTACACTGATTCACTAATTTTTTTTTTTGACGTTTCGTGCAGAAAGGGAAAAGTCTCAAATACGAACCCCCCAGGCTTATGTCCGGCTAGATGCAAGGAAAATATCTATGCACCTATTTTTTCGCTAGCCCCAACTGCACAAGAGATCACTCGCCCCAACACTTGAAAAATATCCTTCCCCCTATTTGTCGGATCAGCTAATTAGGGAGGCGTGCGCTCTGCTCAGTCCAAACCATGGTTACATCGCATAACATCTGCACATAAATATGCATTCAGACCGCGTACGAACGAAACCTGGAAGTCAATTACACGTTACAGTGAATGAAGGTATGGCTAGCAGATCGCGCTCTCGAACCCGGAAGTGAATACACGTTATGGTCAATGGCAATATCGTGGAGACAACGCGTTTGGCTTAATTGAGCAAAACAACATAACTCTGCGTTTACGTCTTTTTCGTCGAGTCCGACCAAAATGATACGAATATTAGAGAGTTTTGGAGGGGCTGTATCTTTTAATAGAAACATTGGTGAGTCTTAAAATTTGAAATGTAGTATTCTGATTACATTTTTTATTCACACACAAAACAAAACAAAATGGTGAAAAACGATCCAAATTGAAGATTGAAAAATCGTCCAGACACCCTAACTTTGGTAAATTTTATGTTTCTCCCATTTGTTTTGTACATGTGTGTGAAAAGTCTGTACTTTTTTCATAGCATTAATGAGTGTATGAGGTCGATACCATAGTCCATACCATTTACGGTTAGACCTCATGCATTGTAGGAGTGGGCATACCATTTCCGGTTTAGACCTCATCATATCGTGCATGCATGCATTGAAGGACTCGATTGACGGCGGCCACAACTGCACAAAAATGAACACATGGGACTGTGATTTCTTTTTTGCACAAAATAAGTTCTCGATTACTTCGAATTTCTGTGCCGATTAAGGGGTCTACCGGTAATTATGAATCAAATTTGTGGTACATATACCGATCCTACTAAACAAATCACAATGATTAACAGTATGAATTGGTAATTTGAAGTAAAAAATAGGGAAGTTATTACCTCATAATCTCGATGCGAAGCCGGACGACCATGATCCTTGTTCACTGCACATTTTTTACAACTTCCCTGTACTACTGCACTGTATACGTCACGTACATATTACATGTGTACGTACGTACGTCTACCAAAGAAATGGGGCGTGGCATGCATGGCATGACATGCCAGAGGCTGTGGGGGGGGGGGGGGGGGGGGGGGGGGGTGGCGCAGGAAGCCTATCCTCACACTCCTCATCCCTCCTCTCCTCCTCTTTCTTTTTATTCTTCTTCTTGTTCTTCTTGTTCTTCTTGTTCTTGTTGTTCTTCTTATTCTTGTTCTTGTTCTTGTTCTTCTTCGATCTTCTTCTGATCTTCTTCTTCTTGTTCTTGTTCTTGTTCTTGTTCTTGTTCTTCTTGTTTTTGTTCTTCTTGTTCTTCTTGTTCTTGTTCTTCTTGTTCTTGTTCTTGTTCTTGTTCTTCTTGTTCTTGTTCTTCTTCTTCCTCTTCTTCTTCTTCTTCTTCTTCTTCAATGGGACACTGCCACCCCCTCGATCCCTGGCCCAATCGAGTGGCGAAAAGAGGAACAAAAAGCGAGAAAATTGAGAAAGGGAAAGAGTAAATTAAGGATAACACCTGAAGAACGGGGTCAGCTCGCTATTCATTAGGACAGCTATTCATAATTTGAGAAAAGGGTCATTATTCAATGGGACTACTATAATCATAATCGAAAAAGAGGGTCGCTATTGATAATACAAAACTGGGGTCGTCACTCAACTTCCTTATTTTTTATTTATAACATTTCCGTTCTTTTCATAGTTTGTAAAGCTTAATATTCTCTTTTGTAATGATTCCACCGATTCGTGGGTATGCCATTATTTCGGTACGTTCAGTAAGGCTGATTATCATGGCTTTACCATACCGGTAGTAGAGGGCCTAAAGTGTACATTATTTTGTTTCCCTTCTTGGTGGGCGGCTATCTAACAAATTCATGGAATTTAAAGTACGCATACTCAATAAAGACAGTTTAAAAAAATAAAACAAACATCATTCATGACTACAGGGCCTGTAGTCATGAATGATGTTTGTTGAGGGGATTCATCTTGTTAAAAAGCTAAATAGCTGAATTTCCTTCCGATTACCTTCCCATATAGGACTTCTATTTTTTTTAAACAAAATTGTTTGTTTTAAGACATCATAATATCAATAAAGGATGATTTGTTCTCATATTTCAACCACCCCCTACCCAGCCTGGGAGGACCTGTCCTACCATAGGCTCATACATTACCACGCATGCAAGCACGGTGGATGCTTGGGAGGGGGAACGTCTCCCAATAATTTTTGTTAGGGGTCGGAGCGTACCCCTTGAAATGAAAAACTGATTGAAAATAATGAGTTAAAATCTGCGACACCCTACATATGCCCGAGGAAGTAAGTAAATGAATGAAATCTGCTCCCTCGCATTCTAAACTTGAACTTCAGAACATTGTAAAATACAGCTGTTATTATTAACCATGGTAAATACATAGCCATATCTTCTAGTTTGTCCTTACAGGAGATATAGAGATGTGTTATCGTTTACCACGGCATGGAGGCTTGCGTACGCCCCCTTGAAAGTGTTCAAAGGGTTGCCCCCTTCCACTTTCGAAATTTCGGGAATTTGTCAGAAAATAGATAGAGTGAATGACTTAAACACTAAGAAGTAGTAAGACTTTGATTTGCCTGTGTAATCGAAGTACTATACTGCAAACAACAAACGCTAAGAAGTAGTAGATATATGTATTAAAGCCCCACTGCACTACTGATTGCTACTTGCGCAAACAATGCCTAATTGGTGACCATTGGTCCCCATGATCCTTTATTTCTTATGTTAATTGAGAGCTTATTTGATGAGATAACCACCTGTCAGTGACCATGCAGGGGGGTCTAATCCCTCCTGGCCAAACTATTGCGGTGGGGATTTAAAATGAGACTTTGAATTGCCTATGTGATCAAAGTACTCTAATACAAAAAAATATCACTCGCTTGCTACGCGAACTCGCAAAATAAAATATGTATTATTGATTTATAACTCATAATCATATTATACGCTGATAAAATGGAAAGTTAATGGCTAGGGGGGGGGGGGGGGGGGGGTCGTGGATGATACCTCTTGCTGGCTCAGCCCCCCCCCCCCAATTTTGCTGTGCTCATTACGCAGGGGCGGATCCAGCCGGCGGCAAGGGGGGGGGGGGGGCTAAATCTTGAGAAAATATTTATCGGCGAATCAGCCAGTCGGCGAACGGCAGTTGATAATGCATGATTACAATAAATAGAGAGAGAGAGAGAGAGAGAACCACCATCATTATGCAATGGTTCAGGGTTTGTGTAATGTACATTTGAAACCATTTCTTAGCGTCTCAACCCTAATAAAATAGCGAAACTATTTTTGAGGGAAAGCATTATACTGAACTGAATAAAGAATAATAACTTGATATTGGCTCATACTAATACTGATTCGGGCTAAAGACAATGAGGTATCGGCACAGTAAGATCGGGTACTTTTATAGAGGTATTCCAAAATGACATTCTGATAACCAACATTTTGTTCTGTATTCATATGCAGGCGCGTAGGCAGACGGGGGGGGGGCAAGTTAACCCCCCCCCCCTCCCCCTTCACTTGTTGTGAAATATTAAATAAAAATATTGTTGTGCTGAAGGGTGAATTCCCAGGTTGGTATCCGGAAGTTGGAGAAGAATAATTTTCGCATCGTCTATCTGAATTATTTTTTGTTCTGTATTCATATGCAGGCGCGTACGCAGACAAAGAGGGGGGGGGGGGGGCAGTTAACCTACCCCTCAATTTTTTTAATGTGTGGGTATCGGAGGATACCCCCCCCCCTCACTTGTTGTGAAATATTAAATAAAAATATTGTTGTGCTGAAGGGTGAAAAAACTGACCTTACCCCCCCCCCCCCCCCCCCCCCCCACTGAACGAAATATCGGTCGGCCTAATTTTCCAATTTTCGGGGGGAGAAAAATGTGCTCTTACCCTCTCCCCCTCCCCCCCCCGCTTATTGCGAAATTTTCCGCGCGATTTTCACATTTTAACCCCCCCCCCCTTGAAAAAATCCTGCGTACTCTACTGTTCATGACTTGTGTATGTACGCATAATACGACTGATCTTTATGATTTCTTAACGTGACATAGCTTCTTCTCCCCCTGCAAACGAAACAAAAACAAGGTTGTTTAATAAAAAGGATCATGCGACAAATAATCATTGTGATTCAAATTGATGCAAAGATTTTTTTGTTGAAAAAGCAATGCTTTTCACCAGAATGTTCTTTGTAAAACGACTTTTATAAATCTCAGCCACGCAATTCTGCCACTGCGCTGTAAGATAAGGAGCAGTGTATTCTTTAATGAGTATTTTAAATTGAATGGAACGTCTCAACTCAGTAAGCATGGCTGAGATTTGTGAAAAGTTGTTTTTACAAAGAAGATTCTGTTGAATACCAGTGCTTATTCAAACAAATATTTGCATCAATTTGAATCACAAGCATTATTTGTCGCTTTTATTGACCTTGTTTTCTTTCTCGTTTGCAAGGGGTAAATAAGCTATGTCACGTTAAAGACATCATAAAGATCAGTGTCTTATGCGTATATATTATAAACACAGGCCCCGTGGAATGTTTATCAAAGTGGGGGGGGGGGGGGGGGGGCTAAAGTATTTACGATCTGGTAGAGGGTAACGAGCGAATCGAGCAGAGCGTAAATTGGTGTGGGGGTTCGGGGGGGGGGGGGGGGGCAGAGCCCCCGAAAGCTCAGGGGTTTCATGCATTTTAATACGGTCAGAGAAGCACAAATATTTTAATGCCGCATTTGTCACACATGGCAGGTCACAATATTTGTGTTGAATGACGTAAATCATGGTCTGAAGCAATATCTAATTCAATTGAGACACCTGCTAAAGACTAAACATTTTTAAGTTGACCATTTATTTTCATAAGTACATTTTATAGGGGAAAATAACGTCCTGGACTCACCCCCCCCCCCCCCACCCTCCCTACGTAGGACGCAACAAAAAAAAATCCAAGGTTGGTATCCGGAAGTTGGAGAAGAATCATTTTCGCATCGTCTACTGGTCATAATTTCAATGATTTACACGTCTATCCAATCTGTCTATATATTGTAACAGTTACGACCCATCATTGTGACCAGGGGCGGATCCAACCGGCGGCAAGAGGGGGGGGGGGGGGGGGGGTTAGGGGGACCTGTTTTTAGTTTTTTTAAGTTTTTAAAAAAAAGCACAATTTACGTTATATCCTATTTTTTACCGTTTTGGGGGGCTAGGGGGGGGGGGGCGGTAGAATCGGCCCGTGGATCCGCGCCTGTCATTACGTACGTCACTGGTTGTACTGACAAATTATTCTTTTATCTTGCCTGGGGGATAGGAAAACCGATTGCCCTCTCATTCGTGTACAGAATAACATCGTGATGGGGGTTATGTATGACATCTATGCTAAACATGATGAAACTCTTGCAAAAACTATTGAAGAATATAATAAGGGTGAATGCCACGCGCATTGAATACAACTAAATATGTTTTTTTATCAATGGTATATTTTTCTTTATGAGTTTGAAGTAATAAACTTGTGTAACATACATTTGAAAGCTGGATATTACACACATTATGCATGATGCAATGAAACACAAAACTGTGATTTACTAAAAAAAAAAGGGGGGGGGGGTTATACAAAATACTGGTACTTCAAAAAAAGATCTACACCATAAATCTGTCCATTTAAAAACTTTTACCTTGTCACCATCTGATGGATGAGTAAGTTTAGGGTATCCCCATTATGAGTTGATGTCTTCATACAAGGTGCGCATTTTGAGCGGGCAACACACTACACAAAAAGTCACGTACGTCTATTCAGTGCAAATGTACAGTAAATAATAATAATAATAATTAAACAGCATTTGTTTTGCGCCATCGATGTAGTAAACTATAATTCTGAGGCGCAGAGGGATATAGTAACTGTGGAGCCAGACAATACATTACTTTCCATGTGTGGAGTAAGATTTTTTTAACTCTATTCTTTTGGGTACCAGCACTCCAGCAAAGCATAGAGAGTCAATAATGATGCGTATTGACCTTTAGCACTGCACTACGTGTTAATATGCAGTATTTAAATACATGAATAGTCAATACACTCACAACACGCAAATGCACACAATTATGCCGATGCGGCTGATTGGCAGAGTTGACAGTATAGACTCACAATTTGAATTTTTATTCCTTCTAACATCGGAAAGTTGAAAAATTGTATTTTACAGCTATTTAGGTGTCATCAATCGTCACTAAAGTACCAATGTTGAGTGAAATCAGTTGAGTTTTGTACAGGGGTGTTTGAAATGTTGAGAATAAATAGCACATCTTTTACTACACAGCCAGGATAGTAATGCAGCTATGTGTGGCAGCCAGTGTAGACTTTCGGAACTGGGGTAATGTGGGAAAAGCGAGATATTCCCCACTGAGTACCCAAGCAGCAGACTTTTGAGCACGTTGCAGTTTGGCAAATTGATAAGAGGAGACCTTTCTCACAGGTATTGGCAGTATTACATGGGCCAACAATCGAAAAGGCCCCCACTGCATCAGACACAATCTTAGATTATAATTTTCTTTTAGTTAGGACCCTTAGGAAACAAAAAGTGCTTGTTTGTCCCAAATTTAAAAAAATAAGTATCAAATACAGATTGGCATAAATATAAATGATGATTTTCGGTTTTCTAGTACCCTCAAGTATCAAAATCTGCCTGTTGGCTATAACGCATATTAAGGAAGTAACCACTGGGCCGTTACCATGGCAACAAATCAACATGAAACAAATGGTAAGCATCAAATCAATTGAGCTGCTAGCTTGACAATCAGAGACGGAATGTTAAAGTACCCTGAATGAAATATTAATATAATACCAAAATATAAAACAAACCCAATATGAAAGGTATCAAATTCTACTATTTTATTAGCTAGTCCTGTCAGCTATCAAGATATTCTTGTTTTGCAATAAAGTTGGTGGTGGGTGTGATCCCAATTGCCATTACCAAATTAGAATTTTATAAATACCACATTATATTTTTAATTGAACAGAATGATAACAAATGTATGCATTTAAATATATGTAATTAGAGCTTTCATTTTTATTGTAATATAATCTGACCATTTGAGGTCATGATAAGGTAGAACAAAATATGTACGTATTGAAAGATGTATCATAAATAAGTAAAATGTATGGATCAAAAAGTTAATACTAATAACTCATTGATATTTAAAAATAAAATGAGAGGGTCTCTGTAGAAGAATTTCAAATTGTCTACTTGTTTCAAAACCAGATTAAGAGGATTTTGGTCCCCAGTTACCATGTTAATAGAAAGTGTTATACTTCCGAAATTTCCGCGATGAACATGAAGAATAACCTGCCACTCGATTAATTCAATACTTTCGCGTCGTGAACGCGCGGTTCCCATATTTGTGTAGAAGTTGCCCTTTGAAAGAAGAATCGTAAAAATTCTAGAGTGATTTCGAACAAAATATTTTTTATTTGAAAGTCACACGAAGTTCATTATTATGGAGCATGTGTACATGTATTTTTTAAATAAAGATACAAATAGTTTGAAAATCATACTGTCTGTAGGTCGATTTATTTTCTATATAGAAAACCGATTAAATAGAAACACTGGTGACATATACATAATTCGCAGGGGTGGTGGAGCATCTTAACAAGGGAGGGGGCACCAGCATAAAGGACACTTCTAGAAAACAGGACCCCACCCCCCACAGAATGTGAACACAAAGCAGGAAAAATTAAATTTTAAGACATTGACCCCCCCCCCCCCATCTAGTTTAATAATACGTTAACAATGATCATCTACGCCATTGTTTCTATCTTTACATGAATCTGGATGTATAGGTACTGCTTCAACATCATACGTTGTCGTTGAGTGTAATGTTCTGACGAGTCATTTGCATATCGGAGAGCCCTCTGGCTTGCTTTTCAGTCGTCAAGAGAAACCTTTGTTTAAAAGGGTATGCATACAATTTGTTGACACGTCCATTGAAAAGCAAGATCACTCGTACCTCATGATTAATGCTAAAAATATTTTAGGTCCTATTTTCACTAGACTTGTTATCAATTACAAGTGCCAAAATGGTGTAAAAATATTTGTTCACAGCCAATTGACAAATGCAAGGATTTCAGTAGCACAAACTAGTATCAGATAATCTAGAACCTTTATGAAACAGGGATTCAATGGAAGCATGCTGTTATTCACATTCATATCATTTTATTTACAAAGTGCAACGGTGCCTATCAATTGTCATATTCTTTTCCTCTTGCTTGCCGTTCTTTTGTATTGTTTGCATGCATTATAATGTGAGTTGCTTTTGAAACTGTAGAGTCATATCACTGCCGAATATGCAGGAGTTTGAAGCTGGACGATATGTAACTTGGTGCCATTATGAGGCTGTTCACACCGGCAGAGATAGCGCGCGCTAGACCGCGCTATCTCTGCGGTGTGGGAGGTACAACGTCGTTCCGGTCCATCCAACAGCGAGCCACGGCGAGCCAAAACGGCGTGCCACTAGAGCACCTCTCTTGGCGGTGGTGCACGAGAGATAGAAAAAAGGGGTGCTACGATAGACCGCGCTATCTCAGTGCGGTGTGAACAGCCTCCTTGATTGCGTCTGAAGCACAAATTAGGAGTGTACATTTTCATTATTGAAGGAGTCTCTATGTTGTCAACGTTCTTTTGGAATTCATATCATGTAACGAAGCTTAGAATAACAGCTGACGTCTAGCTTGGGTGAGATTATATTGTGTGTCGCTTTGATTGAGTTTGAAAAATGTGGGATTTTAAACACGGAAGTGAGAACAAAATGTAAAAGAGAAGAAACGAGTGTATGTGGGTACACTATGTAGTTTGGGCTACATCCCGGGCTACATCAGAGAGGAGCTAGTGCTTGAGGCAAACAGGAGAAGAAAAGAAGATGATCTAATCGCCTGATGTGAATGTGAACTTCTATTCAGTGTTCTTTATACCCCTACCCCCTCTGTTTTATATATATCTTTTTTTTTCTCTCTTTCTCTCTCCCCCCCCCCCTCCCCTCGTGTGTATACATGAATTTCTGATTAACTAGATTTCAATGGTTTCACATATTAATGACACAGCGAATATATTTGTTGGTATTCATTGATTTTTTTCTTCTCGAACCTCCAATTCCTTTGCTTACATAGGCCTAAAATAGCAGCAAAGCATTTTATATGGTCCTAGTTTACACAAACTGAAATATTAAAGCTTTAAAAATATATCATTTGATAAACGAACATAAATAAAACATAATTCCTTGATCATATTTTACAATGTAAATATATCAATTACATAATAGGAGAATATTACCGCACTACAAAGTCATTTCATCCCAAAACTAGAACAACCGGCATTGCTTATTTTCAATATAAAACTGAAACAATTTATAAAAATAAACACTTCTCAACTATTATACAGAATTGAAGTTCTGAGTTTTTCCTTTATCAAAACACAAAATCTACCCCTTCCCTCCTCTCAAACTCCTAGACATGTATCTTATGTGTGTTTGAGAAATTTTAATGGGGGTGGGGCGGGATCCAGCAACAAAATAATACCACAAAATAGGAAAATAAAGCAAGATCAAAAATGTTCTTCCCTGAACCCACAACATTATAATAAATACGTTATCAAGGATCACCTTTGACATTGATTCTATCTTTACATAAATCTGGATGAGGTAATGCTTAAACATCATATTTTGTCAATGTGTGCAATGCTCTGACATTTCATTTGCAAACGAGTGAAGCGAACGAGAAAACTTTACTTAGTGTCCTCCGAAGGCCACGAAATATGCATTATTCATTATAATGAAAACAAACAACCGAAAATCCAATCTATCTAGGGCCACATATATTTTAAGCATTAACCCTTTTCTTTTTTCTTATTGTCTTTGCGCTTTCCTTGAACTTGTGATTCGTATTTCATCGAACTTGATGGGGTTTTAAGCACCATCTCATGAATGTTACAGTCGTGTTAACATTCTTGATGCAATCCGTCTGATTTTGTTAAATCTGTAAACTGTTAGTTTGAGCGAGCATAGTGAGAGAAATGTAGTGATACTTTTAAAAACATTGCCCGAGAACAAGGTAAGTTGCAATAATCATATTATCATAATCTGTTATTGTTTTCATCCGTTTTAATGCACTTGAAATAGACGTGTGCCTTTCAAAGTACGATGCACCATAAAAAAAGGGCAATTCTGGAAGAAAAAAAGGGGCACCTACAGGGGGTAATTGCAAAGCAATTTTTTGTTGGACATACCCCTACATTATAGTTAAAACACTATCGGGATGATCTTTAAGATTGCCTCTTTTCTTGGTCCAAGATACTGCTTCATCATCTAAACAATGCAGTTCTTTTGTGAGCATGTGCTGAGCCTGAGCTGGAGGAAATTACATACAACTGCTTATCGATAGCTCACCAATGATTGACAGATGATGTCTCAAGATGAATGAGATTTGGAGCTTTTTTAGGGTGGAGCTAAGCAGGTCTAAGAAAATGATTAGATGCTTGAATATCAGTATATGAGTTGTATGCAGCCCTGCAAATCAACATGAATCGACTTATATTTGCATGTCACTGACCTTTAGATTGGCAACGTGAAATCAGCATTTTTCAGAAGCTCTCCTGTGTTGTGATACTACATGAACAACGCCAATAGAGCATTGATGTATTTAATGCGGCCGCGATGGGCGGAGGAATACCTGAATAAAGCAATTTCAAGAAGGCCTATTAAACATAAACAATGTCTGTCTGCAATGAGCTCTTATTTATCTACCCATCTGATCATACAACATTCTTTAAACGAAAAAGAAGATACATTGTAATGTAAATATGCTTTTCATTTTTTCTTTAGTTGATAGAGCCGAAAGAGGAAGGAGGTCTGACGATTCACCTACAAAATGGGAGATTGCTCATCTCATAACAAGGTTTTGCGCTTGATATTTAAAATTCCATTTCTAACTTCTTCATTTTCAAGTTTATACCAAACATGACCTTTTACTATATGAACAGGCACGATATTTAGTTGCTATTGACATGGTGAAAATGCATACCACCTACACTTAAATAGCTGTAAAAGCTATTACATGTAAAAATAGGGCAACAAGCTTTTGTAATCTGTCTTGTCAGAAAAGTCAGTCTTTCCCATAGAAAACAATGAGCTCTGTTGGTAACTAGTTACCCGGCACAAGGTTTATATATAGTGATCGTACGGGGGTTACTTGTCTCTCCAAAGATTTATTCTTCTCAAGTTTCATAATTCCAAAACACAAATTTTTTACTTTCCCCCTTTTTTTTGGGGGGGGGGGGGGAGGGTGGTCTTAAACAACCTTCTGTTGGGTCACAACGTAATTTTTGAATGACATGCTTTATCAATGCCTTCAAATTACTCCCAAATCTGTTCATAATTATGATCAATATTTACAGATCTAGAAAAGCAATATTACAATCAAGATTTGTATACAAAACTTGTAGCCATTGATTATTGTTGCCAAGTTCATGTATTTTGCTGTTATGCTAAAGAAGATTTGGTTCTTTGTATCTTCCTATGTCCAAATTAAGGCATATTAAAATGCCTCCAAAGAAGAACAAATTTAATTTCCATTTGTTTATCAACGTTTCTGCTATCTTTCCATATTTGTAGTCCTTTAAAGCATGAAAACTCATTGATTGTCATGCACATCCCTTCCCCTACTTGGCAGCATTTTCAGCTCTCAGCTCGATATCTTACTGCCATATGTTAGTGAACATATGTTAACATTTAAGCTCTTCAGTATTTCCAGACTTTATTACAATACCCTTAAGTTATTTATTCAATAAATTTCATTTGATAGGTAGATCAGGGCCCTTTTTTATATAACTGATTTTGAATAAAAATTGTCACAATTCAATGACAAATTATGTCACAGGAAATCATTTAATTTCTCGGAATTATGAACCTTTCATTTTTTTTAAATTAAGTACCCCTTTGTGATTATCGTAATTACAAAGGCTATTTAATTTTTGGAATCATGAACCTTTTAAAGAATTTTTATATTTCATTTTTTGGTATACTTGTATCTTACTTTGTCTGAGCTATTAGTATATATATTAATAATACCTTCAAACAAGAACAAATTTTATTTTGATTTGTTTTGTTGGTTTGATTAGTTGGGTACACAGATGGCCACAACAGGGACAAGATGTTCTGTTTTTTAAACATGGATTCTGGTGTAAAATTGTAAAAAATGGCACCGACTGATTCAAAAAAAAATGTGCCCAAACGGCCCAAATGTTTTGTTTTAGAGGCCAATCATTGTTTAATGAATCTTAAAACAAATTTGGCAGGAAATATCTGTTTTATAAATGCCCTTAAATTCTTCAACTCTTTTTAGATTAACGAGACAGCCGACACAGAGTTGTCAGATTACCCAAGTACAGATTACAAGGTTAGTATGCATACATTACTTGTAGCCATCTGTCATTACTGCCTAGTCCATGCATTTGGTTGTTATGCTAAGGAAGATGTGTTTCCTTGTTTCTTCCTGTGGCTGAACTATTAGGCATGTCAATAAACTTCCAAAGAAGAACAAATTTGATTTGATTCACTAACAAGACGAGAGCTTGCCCATCCTATTCCAAGGTTTGTGTGCTTGAGATTTTCAATTCAATTTCTACGCACTTCAGTTTCATGTTGGTACCAAACATGACAATTTTCTATATCAACAGGCAAGATATTTAGTTGTCATAAACATGTTAAAAAATTCATATATCCTTTACTTAAATAGATGTGAAAGCTATTAATTAATAGTGATCTCTACGTCATTAAGCCGTTATGCAATACCCCAACCAGTAGCCCGTTACATCGATGTTCTCTACTCATGACTGAATGGCAGAGTATGCGGTTCGGGGTGGCAATCGGAACGCTTTGCTTTCAGGAAAGTTTTTTTTTTCAGGGAGACCCTCTATCCCCAATTGTATTTCTCATGTGTTTCACCCCAATTACTGAATATCTTGAAACCCAGAAGCAGCAATATGGTTAGATTTCGCCGGCCAGTAATTAATAACTACCCCGTATGCCGATGACTTCAACCTGATAACTGGAAATAAAAGGTATCATCAAAAACTTGTTCAAGAAGTAGAAAAACTTTTTAGTAGTATGGGCTTAACGATCAAAGCTAAGAAACGTCGTTCCTCATCAATTTCAGGCGGTAAACCAACAGTTATTTATTTTTCCTTAGCTAGGGAACAAATTGCATGTGTAAAATATAATCCTATGAAATTTTTGGGATCCATCATTACTTTCAAGATGAAGACTTCAGAAACATATGATTTCATCCGTGATAAGGTTTATAATGCCCTCACGAATATAGACGGTGTAAAAATAAAAAAAGGAGTATAAGCTAAGAATCCTTAATGATCATGCTATCTCCTCTATGATATATATGTTAACTGTACATGACCTTCATGCAACTCACCTTTAAAAACTAGATACACTTCTAAACAAATAAATTTAAAAAATGGATGGGCATCCCCCGGTGTGGTGCCAATATTGTTGTAGTTCATTCCCAGGGGGCTTAATATTTCCACTATCTCTGAACTCTACCAAACATGTCATTGTCTTGCCTGCAGTAGATCAAAAGTTAAAGGCGATGAAATGGTAGTTCATGCTGTAGATCAACAACTGGCCAGTGAGGAAAACTGTACCAGCAAGTCATCTACAATCCAGGTTGCACACCAAATTCATCAAACCAGTTTACAAACGAATTGAAAATATACTAAAAAATCAGTCAAAATGAACCTGAAAGAGGAAAGCAGGAAAAAATGGAAAAATGAAATAGAACCTCTCCTAGCACAAGGTGAATTAATGAAGGTACTAGACTTGTCTTGAAAGTCCATCATCTTCAATCTACCACAGGAAGTTTTGAATTGTTTGCCTCATGTATTGAATAATTGTCAGGAATTGTTGAATAGATACACGTGGCGTCACAATAACATTGTACATAATCTGCTTAAGAGCATTAAACAACGGCCTTGATAGTGATCACCAAGTGTATGCCGACGTGGAAGGGGAGACTATTAATGGAGGGACGGTTCCCCCAACCATTGTTCCCACACAACAAAGTATTTTCTGAGATAAAGGGACTCGTATTTCTCTTAGTTAAATCACTAATTCATATTGACCACTTATCTTTATTATCATTATGTATTATTGAAAAAAAAACAATTTTGTACTATTTAAAATATATGTATGTTAATAAGAAATATGAAAATAAATGAAATGAAATGAAATGAAATGAAATGGGAGCACAGTAAATCTTTGTTTCCATATCAAAATACAATTGTACATTGTGGGTATGAGGTTTTGATGGCCGCATATGTCTCGGGTACCCTACATTTGATTTTAAAGGCCTAACTGTAACATACAAATTAAAGAGTATTAGTGAGATGATTTACTTTTCAAAGACATTAAGAAGTGTGTTATACTAAAAATACTTGTCAAGTCAGCCAATATTATACAAATATACACTGTCTTGACAGGTTCTGGTTAAAACTAAGCGGTGACTCTAGTAGTACTATTTGCTGAGGGGCGCAGCCCCAAAGCAAATGGTACTTTTGGAGTCACCGAGGCCCATAGTTTTAACCAGTACCTCGAATACAGGCATGGTATATTTGTTTTATATCCTGCATTAAAAATTTATTTCATAAAATAGTTCCTTGCCAGTATCGTTTACTGCAAGTGTGAGACTTTCAATTCCATCTTTGGAAGAATCATTGAGTGCTGTGTCGTCAGCATATCTGTGATTTGAGATGTTTTTGCCACCAAATTTAATGCCATAGTGCGCAACATCTGCTTCGCTCATCCCACTTTCGGTGTATGTGACGAAGAGGTATGGTCATAAGATACAGCCCTGTCTTGCATCTTTTCCAATCTCAAACTCTTCAGTATGTTCACCATCCCAACGGATCCTAGCTCTTTGGTTTACATAGAGAGATTGGATTAATGTGACGAGGTGTTTTGGAAAGCCCATATCTAAGAAGATGGAGAAAAGTTTTTTGTGGCTCACAGAATCAAACGCCTTTGAATAGTCTATGAACATAATAAGAGCTTGTTGATACATGGCAATCACCTTCTCAAGTAAAACTTGCAAGCATACAAGCATATCTCTGGTCCCTCTGCCTTTTCTGTATGCAGCCTGGTCTCCTGGTTGCTCTTGCTCTAACTTCTGTTAACAATTATCACGAGTAAGATTTTGCTGGTGTGACTGATAAGGGCAATAGTCCTGTAGTTTGAGCCCAGTTTGTGGAGAAATTTGATACCATATGGTCCTGCAGCTTTCACCAGTTCGACTTGTATTCCATCAATTCCTGGTGACTTCCCTGCTCTGAGCTTCTTCATTGCATGTTCAACTTCTGAAAGAAATGGCACTGGTTCTTGTCCCATTATAGGGACCTGCTCTTCTGTTTGTGGACACGTATCATTTGGTCTTTTGAAAAGCTCAGTTCCATATTCTTTTCAGAATAGAAAAAAGTTGTAAGAAAAGACTTACATGTAATTTAATTGATTTTAGCCCTGTATATTTTTCAAGAAAAGATATACATTAGTACGTTATTTTTTTCCTTTATATCATTGTTATCTTTCCTCTTACATTCGATTATCTATCCCAATAAACAAAATCACGTGAAAATCACGTCAATATCAAGGTATCGACTTGAGGAGAGTTACGTTCTTCAAACACCGGACATTTACGTAAATGTGTTAATACGTTTGTTGCACTAGGTCACTTAAAACACACGTACACTAAATCACGCAATTGTCACTGCAATATCACCATTATAATAACGTGATTATCCCTACCTTGGAGACCATGGTTTGGAAACCTAATACTCCCGTGTTTTTTTGGTTATGAAATTACATCTTCATAAACGAAATTATCGCGTCACAAAAACACGTGAAGCGTTAGTGATTGTTTTAGTCAAAATATCTGCGTGAAATTCACGTGAATATTACGTTGAAGAGGAAATATATTACTGTAACCCGCGTTCAACCCGATAATTACGCAAATGTTACACTATAAATAAACCAAAATAATGACGTTCTCATCCCGTTTCTGAACATCGTGTTTTGGATCTTCCATAATTACGTCCAGGCGCGCCGGAAGCAGTTTGGGATTAGAGGGGGTGGGGGGGGGGGGGGTTGGTTGCAAACATCCCAGAGGAGAAAGCTAGTTTCAACTGGTCCAGTTGATGAACCAGTTAATGCCAACTGGTAACCCCAGAAATTGAAATGGGATAAATGATCCAGTTGATCCAGACCAATTATAATTCAACTGGTCTAGCTGAGCCATTAGAACCATTTGGTAAAACTTCCAACCAGTTGAACGGCAACAACACTTCAATACTGGTACGTCTGTATTTCCAATGTAAAGGCATTGGTAATAAGTAGACTTACATAATTAAGTAATCGAATTTTTTTCATATACTTCTATTTTATTGAAATTATTTTAGTTCTAGTTAATGTTTTCCTTATTCATGTTTAATTAAATGTAATTTATACGAAGTAGCGAAATGTCCTAATAACTGGTAATTTATATTTGTAGTATTTTCGAAATGAATTGCATATAACTAAATCATCAGTAATTAAGAAATATGCTCTAAATTCAGATAAACTGATTAAAAAACATAGATCTGCACGCACCCCATATTCAATATGCAAATTAATTTGTGTCAGCTGGTTCAACTGGAAACATGCCAACAGTCAGCCAGCAGTCATCACCTGGTGCAACTGGAAATATGCACACAGACCGGTTATCAACTGGTGCAATGTAAAGATGCCAACAATCAGTTATCAACTGGTGAAAATAGTAATATTGCCAACAGACACGGGATTATCACCACGGAACTTAAATGGTAACTGTGAAACCATCAAGACACCCAAGAATAACTCATTTTTCACACCTGGAAATGACGGAATACCCAGCTTAGATTAATAATCCGTTTGAGTCACGAGATCATCACCGCGGAACTGCTGGCAACTTTGACTACCATTTACATAGGTGTTTTAAGACACCTAATAATTTCTAATTTTTCACACCTAAATATCACGAATTCACAGCTTAGATTAGTAATCAGTTTTAGCTACGTGATCATCACCAATAAAGTTATGGTAGCTTTGAAACCATTTAAAAAGGTGTTTTAAGACACCTGATAATTACTAATTTTTCACACCTAAAAGTCACCTATGCCCAACTTAGATTAATAATCCGTTTGAGTGACGAGATCATCACCGCGGAACTGCTAGCAACTTTGACTACCATTTAAATAGGTGTTTTAAGATACCTAATAATTACAAATTTTTCACACCTAAATATCACGGATTCACAGCTTAGATTAGTGATCAGTTTTAGCTACGTGATCATAACCAAGAAAGTTATGGTAACTTTGAAACCATTTAAAGAGGCGTGTAAGACACCTCAGAATTACTAATTTAATATAACCAAAGATTCACGGACAGAACAATAAGACGATTAGCCGGTGTAAGTAACGTGATTATTACCATCAACCTTGGATAACCTGTGAAACCAATCGATTAAGGTGCTTACAAGACCAAATAATTACTTATTTATCACCACCATCAGTTAACGGACAAAAAACTCGTTGCTTGGTCAAGTGGTTATTTGGTCATAAACACGTGATTTACAGAGGTAAGTAGAATCACGTTACTCCAGTCGCGTGATAAATTGGTGGTGTTTAGGTTAGATGAAAACGTGAACAGGAGTACATTTTTTGTTTAAATGAAAGCACGTGTCGATAACGTTTAAATTTAGTTCAAAAGGCACCATACTTTAAAATCACTTAAAATACACTCCCAAAAGAGGTTACTTTTTAGTGTTTTGTTTATTGGGATGTTACATTATAATTTGGAATTTGTTATTCAATGTTTTAACCAGAAAATGAGAATGATTCTATTTGTTTGGATTTTAATCAATACAATTTGAATTTATTTGAATTGATTTTTTCCAAGACACCTCCTTGAACACTTTTTCGGTGGACTACATTGAAATTATGCTGGTGAAGAACAAAAACGGCGGCCACTTTTTTTTTCAAAATGGCCGCCATGTATAACTTCCGTTGAACGGTTTTTAAAATTACTTTTAATGGAACCTTATTTTAAAATGTCTGAGGTGTCATATGAAAGCGAATTAAATATCCTACAAGATGATATTACATTTAATAGGTTAAAAGGATAATTTCCCAAAAATGTTGAGCCAAAAATTTGAATTTTACTATTTTTTCCGAAAACCAGAACTGCCCAAATAAACATATTTATCCGCATTATGTAAATACCTATTATGACTAATGACTTGGAACTTTAAAAAAAATGCATGGCGGCCATTTTTATTTTTTTCAGCACCATAATTCCAAGGTAGTCCATCTTTATATTGGGTAGGGAAGTGCCCTGAACACGTTGATACCAAACAAGCTTTTACAACATCCTATGTCTCAACATCCTTCAAATCTGTGGTTTACCCCCTAGCTAATAGTATGCGCTGAACCCTTGGATAATAAATTGCAAACGGCGGACATCTACGCCTTCCATTAAAATATTTAATATTCTCTGTCTTCATTTAAATGTAAATATGGGCCCATCGAAGGCTCACTGTTCTTGCACCCTAGTTAAAAAACGTTGTTCTAGTTCATCTGCCTTGGAATAATTGGAGAGAAAGTTGGCAAAATATCTTTGTTATGATTTATTATAAAGGAAATTCACATTATGGATATTTTACCATTTCCGGTGTAGGTTATTTTTTAGAGTAAGAAATATCTTATGAGACCTTTTCATGTTTTCCTATTACATTTTACCAATTTCATAGTCCGAGAATTTAAAAGGAGTTCTACTTCACACCCAAAGACTGTATGTGTTTGATCGCCATTACTCAAGACATTTCTGGCGTAGAAGAACAAGAAGAAAAGGTATGTGAAAAGGTATCAGACGACATTCAAATTTTCAACAATGCTTACTTTCATTTAAATTTACACTTACAGCTCCATACCGAGGAGAGAAATGGGGACCTGATAGGATGACGAAAGCCTTTATGTTAGTTGTTGCCATTTGCCCTCACGGTTATTTGATAAAGGTAACCTCACCCCAATGAATGAGTGTAGGTATTCCGACAAATAAGATATATGACTGCCCTTTGATGTACAAAATTCCTTACTACATAAATTAAGATATTCTTTGCTTGATCGGATGCCTTTTAGCATGACATGGGTGCAGCCATTTTCTTGAAAAATTTATGTACCAGTTGAGGTGTATTATACACCAAGCTAAGTTGGAAAAACTTGTTATGCCCCCGCCCACCGAAGGTGTTGCCGGGGACATTATGTTTTCGGGTTGTCCGTCCGTACGTCCGTTCGTCCATCCCTTTTCTCGTTAATGCAATATCTCAAGAACTTCCCAAGTTAAGAACTTCACACTTAATGATAGTATGTATCACATTAGGAAGACGATCTGATCAGATCTTGGAGTCACTACGTGAAAGGTCAAATGTCACAGAAGTCAACTTATGAAATTCCAGGTATTGGCCTTGTTAGCAGAATATCTCAAGTACCACAAGTGATATGAAACTCAAATTTGGTAATATCATGTATCAACATAGAAAGATGATTTAATAAGATTTTGGATACATAGGTCAAAGGTCAAAGGTCCCAGAGGTCAATTTATGAAATTTAGGTTTTAGCCTTACTTCTGCGATATCTCAAGAATCACTAGAGATATGTGGTTCAAACTTGGTGATAGTATGTCTCAAAATAGTATTAGAAAAGAGCCATACTAAAGCTTTTCGACTTGCACTCATCAGAGTAAAACGCAAGAATGAAACGGAAAGCCGAAATCGATTAATATAAACGTAAAACTAAAAGGAACGAAATAAGAATTTCGTCACTTAAGACGAATGAGGTGGTCCGGACGTTTTTTTTTAAGGATCTCATATGGAGAGATGGAGAGAGAGAGAGAGAGAGAGAAAGAGAGATATATGGCAGTAGATATATATATAGGGAAGGAGAGAGGGAGAAGGAGTGGAGTCATGTAAACATACAAGAGCTGTACAGAGGAATAGAAGAGGAATCAGAATGCATGCACTTTGAAGAAGAGAGGATAGTAAAAAGCATGGTAGGGGTAAAAAAAACAAACAAAAAAAACAAAGGACATCGACATCGTTTTGATCCTTGGGCCTGACAGTTACTAGACCATTGCTTTGCCATTGAATGATGACTGTACTCAGCGGGGGCTAGGGTAAGGGGCAGGCCCCACAAATTAAAAAAAAAGGAAGAAAATTAAATAAATCATCAATAATTCATTGCATTCCCCCCCGGTCCCCAACAGGAAAAATTCCTCTGTACAGCCATGTATTATGGTTCAAGGCATGGCCACACAGATGATTTTTTTCTGTTGAGGAACCCACCACGATGCATACAGTCATTATTCAGTGACAAAGCAATGGCCTCGTAACTGTGAGGCCCGCGGATCTAAACCGTATCGATGTGCTATATTAGTGCCCTTTTGTGAGGCATTAAACCTCATTACTGTCAGTTATGACTTAAGGACGTAGGTCCCCTAGTTGATAAGCAAACACATGCTTTAGCAGTCACCCAAAACAAACGCTCGCAAATTATTATTCAGTCATTCAGGAATAAATCAATGTCAAAATCATTCCATGAATTGGGGTAAATAAAAAATTATATGAAAAACACTGTATTTCTTGTAGTGCTTGAAATAGTCTTTCCAAATTACCTTTACAACGAAGGTCACCTTTTTGTAAATATTTTATGTGGAATGCAGGATGTTTTTGTACTAGAAGCATGTTCTAGATAGATTATATGATTATGTTAATCATTTTTATATCCAAACCTTGCCGCAAGAATTTTATCAGATTTTATATAATGCTGTCTGGTGTACTTTTCTCTAAATTGGGAGGCCACAAAAAACGAGTTGTTAAATTGTCTTTTTTATTCAGGCGAGGCATCTGGCCAGGACACTGTTTTGAGGGATGATGCTAAACTGAAGTTACATGTAGTCAATTGGATGAGCAACGATTATGAGACTCATCTTGAACTAAGGGATGTCGATTTCTTCCCCGATCTCATCTCCATACTAGCTTCATTGTGTCCGGCAGCCAAGCATCTCTCCATTGGTCTCAATGACATTGATGAACATCAATCTAGCTACAAGCCTATGAGATCTGTCAACACTGTTTGCTTTAAGACCCTTCATTTTGGTAACACACTTCATAAGATATTATTAGCTGTCAGTAATTTGTGTCCACTTGCAGAGAGTCTAGATATTCAAATGGAGATCCTACATTCTCCATCTAATCAAAAATACTTGCCTGAATTCTATGAAGCATACTTTCATGAGGTCAATTCATCATCATCCTTAAGGGAGCTTACATTATCGTATACGAGCAGTTTTCCACATCATGTATCTACCGACAGCCTATTAATGGACATTTCTACCTCCTGTCCAAATATCGTATCATTGATGTTATCAGGCTTTGGAAGATATCCATCGAACAAGTCAGGCAAAGACATAACGTCATACAAATTGCCATATCTGACCAACATCCATCTTGAACTATTTGGGATGAAAGATTGCTACAGATTTCAAACATCAACGAATGTACTACATGCATTTCATGTGAAAAGTCCATCTTCGGAGTTTGTTGAGGCAAAAAGGGTGGAGCTAGGAGGTGCAGAGCTTGCCTCTGTTAAGTGGTCCCGAACATATTGAGCTTCTGAGCTACAACCTGAAGGTGCTTCAGCAGCTGTACCCATGGCTGACCGCATACATCTTGTGTCCAATGAACTTGAAGGAGTTACTGTCCTGACATTTGACAGGAGTAAGATTGACTTTCCTCAGAGTATCAGTCGTCCACTGCAGAGCACAAGGGAAGAGAGTTCGCTTCGAGAACTCAGGATCTTAAATGTGGAATACCCACCGTCTAAAACTGACACCCACAAACTTTCAGACATGTTTGATAATGTAAAGGTTACAGTTGAACATGGAAGTCAGGCATCACATGAAGACTCTGATCAGGGTATGAGGATGCCTTTCAGGCCGGTGAAGAAGACCTTCCCATCCTCTCCACCCTTCCCAACTTCTTCAATAGGTTAGTTTATTTATATTATACATGCGTTTGTACTCGCAGAGCCTAATAAATAAAGACTGCAGCGGTTTAACATATTTGTTTCCTTTATCTGCGCTTCACAGTTGTGTGCCTTGATAGATTAGTACCCATCAGATCTTAATTGCACCAAGCTACTCTAACTCTAAATCTTACTCTTGTAATAAATAATTAGTATGAAAGCAGAACAATAAAATATACAGAATGGAAATAGTTTGAAATATTTCGGACAAATAATACAATTATGAATATTTGAAATATGAGATCATTTAGTCCATACGAATTCCAAATTGGCAGTTCGGTCAGTGGATTGTGATATTTGGTGAATTGCCGTTTGGTTTACAACCTGTTCGTCAACGACCCAATTGGCCTGATCCCTTAAATGGTCTAAACCCAGTCCGTCTACTATCCACATGGTCTAATAAACATTTCGTCTAGTCATCATTTGGTATATCATTTAAGATAATAAAGTCCAGTACCCATTTAATCTATTGTTCATTTAGTCTAATAACCAGAAAGTCTAATTCCAAGTTTGTCTAATGCCCATTTCGTCTACATTTCTTATGGTCTGATAATCATTTGATCATAAATAATGATAATCATCAAATTATTATTAGACCCTATAGATAGTAGAAGACATGGGCATTAGACAAACTTGGAATTAGACTGACTGGTAATTAGGCTAAATGAGCAAGAGACCAAATTTGTTGTATACTTATTTGAGATTAGACCAAATAGAAATTAGACCAACTGGCCATTATCCTAAATGGTTTTTAGACCAGATGATGAGTATACAAAACTATTATTAGACCATATAAACAGTAGACTGGCTAGGTTCAGACAATATTGGAATTGACTTATGGGGTACGTGGTAGACGAACTGATTGTAGATCGAACGGCAATAAACTGTGACGTAGACGCGATTAACACTTTATGGGAGATTGTCCGCCACTACATCATAGATACTTCACTGATTCAGCCAATTTCAGGAGCCTATACCTTAGGGATTACAACGATACAAAATGTATAATTTTCTTTTTTTCCCCTATTTCGTTCAAACCTTCGCCAGTTTGCTTCTATGATTTTTCTGCTTTCTTATAGAGGTTGTTAGTTCTTGAGGTTGGATTTCCCTTGACCAAAAAGGAAGATGCTGCATTTGGATTGAATTTAGAAAAAGCAAGCCTCGAGTAACACATAGTTTTGTGTATATTTGACATTTAGAATACTGCCAACATACATTGTTTAATGACTCATGAAATATTGAAAGAATAAGTGTTAGATTTTCTGTTTTAGCATTGTCTATCCAGATAACCAAACTGTCTGGACACCCAGAAAATGCGTTCACAAAAAAGCAACCGAATTAAACCGTGGTATTTGTAAATGAACGTTTAGTTGGGATATACAGGCTGAACATATTCGTACATATACATTTTTAAATATTAGTAGTAAATACCATGATTCATTCACAAAATATCAAGATGTTTGTTACAAAATCAACTTTTGTCGGAGATACAAATGTCATATTTGTATATTAATAACGATATTACATGCAAATGAAATGTGTGTACTTTGTAAGTTTTGTTTTTAAAGAAAGTAGAATTTGTAATCATTATATTAGTAGCCTTAATGAAAAGGATCTATATTCTATTATATAGTCCGTTATTGACTGATTGTATCTGACAGATGAGCTTGTCGGAGCCACAGCAAGGGTCCAAGTTCATGAAGAACAGACAGACACCCAGATCACTGAGGAAGAAGAAAAGGAGGAGAAAGAAGAGGATCACTTTGTCAGGGAAAGTCTGCTCCATGAAACAGGTTAATCTTGTGCCTTGGCCATTATCAGCAGAAATTGATTTGGGAGAATAGGAAAAGGAAATCAAATCATATTTCTAGTGCTATCCAACAGAGTTGTTTCCAAATATAAATGATGCATGGTTCTAGCAAGAAGACAATTTTGTATCGTTCGGCAAAAGGCAGAAATGCAAGACAAGTCTTGATAGATTACAATATTTCTCTTTCATCTTATTATTTCATTGTATTACAACACGTTTTTATGAAAGATCGGTTTAGGGATAATTGTGTTAAACCTTTGGGTTGAAAAATGACATCATTCATGTTAATTTGATAAATTACAAAGATTGTATATCTAAATATAAACAAATGTATATCGGGGCGTAACCTAAAAGGAGATAAGTTACCCTTGACATTATTATTACTATAACTGATATAATGTGTTAATTTCCAAGGAATTTACATGTTTTGTTAATTTCTTTAGTAATGTTAGTAATGTTTGATCTTCTTGGTAATTTGAGTAATGTCAATTTGTTAAGTTATGATAGAAATATTTGATTTTCTTGTTAATATAAGTAATGATGATTAGTTAAGTTATGTAGGTAATATTTTGTTTTCTTGGTAATTTGAGTAATGTTAATTCCATTAGTAATATCGATTTTGTTTGAAGTAATTTTGATTTGTGTACATGTACAGCGCTTTGAAACTTTTGTCACAAGCGCTATATAAATTTGTCATATTATTATTATTATTATTTTTAGAATACCGATTTAGGTGTAGGTTGATTGTATGTCAACTCTGGAAAAGTTAACATACATATAATTTTTCAGAATACTTTCCCGGACCGAATTCTGTGTTTAGGCTGTTTAAGATGACCCATTTCTTGAGAGACTGGTTTAATGGATTAAGTGCAAACATTTAATATTTAAAAATAACAAAGGTTATCTTTGTTAATATGAATAAACCCACAATAAATATATTAAGAGGTCTTTGCCTTTTCTTGTTATTACACAAATTGTACCGTTCTCCACGATTTTTTGATTTTTTCCCCCACAATTGTTGATTTATAGATGCAGTTGTAAAAGGACAAATCATGTTGTCGCCGAGGTTTGGGGAAGATGCAATCAAATTGTGGAAAAACTTATCATGGACAGTGATTAAATTTTTTCATGATTCATACCATCGAAAGAAGATGTGCTGTCGGCCATTTAAAGAAAAGAACTTAGCCCTGCAGAAGAAACCTGCCATCTTACGTGCACACCTCTATGAAGACCTCAAAAGGAATAGGGAGGTAAACTATTGTTGTGGCAGTTCAGAAATCTGTACTGTGGCAAGATCCACAGGCTTTGGTTCATACTTTTCAAAAAATACAATATTTATTGGAAGAATCACCAATAAATCTACAGCTAAAGTACTTTGTTAAAAAATATTCACAATACATTGCATTTTTTATAAAATATATGCTCAAGATAGAGCTTAAAGATAAACTTGAGTTCTGGTAAAAAAAAGAAAATGAATTCTCACAGAATCTAACGAAACTTACACTGAATGTTCAAGATTACAAATAAATGTCATGTACCAAACAATTTTGGAAGAAAATGTATACTGGCTGAGTAATGAGCATAGAAAGATAAGGAAATCAGGGTAGTACTAGCCCCGACACCATGTGTGTTGTCCCATATACATCTTTCTGTTTAAGTGATTGTAACTTTACCAAGACTCTGCCAAATTTATGATGATTTTGATGACTCCAAAACCTTGCATTATACACCATTACTTACATGCTATATTATCAACTTTTCTGATCCATTCCACACCTTTTCTTTCACAATGCAATCGCATTACCAGAACTCAAGTTTATCTTTAAGAAAAAAATACCAAAACAAACCACCTGACCAACATAGCATTTTTGGGGCCGAAATTCGGCCACTTTGAGGTGTTCTTCATCTTTGAGATAGTTTTTAAGTTACAAGTATGTTGTGTGATTTGAATTTTGATGCAGAGAGATTGGTTAGTAAAATTGATGTGTTAAGTCTTGAATTGCTCCCTGAGATACAGCCTGTATAACTTTCTTTTCTTTTGTAACAGTTGGTAAAAAGACAAGAAGAGGAACAAGAATTCGTACCTGCCCATCCGGAACAACAGTTCGTTATTAAGGCAGTAGAAGGTGACCTCAAAATGACCTGTCATGTAAAGGAGACAGTAATCGCAAGAACTGTAAGTTCAGTAATGTGTTTTAAAAATTCTGGTTATAAAAAACTCTGAAACTAAATTAGTCGGGGATTTTAGGGCAATGGAAGGGCAGTTTGGTGCAGATTGTTCTAAAAGCTCCAAATTAGGTCAAGATGTCGATCATACAATGCCAATTCGATTGTTTACGTCAAGAAGGGCGCCCCCTGGAGCCATTATTTTGATCAAATCCAATTGGCTACTAGATTAGCTGGGGGTGTTTCATCAAGCCTTAGAGGGCCACTCTAACCAAAACGGGCTAAAAAAAATGAAGAAAAAGAAATGTAGAATAATTTTCGACCGAGATTCCGAACATGACGATGATTTTTCTTAGAAATCATCAATAATTCTGGAATCTAGCTTTAAAAATGACGACTCAGAACGCTCAGAAAAAAAGCCCAGTTTCGGTGATGACGCATTTGACGTCACGGCAGGTGAAAAGGAGGGTGATTTCGGCGTTAAAATATCTTTAAAAAGGCAAACTATGATATTTATTGAAAACAAATACATTTATTCGAAAAATAATATGCACTTAATAATCCCGGTACGTTTCTGGCAATTTCGTCAGTCCTAATTATGAAATTATAAAATCGGACATGCCTGCAATGACGTCAAATGCATCATCAAGCCACTTGACCGTTTTTTTTTTGTCTCGAGGGGCGTAAGCCCAGCAAGCGTGAGAACTGTGAAAAATGGATGGTTATTATCACTTTTTGGTCAATTTAGAGATTTTCTGAAAAATCAGAGGCTGGAATATTAAGCACAGGTGTATTCATGTTTTAAAAGGCCATGTTAGTGGGTTAGAGTGGCCTTTTAACATCGATCTTAACATCGAAATCAATTTTAGTTGATGCAACCCCCCCCCCCCCCATGACTTCAATTGTATTTCCAAATGAGAAGGCTAGAATAATGAACATTATTACATTAAAGGGTTTAGAGTTATGGTGGTTTGATTATTATGTTATTTAGTCGATTTGGTGTCAAGAAGTGTGCCCTCTGGCATTTTCATTTTGGTAAAATCCAATAGGATCGGCATTTGAGCTAATGATAAAATAAGATAATACGATTTCTATGTTTACGGGGGTTTTAGGACCAGGGAATGTGATTCTGATGTTTTTCAATTGTTTGGATGTCAACCCCCCCCCCCCTCCCCACCCCCTCTGGAGCCGACATATGTATCGGTCAAATAAATAATGGCTGTCAGAAGATCTTACAATCATTTGTTTATTTCAGAATAAGTCCTAGAATAATGGAATTATCTAAAGATATGGTATGAACTGGTATAGAGAATAGGTTTCGGTTGTTATTTCAGTGATTTGATGTAAGAAAGGGTGCCTACTTTGGTCACCATTTTTGTTAAATCAAAATAAATGCAATTAGTGCTCAGGGTCCAATGAAATAACATATATTTATAATTACAGGGAATCCGATTCTGATTTCTGTCCATCAGTTTGATATCAAGAAGGCTGAAGGAACACCCCCTACACCCACCCCACCCCCAAACTTCGACCATCCAATCCAGGAATTTATAAAGCGCCAATATCTAGTTGCCTAATCAAACTCGCTGATGAGACTGAAAGACTACCACAATATCTGTTCATGATGCTAAATATATTAGTCATTGCGGATATAGTATCAAAAAACAATATCGCTAGTGACATTCGTTTGTCTCGCAATGTATGTTCAACAAGGCCCATACATTGCGAGACAAACGAATGTTACTAGGGATATTATTTTCGATGTCTGTTCATGATGCTAACTGGTAAAGACAAAAAAGCAGTGCCTAATTGTAAGCAATTTAAAATAGGTATACCTTTAGTTGAGTTCTGAAAGTGGTCGCCGTGTGAACTTCAAATCAATTGCGATTTCAAAACAAGAAGGACTAAACAAGTATATTAACAGTTTCTCTAAATGTAGCATTCTCACCTAAAGAATTATGATTTTGATGTTATTTCATTAATTTGATGTCAAGGAAAGGCGACCATGGGAACATCGTTGTGATAAAATACTACCTGTATATAGCCACCATACGATCCCAATGCCTTATTGTAATTTTCAAAACGAAGGACTAGTGATGTAACTAGTGATGTAACATTGTCGACTTGATGTCAACAATTTCCCCTAGGGCCTAGTTTCACTGTTACTGACAACAATTAACAAAAATCGGTCATGGCCAAATGGTGCCAGTCGCGAGTACTGCAGTAATACAGAAGTTTAGTGGTCCAAATTGTAAAGCGTTGTTGGGAATGCCATGTGGACAGGCGCGCCGGGAGCAGTTTGGGATGGGGAGAGGGGGGGGGGGGGGGGGTTTAACATTACAGGGGGCTCACCTTTTAGTGGCAGTGGCGTAATGAGAAAAAAAAACGATTTGGAGCAGGAAAACAAATCTGCATTAACAAAACTCTTACATGTTACATACTAGCCCCGCAGAATGTGGGGTATTAACGATCAGGTAGAGCGTTGCGAGCAAAGCGAGTGAAGCGTATATTGGCGTGGAGTAGAGGCGGGAGTCAAGGGACGGAGTCACCGGAAGCTCAGGGGTTTACTGTCAGATAAGCATCCAGGGGCCCACCTTAGGGCCCTTGGTGGGGTCCAGGGGGAAGAGCCCCGGGAGCTTAGGGGTTTCCAGTATTTAATTACAGTCAGATGAGCATCCGGGAGCCCGCCTAAGTGCCCTTGGTGCGATTCAGGGGGAAGAGCCCCTGGACGCTCAGGGGTTTTTAGGTATTTAAATATGGTCAGATGAGCATCCAGGGGCCCGCCTCAAGGCCCTTGGCGAGGCCCAGGGGGAAGAGCCCCCGTAAGCTTAGGGGTTTTAGGTATCTAATTACGGTCAGGTGAGCATCCAGGGGCCCTTCTCAGGGCACTAGGGAGGTCCACGAGGCAAAGCCCCTAGGAGATTAGGAATTTTAGGTATTTAATTACGCTAAGATGATCATCCAGGGGCCCGCCTAAGGTTCCTCGGGTGGGTCGATGCCCCCGTAAGCTTAGGGGGTTATAGGCATTAAAATATGGTCAGATGAGCATATTTTGATACCTTATTTGTGACATTGGCAGGTCTCTCATGCTTTCTTTCTCTCTTTCTTTCTTTTTCTCTTTTACATAATTTTTCATAAAAATTCGGGGCTTCGAGCCCCCAAGCCCCTCTGTTCTGCAAGCCCTGACATAAAGGCATCTAAATAAGCATATTTTGTGCCTGACTGTAAATTTGAGAATGTGTAATTTTCCAACAATCGCATAAAAAAGTATAATTCGAAAAAACAATTGAGAAAAAAACCCTGAAAATCATGTATTTTAGCAACATTTGTAACAAAAACATTGGGGTACAGTTACCCCCAAGCTCCCTTTCTCCAAGCCTCTCCTTCGCCTGGATTCCACTGTTGCTGTTATAAGGGACTTTCCAAGACCATCTCTCCTTACTACATGGCCGAAAAACTGCAGTATCCTTCTGACAATACACTTTCTGAGCAACATCTCTGTATCGAGCTTGTTCAGTACCCATCGGTTTGTTTTTCTGTCTGTCCACGGAACCCCCAGTATTCGCCGATACACCCACATTTCAAACGCATCTACTCTCTTTTCGTCTCTTTTCGTCATGGCCCATGTCTCGCTTCCGTATGTAGCAATGGGAAATATAGATGTCAGTGATATCTTTAACTTTAAACTGTTATTTATTCCCCGGCTTCTCCAGATATTCAGCATTTTCTGAGTTGCATTCCTTGCTATTGCGAATTTCTCACTTGATCCTTTAGCGCTAACAAGTGATCCCAGGTATATGAAATCCTGGACTTCAGCAATTTTATCTCCATCCAAAATATAATCATTAAAATCTGTTTGATTCCTGTCTATTACTAATATCTTTGTCTTCTGTGTGTTTAAGAGGAGATTCTTTTCATAACTGGCCCGTTTTGTTCTTCTCAGCATGTCCAGCAGCTCTTCCCTGCTGGTACATATTAAAATTGTATCATCAGCATACCTGAGATTGTGCCTTCTCTGTCCTCCAATTTTCACTCCGCCTTCAAAACCTTCAGCCACAGTTCGTATTATATCTTCCGAGTAAATATTAAATAGGTGGAGACAATACACATCCTTGCCTGACACATCTTTCTATCGGAAACCACTCAGTATCACCAACAATAGTCCAAACAGCTGCTTCTTGATCTTCGTAAAGCTTGGTTATTAATTTCACCAGGTGTGCTGGGAATCCAATTCTGTACATATCATCCCACATCATCTTGTGATCTACACAGTCGAAAGCCTTTGCATAATCTGTGAAACACAAGTATAAAAGCATGTTATGTTCTCTACATTTTTCTATAATCATCCTGATGTTTGCAAATTGATCTCTAGTACCTTTGCCAGGCACAAAGCTCGATTGCTTCTCTGACATTTCATCCACGTACCTACTTTTCATCCTACCAATAATGATCTTTAATCTCACTCATGAACTATTAATCGCTTCTGGCATTGTTCTTTTCTTTATGGGAATGGCTAAAATCACGACTCCAATTTCGACCAATCAGATGGCTAGATTTATAAAGAGAGGTATATGATAGGAATTACGTACTCTTCCAAATGCTAGCTAGTTGCTCATAATGGTTACTGGAGCCAAGCTCAGGATAATAATGTCTAATATTAGATAGCTTAGACAGATACCGAGATGTGATTGGTCCAGAGCTTGTCACGTGATATCAATTGTGAGGATCCAAATTGTTATATTTTCCTGGCCGGTCACTTTTCGGTGTTATATTAACCAGCTGGTGAAATGAATATATTTTTAATCAATGCATGTCGCCCTCTTGAGGACTGTATGTCACCAATTACACACATTACACCATTACCGAGGGTCATTTAATTTTTTCAATATTTTTTTTTTCATGAATTTTTTTTTTTCCCTTGAAATTATTTTTTCCACATTTTCTTTTTTTTCCCAAAAAATGCTTTTTTGGATAATTTTTTTTTTTTTTTTTTCCCCCAAATTTTTTTGTAAGGTTTTTTTTTCTTTCTTGAACTATCTCGACAGATTATTTTTCCGTAATTTCCGAAAAAAAGGGAAAAAAAAAATTCGGGCAAATTTTTTTTGGACCCCCCCCCCATAAAAAAGGGCTATCTAATATAACAGTTATTGACTGGCAGGGGGTATATAACATTCTTTGGACCTGAAGGGAGTTATATTTCCCCTCGTGACCATATTTTCCCTCAGCGCTGCGCGCTTCGGGAAAATATAACCACTTGGGAAATATAACTCCCTTCAGCGGTCCAAATAATGTTATATTACACCCCCTGCCAGTCAATAACTGTATAATACACACGTTTAGAGCAGATAATTGACTCGGATATAGGAAAATAATAGGGAGTTTTGTTTACGTACTCTTCTGGTGACCTCCGTTCAATTATTTCATTTTAAAGGTTGTCTCCTTGGATAAACTAATGAGTGGAACAAGGATTTGTGTGCCCTTTGAGTTGGACTTCCCCAACCAGTCAAATAGTGTTGCAGTGTCAATGAAAGTAGGACAAAATAAGAAACAAGAAGTCAATCTCTTATTTCGATTGGAAGACAGAAGAGAAAAAGCTTCTCCACAAGATCAAGGTATTTGGTTTAAAGAGAAGGTTTGGTCGTTAAGATTACAAATTAATTTGTGAAATTTCTTCTTCTTTTATATTAGTTAAAAGAAATTCATTAAAACTGTATATTTGTGTGAGATTCAACATTTACAAAAAGTTACTGTCTCATTGCATACAGTGTCAGTCAGAGAAAAAAACACAGTAAAAACAGTGTCCATTAACACAGATAATAATTGAAAAGATGTCCATTCCTTAAATCCCTACAAACAAAAGTCACTGTAGATGGGAACGATTCCCCTTTGATAGTATGAATCCATCTAAAACAATTTTCACCTGATATACCATTTTAACTAAGCTGATTGTTACACCAAGAAATGAAGATCCATTGATCGCTGGTATAATATGATTTCAAGTTATTCTTTATTCTGACAATTTAGATAATGTAATATCAGCACAAATAAACTCTCTAAGCCGTGAATTGAAATGCGATGTAATTTAACCCGGGAGAAGTTTTTAATAAAATGTTTGGCCCTGATACCAAATGTAAGAAATTGTATTGGTGATACATGCTTGTGGAGTTGTGTTCTACCTTTACAAAAATATTCAGTATACTTAATTCAGCACTCAGAATAATAAGATAATAAGATAATGAATAATAAATGTAGTTCAACGTTACTTTTTCCTGGTTCTCGAAATTGCAGGAAAAGTGCAAGCTGCATCTAGTTCACAGAAACTGCAAACATCACAACGAAGAACAGGTGAAACTCTGGAGTAAGCTATATGATAATTTCGTCCACCTTTAATACTTTCAGCATGGTTTTTAGATTCAGACTGAGATTAAAGCATATGAAGGTATAAACCTGAAATCACTAATGACTTTGGAGGAGGAGGGGCAAGAGGGCAGTTTGCCTCTAACAAATTTGCTTTAAAAAAATAAGATAACAACTTTATTGTTATCTATATACATTGTTATTTATATTTGAAACAAAAAAAACTTCAGTAAATGAAGTGAAGGGGAAACTGGGCTCACATTTCTTATGATTAAAGTCCAATATATAACTCAAGCTGCTAGTATGCTGTGAATTGAAACCAAGTAGAGACTCACTCACACAAAATTAACAATTTAATATCACTGTTACTAATGGTGCATGTAGTATTATATTAAAATCAAAATCATAACATTTCAAATTAAGAGGAGATGAGGACAAAGAATGTCCATCACACTATACCCGTCTAGGCATATAATGGTCTAGGAAAGTGATAGCGTTTTTGTTGTGGTTTAAATGTGCATGTAGCCATTTGCTAGGATGTTTTGCTGCAACCCCCTGTTGTCAGTACATGTAATTAGAAACATACTAACATACTTTATATTAAATATGTCTCATTTAAGAAACATTTCAGGTAGAAAGGAAGACTTTGACGTAAAGTTGACCACTGTTGCTCGAAAAGTTGTCAAGCGTGATGAGATAGATGATCTCGGGAAGGCTCTTGGCTTCGAGCCAGAAGATATCCAACTTTATGTCGACACAAATATGAGGAATTCAGAAGTATCATACATGGGTACACTGTCAATGTTCCGAAAGTGGAGAAAGAAGCAAACAGAGGCAACAGAGTGTAAAGCCCTGAGGTATGCTCTAAGGGAGGCTGGTCAAATTCGTCTTGCTGTTGAGCTATGTAGTTGTAGTAGTAGTAGTAGAAGTAGTAGTAGAAGTAGTAGCAGTAGTAGTAGTAATGGTTTATGGAAATAAAATTCAATCGCGGCTAGGAAGCCAAGCCGAATTACAGGTTTTGTACAATAGAAAAACAAACATCATCTATGAGGTACTTCATGAGATGCAAAATATATGCTTCTCTATTGAGGAATACATTGTTCTACCGTTAAACATGTATATAGATTGTTCATAGTACGGTATAATGGTTGCGTAGCTTAATCAAAGTTCCACATTTTTTATGACCTTAAAGGGAGACAACATAATATATAGCCCTGAGTCGTAAGATGAGGGCGATATGATTTTCAAGGGCAATACTAATTGTCAATATTCCTATTCCCCGAAATTAGAGCCAGCGAATAGCACTATTATCTTTTATATGTCAGCCTCAGGTCATTAATCATGCCTATTTTTTGTAGCAATTACAAACTTTGCTTGCTAGTCTCACTTTAGTTTAGGACTATTCATATTATGAATGTCATCTGAACAGAGCAATTATGACGTCGATCTTCACTGCGCATATCCATTGTTTAAGGCTCATTTACATTTACTCTAACTTATTATTGAAAGTACCTTCCAACGATAGACAGGTTTGTAATGATGTATGGTGATTGTACAATGAAATATATTTCAAATTCACCTGTCTCTATTTGTATTTGTGCAATTTACCAACTTTCCTAAAAATAAATACTGATTCTGGTTTGATATCGCATATAATACCTCTACATTGTCTAACCGCTTGCCAGAAATATCATTGTCCCTGACATCTGATTCAGGCTTGCCCGCACACCATGTTTGCACATCCTCCACTCCCTGGGGAGCATTCTAGCCAGGCTCCATTTTGCAACTACAATGACTTTTGTATTCTACTCGGTACCATTTAACACCTGGGTGGAAAGAGGCAATATAGATAAAATGCATTGCTTCGGAAACACGTTTGTGCCAGGGTTATATCGAACCTAAGACTTTGGGGTCTCCAGTAAGTGTTCAAACCATTCGACTAGGATACCACTGTGGAAAATGGACATTGAAAATGTGTTTTACCATGCCATATCAATATACAATTTGGTCCCAGAAATCTTATATGCAGGTTAGGCGGTTGAATCCTAAACTATTGATTATAACAAATGGGTTTGAACTATGTTCAGACAAAAAACGAGTCTCATTATATATTTGTATATGTATATTCCTGCTTTGATGTACATAGTAACACTTCTAGGATAGCACATCAAACTTTAAATATTTGTAATTGCCACTGCTTAAAGTGTTTTTTTTTTTATTTTTTACTAGTACATTGTATTTGTAATATTTCTTTGATGTATGTTCATCATATCTTTTCGAGCCTAGCTGTGCAATAATTTCTTTACACTAATTCAAGTGGTTGCTAATCATATCGCTTTTGAAATTGAAATGATTTTTAGTTTTGCATGAAATTTTAAATTTATGTAATATATTATTTGTTGGTTGTCAACACAGCATTTTTGTATATATATTTTCTTATTCTGAAGTATGGATACAAAATACATGTATTAAATATTGCTGCACTTTGAAATGAAGTCATCAGTAATTGCATTGGCTTCAAAAGTATCATGCCTGATTCTGTACATATGATATACTTCACTTTTTAGTACTTCAAACAAGATCACAAAGATTTTGGAGCAATCAACTCAAGAGCTTTATCACTACCCCTTCTATAGCCCATAGAAACCATGTTCAGATTATGTAATGTGCCATTGTAATGTTGACATATTTTAATAGTGATCATACTTATACGTACTAGAAAAGAACTTTCCTTAGAAAAAAAGAATGTAAGTTCGCATAAGTTCGCATGGTAATATAAGTAAAAGGGAAATCAAGTTGAATTCCCTATGTAATGGTATTTACACAGGTACATGAATAATTTGCAAAAGCAAATACATTTGTGATACTTTTATAAGGAATCCTGTATTCGCTGTAACTTTTACCTGACCCGTTTTTATTCTAGAGAATGGCCTGTAGGACTTTAAAGATATGGCTCGCAAAATGTTTTTATTGTAGAACACAATATTGACCCCTCAATTTTTCTTTAATCAATATTTATATGTACTTATTGTTTTTATGCAAACATATCATCAATTGTTAATCGTGAGGATATCACAACACAAAAGTGTATCTGAGACGGAAAACAGAGGCCCTAAGTGGTAACTTCTTCTGACAACATAAGATACTGAAATATTAATGTTAAATGTGAACTATGATTGCAAAGTGCTACAAAATAATCTGGAGTGTGGAAATGATCTACATAAAAGCTCTATCATTATCATTAGTAATTTGATGTATTGCCTATAGAAATGCGCAAGATTTGTGTTGCCCTGTTCTGCATCAAACATTATAAAAAGGGGCTGACATTCCTACTAACTAAATCATCAAAATTTAGTGTGAGCAGATATATTGTCAGTTTTTTTTTAGATATGAACGAGAACAAGCTTTGTTTATTTTTAAATATTCCATGAAGACATTCCTTTGATTTCATTCATTTACATCTTATTACAAGGAGAAATATTGTAAAGGATTTTCTAGTTTGTAGATTCTTATCTGTGTATTTCAAAATAGTAACAATTACAGTGTCCTATTTATCCATACATCATGTCAAACGATGACATACATACATTAATATATCTTTCAGATGTTCGTTGTGAAACAAAGAAGCACCATATATGTAACTGATACTGTTGGCAATTCTTTCAAAGCTAGTTGTGCCGAAAGTATTTCATGATGACCTTCTATCAGTGGCGGATCCAGGGGGGGGGGGGGGGGGCCCGGGGGGCCCAGGCCCCCCCCCCTTCAGAAAAAAATCATGTAAAATCACGTGGTTTTTATCTTTTTTGGGGGTTGGCCCCCCCCCCTGGCGCTCAAGTGGGGGGGGGGGGGGGGGAGGGGGGGGGGGGGGTGCAAATTGAAATTTTTTTGAGGATCAAAACAAAAAAAAAATGTGCTCACTACCCCCCCCCCCCCCCCCCCCCCCCCCCCCCCCCCCCCCCCCCCCCCCCCCCCCCCCCCCCCCCCCCCCCCCACTGAGCGAATTTTTGACCGGCGCGTTTTTCAAATTTTCGTGAGCAAAAAAAAAAAAAAAAAAAAAAAAAAAAAAGTGTTCTGTACCCCCCCCCCCCCCCACACTGAGCGAATTTTCGGCAGGCGCGATTTTCAAATTTTCGGGAGCAAAAAAAAAAAAAGGTAGGCCCCCTCCCCTAAGAAATCCTTGATCCGCGCCTAAGTTTACTACTTCAAACAGCAAAATCCTACATATTCACAGTTTTAGTGCAAAAGTGACTTATTTTATAAATCTTCCAATTCAACATGAAATTTTTAAGTTATTGATATGAAATTGCTCTCACATATTCCTGATAGTTCATTTTGTTGAATGAATGGGTTAAAATTAATAGAAACACAATCTTCATGATATATTCTAGGGTAATTCACTGAAAAATGGACTAATTATCCATTTTTTTTATAAATCCAGAGGAAATGTTTAGATCTCCGCGGTGTACCGCTTAAATTTTAATACCACCATTTTTTCTGATGTCTAAGCTTCAAGTTGATACCAAATTTGGCTTCCCGATCTAGCCCGTTGTTATGTTAGAGCCGATTTCCCTTGCCACATTGCCCCGAAAAATGTGGGTTTTGGGGGTCCGCGGCTGAATCATGAAGGATTCGTGGTCATAAATCACGGCGCGAGGGGGCGCGTGACACTTGTTCTGACACCGCGGACCAAAATAAACACAATTTTTCGGGGGAATGTTGCAAGGAAAACGGCTCTTACATAATAACGGGCAGAATCGGGCAGCCAAATCTGGTATCAACTTAAGGCTTATACATCAGAGAAAATGTTGGTAATAAAATTTAAGCAAAATTCCCTGGAAATCTAAACATTTCCTCTGGATTTATAAAAAATAAATCCGCAAACATGAGTTTTGGCGCACTTTGGTTCCTCCCTGGCCTACTGTGCGGTGTGCCGCAAAACATTTAGAGGCACCACGAGAGAAATCATGTTATATCCAAAAGATATTGATTAAAGAACGTTCATTTCATGAAAACTGAAGGTTAGATACCGCGAGAGTATGTTATTTCACGAGGCGATAATATTTTGAAAAAAAATAATAGTCTTTCTTCATCATTGTCTTCACTCTCTGGAAACATTTAGAAACAAGTTGGCTTCAGGCAGCCAAGTGCCTGGGTACATCCATTTATGCGGGCAACGAGGTATCCTTCCATTTCACAGCGAGGTATGCAAATATATCTTCAATCTTTTATACTAAAACGTTATTTCATCACGCTCATTCCCCTCACTCGTTTGCAACATCTGGGCAATCGCCGAATATCATCATAATCGTGTATCGAGGTGACCGAATACATGAGTTTTGGAATTCATGTATTTGCCCGCACACATTTGTTCACGTTTTAACTAGTATGTTGATTACAAAATAATATTTTGAATGTATTAACTCATAGCATGTCATACGGCTGCATGCACGCTATCGTTATAGTGCTTTGTACATGCAAAAGAGCTATCGCTTGAGTGCCATGTGCGTGCAATGCAGCATTCGCAATAGAAGTTCTTTTTCATGCTCATTTAACTGTGCTGTGTATTTTGCAGTCGCTATTCATGGAACCATCGCGTTAATCAGATTATCTCCAAAACAACCTGGCACTGTGGCATGATAAGAGTTAACAATGTCTTCTTTTTTTTTTACTCGCTCCCTTCTCTCCCTCGCAAAATTTAGGATATAAAATGTCTGGGACGTGTGTAGATAGCAAATGACGAATGCCAGAGTGGTTTGAAGTGAGTCTCCTGTGATGGATTTGGGATCGGTGTTTGAACTATAAATTTTAAGAGCATGTATAAGCATATAATTTGAAATCGCTGTCATTTCTTATCTCTGTTTGTTAAAATTAGTATTCACTCAACCGATGACCCGAAATCTGTCATGGAGTCGTCGTTTAAGGATGTAAGAATATGCATTGCCATATCAAAATAGTCTATATGATTTCAAAGATATGATCAAGAAAACCTTTAAGCTAGTATCAAGTTTCGGCGGGTAATTTGTTTTAAATTTGTGTTGTTTTTATTAAATCTCAGAGTACCATATATGAAAGGGATACTTTGGGTATTGTGTTGAAAACAAAATTTTCAGGGTTGAAATCACATACGCTTAACATATAAAATTTTCTCACAGTGAATGTCATAATTTATTCTGAAAAAAGTGTCCTTTCTTCCACAATTATCTATACCGACTTTTTGCAAATAGCAGAGGATTATGTGGGTCATTGAGAATGCAGTTCTGCCGGTATTGCATTTGTGTTTGCTTGTAGGTCTGCAGGTGGGAAAATAGCGTTGGGCATTGTGTCGATAACAAAAGTTTCAAGGTTTTCATCACAGACGCTTGGGCCCGAAATCACAAAGGAGGTTTGTCGACAAACCTCCTTTGTGAATTCGGGCCGTTATGTATTAAAAAAATCCACAGCGTCTAATATTCTAAGCAGTATGTACGAACATGTGTCGAGTTCTATACAGGCTGTAGCTTTTTTAAAGAGGCGCCATTAAATATATATTCGACCATTGCATATATACAGGTATTGAAATATGCTGCAAACTCTTGAATTTCGCATCTTTAGCACGCGTAAAGCTTGTTATTGACAAGATGAGCTCTGATTGGCTGTATGAAAATGAGTTCATACTGGGGGTCCTGAGCTCAAGTGGGAAAAAATAAGCCTCATAAGACTGCATTTTAGGTTTTGGTTTATACCTGCCTCTTCACGCAGGGGTATGGGTGCCTTGCTTTATGTATGCTTTGTTTACCTTACACGTGTTTCTGATGATAATGAGCTAACATGCGATTTACATTTAATACATTTAATACTCCAACAAGAGTTCGCGATGTTGGTTCTGCCAGAAAAGCAAATACATACAGTCAGTGTACAAACAAGAAAGAAGCTGTTTTCGCGTTGCAATTGTGAGCTTCCGTTATGATAATAGTGATGAGTGCGTGCACCTAATGTAAGTACACTAAACGATTTTTTTTTTTAAAGCTAAACCTGCAATTTTTTAGGCATTGGTGTATACATATATATATATATATGTACCCTACATTTAAATTTGGTTATAAATTATCAAGGATAAACTTTAAGATTTTCTCTTCACACTCGTGACCGAAGTTACTCAGCGCCATACTTTTGTGTGATGTTCCAAAGATTGATCTGTGAGCAAGCGAACTAAACAAGCAAAATCTCTAAGATTTGTAAAGTCACTGATTGCGACCGAAAACAAAATCTTCTCAGACAAATCAACCAATCCTGAGGGGTTTGTTAGTAGCCCCTCCCCCCCCCCCACACACCGGGGTCGGAATGACCGCATGCGTGTTACCAAAATGTCCGGTAAAGGGGTACTTTTCGTGCGGCAAAGTCCGGCCCAAGAATTGTAAACAAAAAAAAAGGGGTGTATTTGACTTTTCACCCGGAGATTTCTTTAAAAAGGGTTTTTTTTTTCTTTTTTTTCTCTCATCTCTTTGGACTCCTAAGAAATTATTCCGAATTTAGGGGGGGGTACATTGAGCATTTTTCCGTATTTAGGGGGGTCTCCAAGGCAGGAAAAGCCCGCAAATAGCCCGCGAATAGCCAGCGAAAGGGGGGTTCGGAAATATTGGCATTCCTCAGATAAGGGGGTGCTTTCTAAAAGACGGAACGAGCATACGCGTACCCTAAATAACACTGAGTGGGGGCCGGGGTTAGTAGGCCTGCAATCTTATGAAAGAATAAATAAGACTTTGAATGCGTGCTGGTGAATTGTCTTTTCCATCGGTTGCTGCAAAACTGTGGAACCAACTACCTACTGCTGTGCAGACGGCCTCATCTGTTGACCAGTTCAAGAAACTACTCAAGTCACATCTTTTCTGCTAGAAATTACTTTATTACCAGCCTACATATACTTTGCCGATCTCTGAGAAGTGTCTAACTTTTGTTTTTAAGTGGCCCAAACATTGTCGAGCATGTGTGCAGCGCTTTGTAACTGAAAGGAAAAGGCGCTATATCAAATATCTTTTGGATTGGATTGGATTGGACCTTATACCGGTCAATTTCTAAAATTCCAGTTTTTTGCCTTGCTATTGCGATATCTCGAGGACCACCAGAGATATGGGGTTCAAACTTGGTGATAATATGTATCCTCATTGGAAGAAAATCTGCTTAGTTTATCGGGAGTAGGTCGAATTGAACATTTATAATCTTAATAAAATGTGTTTCATTAGATTATTTAAGAAAAATAATGTAAATATCATTTTGTTTTACTGTTTCCATAGCAACAGCCCTTTTCAAACATGACCGATACATGTAATAACTCGAATTTGGGATGTTTGCAAGTGAGAGGCTTTAAATGTACTATGTACCATTTGCAGGCCAAACGAAAAGATTGAATTCAAACGGCATTTGAAAGACAACTTAATAATTTAGAACTTCCCTCTAAACGAAAGGGCTTAAAAAATGTTTTTTGTAGGAAAAAACAACCATTAGTTGTTGAATCTACATAAGAGATTGCAATAACCTAAGTAAAAAGTCTGATTTTCAGACCCTCGAACCGAATGGTCGTACATTTTGTGCTGCATCGGTTTACTTTTGGCCATTACAAGTAATGGGTTATTGATGTAGACAAATACTCATGTACCTGTTACAGCTCATTTTATGTACGTTATTACCGAAGAAAAAAATGTCAGTCAGTCACTCAATGGTGTCTGACAGTGAAGTCTAGAAAGTAAACAAGTTTCCTTGCACAATTTGAATATTAGGACACTGCTAACGGTTCAATTTCACAGATAGGACACACATGACATATTCATATTTCGTGCAAAGTTCTACACAATTTAATGTTGGCTGCAAAAGGGACATAATATCCTTAAATACATTATATTTGACATACCTTAATACTTGTTTTTGTTTAACTCTCTAGATTACAAATGAATGAGATTTTTCTCAAATTATAATGTTCCCTAATTCGTTACCATGGTAAAAATCCTAGTGGCCTCAAGCACCACCAATTTTGGGGCAAACATGCACATTCTGTTAGTTTGGGGTCCTAACTATTTAGGCGAGGCGTCAAAAATAAATATACCAGCCGGCGGCAGCTAACTGCACTTATGCGTCTTGGCTGCATTTTTTTAATTAGCTGAGCCGGCTACCGCTGGCGGTAGGAAATGGCATCCAAAAGCATGCGCCGGCTGCCGCCTTTCGAATGGAAACCGAGCCTCGGAAAAAGCTAGAAAACATGAGTTCAGCCTGGCTGCCGCCGGCAGGAGGACAGTGATATGCCGCCAAATTCCAGCCTCTCGCATGGAAGCCGAGCCTCTTCTTAATGAGGTCGTCTGGGCCCCCCGCCGGCCTAATTGACCCAGCCACCCCGCGGCCTGGTTCACCGCCACATCCTTCCAAATGATATCTTCATAAAGCAGAATCTAATTTGTCAGAGCAAAAGAAACAGCGCCATCTTATGATCACTGATAAATAACTCGAAAAAACAGTATAGCCTTGCGAAAATAATCTTTTCAGATTGGACAGCCTTATAAACCCCAAAACAATAATAACAACTTGTCACTAGAGACAAATATGTGGTCATTCTTTTCTGATATGCCTTTTTCAATAAAGAGACCAGTCGTACCGTGGATATATGTGGGCTCACTTCATGTAGATGCATCCTGCCTGTAAACGGATTAGATGCCTTGTATTTTCATATTCAAAAAAATAATTTTGGTAACAACATAAGATTTGCTATTTTATATGGCTCGCCTATTGTTTATTATACCCAAATCATATATTTGTGTTTATTTTTGTCATGCTTCAATGATATAAATCCTATTATAAACCTTACTTTAAGAATCTTTCCTAATCCTGCCATCTGATTGGTTGAAAGTAAAGTCGTGATTTTAACTATGCCCGCCAAAATGATCTGTTTTTAAATATGCCTGCCTAAATGTTATCCTTGTCAAGTTGAGGTGAGGGAGATAATATTATCTTTGTCAAGTCGAGGCGAGACAGATAATATTTATATTATATTATAATATGCCGCCGTCATGTTTTCAAGTTCTGATGAGTTGCGTTTGAAAGATAGAGTTCAGTCTAGAAATCAGGGGTACTTTGTTTTTCGAAGAATTTAGAAAATATAAATCTAACGTATATCTCTATCAGTTATTTGGGGACTGAATAGATAATAAAAACAAACATGTCAACGGCAAGCAAGGCAATGAAGCATATATTGTCGTATAGCTTTTTATTAAATGAATTTTCTGTAAATATATTGAGTAAATAGGTTGATAGTAGAAAAGGGTAAAAGGTATAAACAGTTTTTCTTCGAGTGTATTTTTTTCGTTAAAAATGGAAATTCTATAGCTCTATTAAAAAAAGAAAAAAGAAGCTATGTCGAGAATACAAGTGTGTGATTTAGAAGGAAAGATAGAAATATCAATAATTGTCCGGCCAGCGCACATCTTAATTATCTGTCTTTAGAAAGCGGCCAAATTCAAGAGTCTTTTAAAAAGCGATTACTAAAGAAACGTCACAGGCACACTGTCCTACTTGTAGCTACTTGCTCCCTATATATATTAAACTTCCCCAATCGGTGCCCGTTGGTCCCCCATGATCCTCTTTTCTTTATGTTAAATGAGAGCTGAGTTAAAGGTATAGTTGAGTATTGGTAATTTCCAAAGTGCCCCTCCAAAACAAATTTGGTTTATTTCAGTACCATATGAAAGATCATCGAAAAAAACATGGGAGATGATAATAATTCCAAATCAAATGCTCTAATTGTTGTGCAATTTGCTTTCAAAACATTATATAAAAGTGTTTGACGTCCGGACATCACTTTTGACTTTCGACGGTTTATTTTTTGAATTTACGTGTTTAGCTCCCTCTATGTCATTTAACAACCAGCGTATTTACAACGAGTGTTTGAGTTCGTTGGTACGTACAGTACTACAGGTAGCTAGCAGGCGGGTATCCGACCGCGCGCTAGTAATACAGTACAGCTGATCATTTCCAATACGCTGCTTTCACGTAAAGTTTAACACACACAGCTCATATCAGATTATCACCGGCGCCGATCGAACGCTAGACAGCTACAGACAAGCTTTGATTGAAATACGATAACGAGATCGAGATTGGAAAAGGAGCTCGAGGTCACGGACGATGGCCGACTCGGACTCAGCTAGTGCTAAGCCTAAGGACAAGGCTAAGGCTACGCTAAATCGGAATAAGACTAAGTAAGACGGTAAGAGGAAGGAGAGAAACAAGCAATGGCAGCTCGACCATCCGGCCCAGAGGAGGCGCGGGAGTGGCTGTGAACAAGGCCAGGGTACGGCGGAGAAACTTCGCGAGCTGCAGGCGGCCTTCTCGTTGCCGAGTCTAGAGGATGCAATAGACATGCCAGCTCACTGAGAGGTAAGTTGAAATGATATACGCCCCACTGCATTGGGTAGGCCTACCGTTTTAATTTGATCTAGTCTAGAGACTAGATGCATGGAATCGGCAAATTTAAGAAATTACGTTTTGTTATCTCTTGCCTTGGATTTTTAATTCAGATTTCATGAATCATATGATATTGATAGTCTAGCCTAGGTCTACAGTAGACCGAAAGCTTCAGTCTCTATATCGTCGGTTGTTCCACTGAGACTACGTCTGGCTCCACTAGACCTCCGGATGAATTTGGTTCAAATGAAAATATTGGAAGCATATGCGATATGCGATCCTACAATATTCAGTGAACGTTGTCGCGTTGAAATCGAGTCTAAAGTGATGAAATTGTAAATAATAATCTCTTTATGGGGTAGGCCTATACTATAACTCTCTCTCAAGGTCAATATATTAATTCAGCTATACAACAAGCTACAATTGACCGATTGGCTATGAGTATTACCTTTTTGAAATTATATATCACAACTACATATTCCGGGATTTTTATGGTAGCAGCTACCGTTGTACGACCGTAGGCGCTATTTCAAATTTATCAAAATTTACCGGGAGCACCGGTAAATTTTTATATTCAATTTTTTTCGAAAGCAGAAGTGTTTTAGGAGCTAAATTTTCTAGTGCTTATAATACTTCCACAGGGGCATCCAAATATATCAAAATTGTAAAGAATCACTATCCACCCAATTTTCAAAATTTCCCAAAACTTTGTAATAGACCCTACCTTTAATGTCCCTCGTTACAACTGCAGTTTTCTTTGTAATGATGACGTGCAGGGCTAGTCAACCGGGTAAACATCCTGCTCTTTTTAAAAGTCGACAAGGTTATACTATAGCTTGCTTGAGATGTGACTGTCTCATCTATATTTATCTCTACCAAAGAGTGTCTCAACTTCACATACATGACAGAGAACCAATGCATCAGTTATTAGTCATGCAAATTCCAAATCTGGCTAGCTGTGATAATTATTAGAGAATGCCATCTTCAAAATAATTTCTTTTGGTGATTTAAAATCTGAATGTTTTTTACTTTGTGAATGACTTTCGTTTCTTCACTTTTTACAGATATGAAGAACAGACAACACAATCCATCCCCAGCGAAGAAATTCCAAGCAGCAGTAGGGGAATTAGCAGGTGAATAGTACAAGTCACCTTTGACCGCAAATTCATGGAGAACTTGGCCTACTCTGCTGATTTGCTCGCTTCAGGTAGGATTCTGTATACATGTACGAAAGGCTCTGTAAATTGAGAGGAATTTAATGAGAATGCGTTCATTACGTACATGTTTGCAAGATTGAGCTCTTTTTCGGTTATGACCTATAAAATTGGGACATATCAGCAGGTCAAGATAATGCATCTTATTTGCTCATGTGTATGACATGGGATTTTCAATATTGATTTTGTGGTATGAAAATAATGAAATGCCCTATCATTTATATCAGTTTTTATTTTGTTTTCATAATTCCTTAGGCACACCAGCATGCTCGAGTGTTTCCACAACCATATACTGATGTATGCTTCCAAGCGGTATTCCTTTGAGTAAGTATTTTTAGTATCATTTTGTATGTTTGAAGTAAGATTGTGGAAAAGTTGAAACATATCATTACAGTACGGTTACAGTTACAATATCATATTTTGAAGCAAATAGCAAAGTTAATGAGAAATTATGAATGACATCTATATAAATGCTGAAATCACTTTTGGATGCATGCAGAGTCTTGAAACAGCAGACTTTGTATCGTACTTGTGTCGGTACCTGATGTTAAGTCAAGTTGGAGTGGTTGTAGCAGGGAAATGTAACTACCTTTAATTAAGAGTCAATAATTTACAACACAAATCCAGAACTGAAGTGAATGGCTCGTATTCACAAAGGAGGTTTGTACAAACCATGGTTTGGCCAAGGTTTACATCTATGGAATGCCATTTGTAAACTGATGGAGAAGGAATGTAAACTCCATACTTGTTAACAATGTTAATTTACAATTTACGGTATGCGAGCAGCATTCCATAGATGTAAACCATCGTCAAACCATGGTTTGTACAAACCTCCTACAAACCTCCTTTGTGACTACGGGCCAATGAGTCTGAGATTTGTCTAAAGCATTTACTATTCATTCATCATGGTAGTGGTAATACCAATTGTTTGTCTTATCCATCCAGCTACCCAGCAAACCGGGCAAGGAATTTGCTTGCGGTCATCGACTACATGGCACACAAGGACAGGCCCGACCAGATTGATGAACAAGGCAATACAAAGTGAGTGGAAATTAGAAAGAAAGAAAAAAAGGTTTTCTTTTCTTTCTTGTTTTTCCTATTTTTATTTGTACATTTTTTTTTAGATGGACAAGGCAATCCAAAGTGGGTGGAGTAAAAAAAAAAACATGATTTTTTGTTTTCCCTGTGTAGTTGGACAGGGCAATCCGAATTGGCAGTTCTTTCCCATGAAATTTATCAATTTTGGGGAAATTATTAAATATCTAATTGTCCTTCCTGGGAACGCCCCTTTTAAATCGCCAAAATATGACGTCATCTAAAGAAGTTGTCCCTGTACACGACGCACATCTAAATTATGTAGATGACGGACTGTAAGCTGATGGTTTGTCAATCATGCTGCTGATTTTGGACCCTAAATGCGGACTTGGATTCAGTGTAATAATATACTTGGTGTGTAATGCAAGGTTCTGGAGTCATCAAAATCATCATAAATTTGGCAGAGTTTTGGTAAAGTAACAATCACTTACACAGAAAGATGTATATGGGACAACACACATGGTGTCGGCCTGTCGGGGCTAGTATTACCCTGATTTCCTTATCTTTCTATGCTCATTACTCAGCCAGTATACATTTTCTTCCAAAATTGTTTGGCACATGACATTTATTTGTAATCTTGAACATTCAGTGTAAGTTTCGTTAGATTCTGTGAGAATTCATTTTCTTTTTTTACCAGAACTCAAGTTTATCTTTAAGAGATATGAATCATTTCCAATTGACAAGAATGAGTGTGCGTATAATGCAACTTGTTACATTTTGCATGTTCTTTTATTTTATGATACAGATATGTTGCAGTATGGTCAAAGCGTGCCAACAACTACGTGGCCCGGAAGGAGAAGGTCCCCAAGACCTACCCCTACATGTATGTACAAGGACTCATCGGTGCGATACTGGAACGCAGAGAACAGGACCAAGGACCACTGTTCTCGAAGGCTGTTCTGCTCCCTGATGACCCTAGACACACAAGGCCCCGGCTTGCACCATTTCCTCCACCACAAGTTGATGTGATCCTAGCCAGGAGACTAGGCCGATTAGAGAAATCCATGTAATCCTCTGTAGTGAACATTTAGGATTGTCTGACTTGAGAACTGCTTTTTTTCGAGCAGAGACTAAGGGATCCAAATGGCGTCCTTCCGTCCATCCTCCGTGACTGTACACAAATTTGAATGAAGTCTAATGTGAAATCTTACCTGCAAAAATCAATTAGGGTTGCTAACTTTCCAACCCTGCATCTGTTTGTAACCATACTTGATTGGTAGATGCCCTTTATTGGCCTCCATGATATTCTGGAGTTGAAGGTCACATAAGTAGGTCAAAGGTCAAATGAGGTTCATTGTTGCATGATTGCATGCAAGACTCTTAATCGCCTCGATTTAATTTGTCCATGTGGCATGTTTTTAGGCTATCTTGAGGATTGGTTGGAACTTAACATTTTGGACTCATTTGGTTGCTAATGATTTTGTGGTCCGGAGGTGAAAGATTGCATGGCTTAGCATTACGAGCATGTATTCTTGATATGTCAGAGACCCTTTGACAAAATACCACCAAACTTGATACTAGAGTGTCCCTGGGGATCATGGGGATGTGGTTATCTGGAGAAAAAAAATCACATAACACATGATATACATGTACCAGAAATAAATTGTTATTGTTGCTAGATTAGCCACCATGCTTGGCACTTGTATATTGTATTACAATAAGAGGTTGGCAAGTTTACAAATGGAAGAAATGTAGGAATATAAAAGACAAATTGTGACATCAGTGTATAAAAGCTCTATGTGATTTATACAATTCATAATTTGTGATAAAATCAGTGCTTGCTCATGTGGAAATGGTGGATATTTCAATTTGTATCTATTTGGCAACCTATATTCCTTGAAGAAGTTACGGTAGTAATTATAAAATTTACAGCCAAGAGGTCAAACCATGAGTCAACAATGTGTTTGGTTTTAGTGACTGTGCATGTAACTGAGGTGACAGTCGATCATGAAAAAGACTATACTTTGGAACCTGTTGAAAATCAACATGGACAGAAGAAAGATTTGTAGAATATCTTATTGTAAATAGTCTTCATTTTTTGTTTAATGCAATCAATGTGACTAAAATAATGCAAGCGAAAAAGAGAAATGATCACAAGACAGCAAAACAGTTGGTTTCATGCATCATTTGAATCAATGAACGTGAATCAGCTCAACGCCAAAGTATTGCGGTTCAAGGTTATACCATCAAGAGATATGCTGCCTGTAACTACTTTGTAGTTTGAAAGGGTGTATAAAGGAATAAGGATACAGTTGGGCAGGCGAGTCTTTCTGTTGGTCTATTGTAAAAAACTGGGTCAAATTTTTTCCAATTTTTTTGCAAATTGTAATAAAACTTGGTATACCGATTGACCCGAGGGTGTGCAAGACACATTTGTTGTGTCTGTCTGTTAAGGTACCTCCATGGTAACCAAGCTTTGCACAAAGAATACAATTTTGTTTTAATAATCTTGTGGAGCATATTCTTTCCAAGTTTTAGCAATTTTATAGTTTTGGTATCTTTGATGAGGCATTATAATAACAGTATAAAACTCAATGCATGTGCAGTGTGTAAAATAAGTATGTGAGCAAACTATCGGAAGCAGTTTGATCGATTCATATGAAACTCAGTACACACAACGCAGAATTGTCTTTTGTGTGCGTATAGGACATGACCAGTTTTGAAATGTCTGTGCTATTTTTTTGAAAAACCTTATGTTGGATGTTAATCACTTGAGGTGATATTCATAGTCGAGCATTAGGGAAGATGAAAGACATATATGTACCTAACTATACTTAATTTTGTGCTGAAACTGATATGATTCAGGATTTGAGATCGATATGGAGTATGTATACATGTATACTCGTACACATTAAGGAAAAGAATCACTCAGACAATTTTTAAAGCATTTATATATAAAGTAAGATGTGAAACTTAAAAGATAAAACCAGTTATGGTCATGCGACTGCATTGTGAAAGGATTGTTGTGGAATCGATCAGAGAAGGTTGATCATCTAGCATATAAGTCTTGGTGTGTACTGCAAGGTTCTAGAATCATCGAAATGATAAAAAAATTGGCCCAGTCTTGGTAAAGTTACAAGCACTGTACACAGAAAGATGTATATGGGACTACGCACAAGTGCGCGACACATGCGTTATATCTATCAAGTCCAAATAGATATAATAATTTACCAAATATATCAATTAGTAGGCAGTTTCTCGGCAAAATTTGTATGATCACGTACTAGTCAAAACATTGTGTGCGGGCAAGCACTGAATCAAATGACCGGGGTAATAGTATATTTGTCAAGCGCGTAGAAACATTACTGTTATAGATACTTTTCTTTGGTAAACTTATCTACACATTGCCTATAGAGTATGTCAAGTTTTTATGAAAGACACAAGATAAGATGTATATAAATAAGCAGTAACTAATAAGTAACAAGACATGGTGGTATACAAATAAAGTATATTGCTCCTTCTTAATGACGACGGTTAAAGTTGTCATAGCGATAGATGCTAAATAAAAATGTGCCTTTTTTAATACACATGATCTGTTTGTATGCAATGGTTGAAATCAACATCACGTTTAAATATTGCCTTCAGTACAGCAATTATAATTTGTATTCATCTCAATAATGTTGTGTAAATTTAACTGTTAGTTATGGCCGAATAAAGCTTTCAATGTACACCATAAAAATATGTTATGTATCTTCATTTTAGCATTACTATAATTATATTAAAATCTTATGTCTTTACACATTTACAAGTTATCACGTACTGACGTAGGTCATGCAATACACAGGCACTGTAGAACACAACTTATTTACAAGAAGTTACAATCACTTTTTTGTTTAAACTTTACAATTGCATGCAGTACCAAAATAAGAATACTGAAAAACACTGCATTATGGACAAGTATGAATCAAGTAAGATGTTAAATTAATTCACTACTGTTATTCATTATAGTATACTGATACAACAATTTTTAATTTTTTTAAAATTTATTTCTTTTTATTTCTCCACTTTCCCTTTAGCCATGTACCTTCATGTTGTTATATATGTTAAAGGTGTCGCTCTGGACCTATAACATATGATAAGACAAAAAATCCACCAGTTATTTCTGATTTCTATCAAATTTTTAGATTTTGTGTTGTTGTTGTTGTTTGGTATTATCGGCGTTTCATTCTTTTTTAGAATATTTACGCCTTTCACTTTATTTCTGTTTTTTCTTCTATTTTTGGTACTATTTGTCAATTCATATTCATCTCTTTTTTTTTGGATAATATAATCTCAGATCTACTGGTCCATGAAAACCCCTCACCGCAATTGGCACCTTCCTGCCAGACCGGCGCGGTACATTGCGCAATCTTCTCGGCCATCATTGGCCTAGGCAACTCTGGTGCCGGTGAGAGGATTCTGGGGTAGTCTCTTGTTTGGGGTTTACCGTCCTCAATCCGTCTTTACTCTTTCTTACCTTTTCTCTTCTAGTATTTTTCCATTTTGTAAAACCTTATTTTTCTATCAAAGTGGGTATCAACATCTTAGGGCATTTGGTTGTCGTGCGATATGTGCCAAAAAAAAAATGTGGATTTAGTAATTCCTTTTTGAATGAAACATGGATTTAGCTTCTTTTGGAATTGAATGGATTTAGCTCCTTTTGGAATGAAACTGTAATAATGTTGTTTACTTTCTTTTCGAAAGGTTATATTTATGTGTGATTTCACTATTATTATTTAAAAGGAAAGGTTTGCTGCTAAATTTGAATAAAATTTCAGTGACTTTATTGAGAAAATATGATTTATTTTTTATTTTTTAGGTACAATAACATGTTTCATTCCAAAAGGAGCTAAATCCACGAAAATAAAAAATCAAAAAATTTAGTAAACATCAGAAAAGCCGAAGGGAAGATTTTTTCTTATCATTATTGGCAGATAATCAGGTCCATGCAGGGTGACACCTTCAACATATATAACAACATGAAGGTATACATGGCTAAAGGGAAAGTGGAGAAATAAAAAAGGCAATTTACTCAGAAGTACCCAAAGTGGATTTGGCTCCTTTTGGAATGAAACTCTTCACATATTATAAAAGGAAGACAAGTAATATAAAAGGAAAAACGAAGGCCCACGTCATTTACATAGAAGGTAGGTGGACAGATAACCTCGATGTTTTTAATCTAATTTCATCTGGGAGATCATTCCACAGCTTTGTTCCTACAAACGAAATACAAAATTGCCCTTGCGTTGTCTCACATATTGGTTGATAGATAGAGTAAGCCACTTTCTTTACACTGTAGAAGTAATCAACTGGGTCATACGACGTACAATACATACACATACACTACTACTAGGTCGAGCGTACTCGCACTACATACACATACAGTATTCGCATATCGCGCTCAAAAACAATAGCGCTACCAGTACCACAGACCATGCAATTATGTGCAGGCTTCGCATACCATAATGTGTACAATATAAATCAGTCAGCGCGCTATAGACATGGTTCGGATATTACTTGCACGCCCATATCCGATCGTCGTCTTGGCGAAAATTCACGGTGTGCTGCCGCTTGACCGAGAGGTGGCGCTATACAATTACACTGAACACGCCTCGAAAGTAAAATTTTTGATAAATAAAATCATTTGCAGTCGAACAGGTTTTTTGCATATAAATTCACTCTAATGTAATATTTCGGATTTATATCTTCAATGATGCATTCTTAGACATTTATTGTATGTTTTTTATGTTTAGATCATAGTTTCGTTCGCTAATGTGAGTATTGACCAACACTCAACTATTCCTTTAATGAGATAGCCACCTGTCACAGTGACCTCGCTGGCTCGCTGGGCGGTCTAATCCCTTCTGGCTGAAGTAGTAAAGCCTGCCTTTAGAGAAAGAGAAGATGAACTCTTAATCCATGTCTGAATTCAATTGCCCCTCCCCCCTCCTGCGCGAAGCGTGGAAGCTTTGAAGTTTTTTAAAAATATTACTAGAGAAAGAAGACGATTCTTTGTAGATTTCTCGACTCTTAATCCTTGTCTGAATTTAAAAAAAAAGTTCTTTGTCTGCTACTTTTTCTTCCTATGTCCTCTTCCTTTTTCTCCTCTCTTTTTTTTTGGGGGGGGGGGGGGAGGGGACCTTATTGTGACACTGGCAGGTCACGTATTGGCATGGGGTTCAGGGGCGGAGCCCCCGGGAGCTCAGGGATTTTAGGCGTTTAATTACGGTCAGATAAACATTCAGGGGCCCGCTTTAGGGCCTTTGGTTTGGTCCAGAAGGCAGAGCCGCCGGAAGCTCAGGGGTTTAAGGCGTTTTTATTACCGTCAGGTGAGTATTTTTTGATACCATATTATTTTGTGACACTGGCAGGACACTCTTTGACTTGAGGTCTAGGGGACGGAGCCCCAAGAATTTCAGGGGTTTTAGGCATTAAATTACCGTAAAATGACCATCATTTAGCAACATTTGTAAGTCACCGTAAGGTTATGGAATTAGAAATAAACCACGTTTGAATTTTGCCTCCCCCGATCCACAACTTGTTGGCTTCTTGTCTTTTCTTTTCTTTTCTTCTTTTCCCCTGTCCTTTATCTCCTCTTTTCCTTTTTTCTTTCCCTTTCCTTCTTTCGCTCTTAATTTGTTTTGATTGGCAGGCGCGTAGCCACGGGGGGGGGGGGGGGGGGCACGGGGGGGCACGTGCCCCCAAAAAATTTCCAAGATCGATTGAACTTTTTTTATTATGAAAACAAAAGCCTTATACTATTTACTTCACACATTCTTCATAACTTTATTTTATTATGCCTTCAACTTCATTTCACCTATATCACATTAAGCAGCCATTTTTCAGAATTTCTGATAACTGAAACATTCCGAAAGTAAATTACATAATAGCCTGTGTGGATGAATCTACCGACTGAACAATGGGTTCATTGTTTTGACTATATGCGCGTAAGGTGAAGTTGTATATTATGGACATTTTTCGGTGTGTACGTACTGTACAGTGCAGTATCTATAGATACACAGTACATTAATTAGGATTTATGATTGGCCACTACTATTGACTACGCTGGATTACATACACTGCTCTGATAATTATTTCAGTATTACAATGAAAAATGTCTCTTTTTAAATTTGGATTCACGAGTCGGGGTAAATCAGGAGCGGAATTTAGTGACAGTAAATCACGCAAAACAGAGGAATTTCGAGAGGAACATGAGGAATTGAAAGAGGGAGGTCTGCGAGAATCATCAGTAACACTGCAACCGGGTCCATCCAGTAGAACAAGTGCTGGATCGTCGGAAAGTGATGTGAAACTGATAAGTGAGGCTGAGAGTAATGCTGGGTTGTTGGATTTAGGATCAAAGGATTCTGGACCGAAACAACCAATCCTAGCGTCATTCCCTCAAGTTAAAACAGGTGGGAAAAATCGATCGTTCAACAAAGATTGGTACAAACAATTGGCTGGAATACTCCGCAATCAGTGATGCTGCCTTCTGCTACTCTTGCCGGATTTTCCCGTCAATATCCGGTCACAAAGAACACAATTTCACTGAAAATGGGATAAATCAATGGAAGAAGGCTATCGAGAAATTTAGGAAGCACAGCGAAAGTGAAAGCCACAAGACTTCGTTTTCAAGATGGCACCACTACCTTCAAAGTCTGAGTGAAGGCAGCATTGCTTCCAAAATATCCGGACAATACTCTCGAATAGTGAAGGAAAACTGGGCATACATAACCCAGATTTCTAAAGTAATCATTTTCCTCGCAAGACAGGGAATAGCATTGAGGGGTCATAACGAGAGTGCGGACTCACTTAATCGAGGGAACTTTTTAGAACTGTGTTCTCTGATCGGTGATGCCAATCCTGCTTTCGGTGAAAGAATCAAAACGATGCCTCTCAATGCTACTTATCTCAGCGCCGAAATTCAGAATGAGCTCCTGAACGTGACAGCGGAAATAATTCGGGAACAAATTGCGGAGGAGGTGAACTCTGCAGGATTGGCCACAATCATTGTGGATGAGAGTAAAGACGTCTCAAAGAAAGAACAAATCAGCATTTGCTTGCGATATGCCGAATACAAAGAAGCAGAGGGACATATCTTGCATGAGGAATTCTTAGACTTTCATGAAGCAGATGATCTTGACGCCAAGTCACTTTCCAACCAGATAGTGCGAGAAGTTGGTAAACTTGGCTTGAGAAAATTTGACATTGTGGGCCAGTGCTATGATGGTGCGAGTGTTATGTCTGGACATCTGAGTGGAGTACAAGCACGACTGAAAGAACATTTTCCGAACGCCCAGTATGTCCACTGTCATGCGCACAGGCTCAATCTGGTCCTTGTGGATATGTGTAAAAACGTGAGTTCTGCCGGCGAGTTCTTTGTCTTGTTGGAAGCGTTGTACGTCTTCATGACCCGTTCCCTCGTCCATAAAGTTTTTGTAGACTACCAGCAACGAGCCAAGTGTCGAGTTAAAGAACTCGTCCGACTGAGTGACACGCGGTGGGTTTGTCGTTACCAGTCGCTTTCTACTTTGAAGACGCGGTATAGTTATATACTTGAGGTCTTGGAGCATTTCTGTGACTCACAAGAATCGAAACGAGATCCGAAACTCGTGGTTGAAGCTCGAGGACTTCTCAATCAAGCGATGAGCGTTTCATTCGTCACTCACTTGGAAGTGTTGATGACATTGCTGTCTCACTCCCAGGCACTCAGTGAGACCTTGCAAGCCAATGACGCCAACTTAGGGAATGCTGTGACCATGATCAACTCTGTGATATCAATTGCCGAGGAAACACGGGCATCTGGGTGGCCTGATTTAGTGCAAGATATCACTCGGATTTGTGAGGACAACAACATCCCTACAGTGCCGCAACCAAAGCGCCGGAGGAAGCAACGAACCTTTGATGATAGTTTCCTCATGGCTTCGACTGGTCATCGGAGTCAATCAGAGGCTGAGTCAAGTGCTGAGTTCCTTGATGACCTTCGTGTCAACACCTTTCTCCCTATACTGGATGCATTCAAATCTGAGATGACCAGGCGTTTCTCTGCATCCAACATTGCAATCATGCAAGGTGTTGACGCGCTACTGACACCTTCCTCTGTCAACTTCCTCAAATTCTCTGCTGTCGAACCCTTTGTTGAACTATACACAGATTCTCTGGATGTGGACGTTCAGCTACTGAAGGCTGAAATGATAATGGCCAGACAAAATTAATCATCAGCAATAAACAGAAGGACTCCAGCACCCCCGATTCATCTAGAAGGCACAATGCAAATAGCTTTTCCAGCATGGAAAAGTTGATACCCTCGGCTAGTTTACCCAATCTGCGGAAAACGACCCAGTTGGCTTTGACATTACCGGTTTCTTCGGCTGTATGCGAGAGAAGTTTCTCTGCAATGAAGTATATCAAGAACTATTTACGGAGTACAATGAGAAATCAACGGCTCTCTGATCTTGGAGTTATTTATGTGTCCGGTGAAAGAAGTAAGGAGTTACAAACTAATCCAGTGGAGGTGCTGAAGAAGTTTTCGCAGCGGGAACAGAGAACAAGGATTCAACTCTTCTAAGCGGACACACGAAGATATACGAACAGGTGAGATCGTATTTTCTTTTCCATCACTGTATACCATCATATTGGCAAAGGTAGCTAAGGAAACTCACTGTCAAAATGGGAGATGACGTGGTACCACCAGACCACTGTGGTGCTTATATAAAAGATGTCAGGAAGAAATTCCTACTCATATAATATAGTTGCCGTGCATTTGTACAGATGAGATACATGCTTGAATGAGCTGATCGTGATTTTGAAATTCCGTTTTTATGATAAAATGACATCCACATTAGAGTGAATTTATGTCAAAAAACATGATTTTGCATCTTCACCCTTTTAAATAGGCAAAACATTTCCAAAGGGAAGGGAGACACCCCTCCTCTTAGTCCCCTCCCCAGGACATTGATCAATTAAATGTATGTGCCCCCCAAACATCAAGCTCTGGCTACGCCACTGTTGATTGGAGTTGGGTTGGGGAGGGTTGGGGAGGTAACAGCCTGAGAGGCAAGGCCCTCGATCTCCTTACCCCCTTTTCTTTGCTTCTTCCTCTTCTTTGACCCATGTATTGTTCGTGAAATCCATGCAATACTGTTTAATGCGCCCACAGGCCTTGCAGGGATGGCGCATAGAGTCCCTTTTATATACCAAGAGTTGTGACACGAAGCGTCCGTTTTGTTGCGTTTTGTTGGAAACAGTTATGGCGTTTGAATTATCATTTGGACATGCTTGGAGTCATCAGTTGATTGGGTGAAACAAGCCCCTTGCGTGCGGCAGGGAAAAATAAGGCATGCCATTAATAGGGTGCGACCCATGCCCCCGACGTGCCGGGCAGCATGGTAAGACATTTTATTCGTCATGCTTTACTCAATATATTTACAGAACATTCATCAAACATTGAACATCAGACAAATCTAACAAATACAAAAATAAAAAGAATCACCCCCCCCCCCTCCACACACATAGCCTATGCCATGCCGACACTTTGGGTAATTCAAGTTAGGCAGCCTTAACCCGCGCCAGAACAATAGAATCTGACAAGCCGGACAAAAGCGATCAAACTGGTGTTGAGTGAGCGCACGAATAGTAAAAAGCTACTAGTATATGCCAACAGATGCTTAGTTGATGAGCTCGCCATTGACTTGTTTGTTATTAAGCCAAATAATAAAAATAACACGTTTCTCGTCCAGACTTTAACACAAAACGGAGGAGGCATGCAGGGCATTACTTTTTACTAAGGGATTTCCCGGCCAAACTCGCGTGTTTGTCATTCGAATTCATTTACTTTGCATTTAAGTTAGCGCAGATCGGCTTTGCCATGCCAATTATCATTCAATTTTCCAGTTTTTGTATTTAATTTAGGATTTTGGTCGAAGGGTTTCATAGATCTGTCATTCAATTTAGAAACTGCTCAACTAGCATTCAAATTAATATTCACTTGTCGAAGCGTAATTTTTATCATTCAAATTAACTCTTGTCATTCGTATTCGTAACATTGTTATTCAAGTTAGGAATGTTAGGGGGAAAAATTGCAACAAACTTTTACAGTTTTTAAATAATGCAGTTAAAATGCATGATTTGCCATTGGGGTCTAAGCTGTTATTCCATTTATTTATTTTCAGAACAATGCAGATGGGTGTAGTCAGACATAAAGTAAAGAAGGGGCGAAATCAAGGGATAAGGCATTTCTGCACAGACATGTTCAAACAATATACCCGGGAAAGGTGGGGGTACCCTCAATCGCCCCTTTTTTTTTTTTTTTACTACAGACTCGGAATTTTACAAAAGTAATTCACATCGTCTCTTATACCCAGCACACCACTCTGTTTTTCTTAAAGAGCTTCATAGTTTACTTGCCCGCCAGCAGATCGATGGCTAAAGACATGGCTAAATAATGAATCTTGTTCAAATTGTTGACTCTAGTCCCTACCCCAGTCACAATATTGTACCCTTCTTCCATAAAGAAATTATGATGAAATTATGATAAATTTATGATGAAACATAAGACAACAACTTCCTTACCTGAACATTTACAAATAAACTGAGACCATCAGGTCCGTAGATGCAAGTCGTTTTTTTCTTCTTCTTAACAATCAAAATTAAATGCTGATGAATATCAGATAAATCTAATAAGTATAAGTGTATAAATGCAAGAAAATGAAATATGATGAAATACACATGAAAAAACAATCTTGAAAGAAAAAAAAATGAACTATAAAAAGTGTGTAATAAACGAGAAATGTATATTGACCATCAATTTAATTGCACAAAGTGCTAATTTGAATGCTACAAATGAATTAGAATGCTAGAAGTACACAGTCGCGTTGTCAGAAAATCGTGTTGCGCCAAATCGAATGACCAAATAGCGAAAGGAGCACATTGTTTATTAATTTGAATGAAACATACGTAGATTCTAACGAAAATTCCATAGATTTGAAAACTAGAAAAGGGAATATAAACCCGATATATACCTGACTGCACTAAAACCGTCGAAATTGAACGCAAGACAAATTAATTTGAATGACAAACTCGCGAATTTGGCCGGGAAATCCTATATTTTTCATTTTTTTTCCAAGATGGCTGCCAATTGCTTATTATAGCTGGCCAAGCCCATTTATTCATAGATATTGTGCTAAGTGAGTATAGTGATGTAATGTGTGACAAAATAAATGATTTGTATCACTTTAGAAGATATTTAAACAAAATATATACCACATGCTTTTTTGTTGTTGGGGGGGGGGGGGGGTTCCGGAATAGTAAAACAAAAAAAGGAGGCGGCGGCCAAAAAGGAGGCGAGAAACACTTCGTTTTTGTTATTTGGCCTCATTCATATCTATTTAGTCCCCAAATAACCGATAGAGGCGACCTTAGATTTATATTTTCTTCGAAAGATAAAGTGCCCCTGATTTCTAGACTTAACTTTAAAACGCAACTCATCAGAACTTGAAAACATGACGGCGACATATTAGGCCAAATAAAATAAAAATGTTTAGCGTCCTGCCTTTTCAAAAAATAGGAAGGAGGAGGTCTTTTTTCTTCTTTTTTTTCTTTTTCAAAATGGCCGCTTGGTACATTTTCACTGCAGCCAAGATGGCTGAGGGGATTTTTTTTAAATTTTAAAATCAGAAATAAATCCATTTTAAAGATACTATGTCCCTTTTGCAGCCTACATCAAATTCTGTAGAACTTTGCAGGAATTATGAATATGTTATGTATGTCCTATCTGTGAAATTTAAACTTGAGCAGTGTCCTAATATTCAAATTATGCAATGAAACCGGTTTACTTGCTTGACTTCACTGTCAGACACTATTGGGTGACTGGCTGGCTTTTTTCATCTTTGGTAATAACATATATATTAAGTGAGCTGTAAAGGGTACATGAGCATTTGTCTACATCAATAACCCACTTCTTGTAATGGCAAAAATTAAACTAATTGAATCTTTGCGAAGCATAAAACGTACGACCATTCCGTACAATGGTCTGAAAATCAGACTATTACTTACTGGCTCTATGGCTCCTAAGTCGATTCGACGACTAATAGTCTTCATTTTCCCACTTAAAGACATTTTCAAGCTCCCTTTTTATAGGGAAGTTCTAAATTAGTATTGTCTTTCAAATGCCGTTGGAATTTAACCTTTTCATTTTTTGGCCTGCAAATGGGACTTAGTACCTTTAACAGTGTTTTTATGTTTTTTTTACTTAAAAAAAAAGAAGAAAAAAAAGGAGGGGACCCCCAAAAAGGAAGCGGGCGGGGACGCTAAACATGTATATTTGTGTTAATTGCCTTATGCTGTTGTTGTTACTTGTTCGTGTGGCGGTGCGTCATGGCGCGGATTAAGGCTGCCTAACTTGAATTACCCAAAGTATCGGCATGGCAAAGGCTATGTGTATGGAGGGAGGGGTGATTCTTTTTTAATAATGTTAGATTTGTCTAATGTTCAATGTTAGATGAATGTTCTGTAAATATATTGAGTAAAGCATGACGTCGAAAATGTCTTAGCATGCTGCCCGACACGTCCAAGGCATAGGTCGCACGCCATTAATGGCATGCCTTAATTTTCCATGCCACACGCATCCGGGCTTGTTTCACTCAATCAACTGATTACTTCATGCATGTCCAAATTATAATTCAAACGCCATATCTGTTTCCAACAAAACGCAACAAAACGGACGCTTCGTGTCGCAACTCTTTGTATATTAAGGGTACTCTATGGCCCATCCCTGCATGCCTATGGGTGCATTAAACAGTATTGCATGCATTTCACGAACAATACATGGGTCAAAGGTTCCCCTTTGGTCTTCGACGCCCCCCCCCTCCCTCTCTCTCTCTCTTTCTCTCTCTCTCTCTTCCTCTCCCTTTCAAACGTGCCTTCCATCATATGTCTACGCTGCGTTCACATGTTATGTGCCGTATTAAAGTGATGGTGTTAGATATAGAGCGAAATAATTGAAAGTATATAACGAAAAATATTAAACTTCGAAAAAAGAACAGAAAAATGACAGTGCTTAATCAGCACTGTCATTTTTCTGAACCTTAGTTGGCGGAAAATATATACATTATTGACCGGGGGCGCAAAATTTGTCTTTTACTGAGATAGCGAAAAATTGATCTGAAACTTCGGGGGGGGGGGGGGAGGGTCGCAAAATTGATCTGAAACTAAGGGGACGGCATTTTTATATTCGATTGAGGTAGCGCAAAATTTATCTTAACCTTCGGGGGCGCAACATCTATCTTAGACTAACGAGGGGGCGCAAAATTGATCTGAAACTAAGGTGGGCGCAAAATGGATCTTTCATTGAGGGGGTGCAAAATTGAGTCTGAAACCTTTGGGGCAGGAATTTATATTTTATTGAGGCGGTGCAAAATTGATCTGAAACTAAGGGGGTAGACCTTTATATTTTAAGGGGCGCAAAATTGGTCTGAAACTAAGGGGGCGCAAATTTGATCTGAAACTTAGGGTGCAGAAATTTATATTTTATTGAGGTGCCGCAACTTGTTCTGAAACTTAGGGGCTCAAAATTTATATTTTATTGAAGGGCCCGCGCCATATTGATCTGAAACTTGGGGGGGGGGGGGTAGGACGTTAATATGTTATTGCGGGGGCGCAAACATTGAACTGAAACTAAGGGGCGCAAATTTGATCTGAAACTTAGGGTGCAGAAATTTATATTTTATTGAGGTGCCGCAAATTGTTCTGAAACTTAGGGGGCGCAAAATGTATAGTTTAGGTTGATCACGTAACATATACGTATTGGTGTGTACTACAAGGTTCTGGAATTAGCCAAGCCTTGGTTATAAAGTAACAAACACCGTAAATAGAAAGATGTAGCCTATATGCAACTACACAAACAAACTTTGTATAGTCCTAGAAGACAATATGCATTGCAAAGCCAGAATGTGTTGTTATTGTATCTGCTCTATTAAACATCACTCTTTTTCCAAATCCCCCATTTTAAGATATGATTTTCATTACGACTAAGTTTGTAAGCTTCAGAATGTTGGTAGTGAAGAATCATAAAATCACAGAACGGAGATAAAAACTAAAGCATATACATGTATGTTCTGTTAACCCTCTGAAGGCAGACAATGCACAATGCGATACACCAGCATCGCATTGCACTTTTTATTTGGTTTGTTTTACCGTAATGTTTTTAAAGTTAACTGAATGTTCTCAAATATGTGTACATTCATGCTCGTCATTATCATTCTCATTTTCTTTTTCTTTTGTATTTAGTACCTGTTCACTCCTGATTATGTTGTTGTTATTGCTTTTTCGTGGGGAAACAAATAGACAAAAATAAGTTAAACAGACATATACGAAAAGAAAAGGAAAAGTTAGGATTCACGATCAAATACTCTATCTAACGTACACCTTTATCGGTTATTTGAGGACTGTATATAAATATAAATAATAAACAACAAGTCAACGGCGAGCTCAACAACTATAAGCATCTGTTGTCATATACTAGTAGCTTTTTACTATACGTAGTCGCGCGCTCGGTGACTCAACGCTAGTTTGATCGCTTTTGTCCGGCTTGCCAGATTCTATTGTTCTGGCGCGGATTAAGGCTGCCTAACTTGAATTACCCAAAGTATCGGCATGGCATAGGCTATGTGTGTGGAGGGAGGGGTGATTCTTTTTTAATAATGTTAGATTTGTCTAATGTTCAATGTTTGATGAATGTTCTGTAAATATATTGAGTAAAGCATGACGTCGAAAATGTCTTAGCATGCTGCCCGACACGTCCAAGGCATAGGTCGCACGCCATTAATGGCATGCCTTAATTTTCCATGCCACACGCATCCGGGCTTGTTTCACTCAATCAACTGATTACTTCATGCATGTCCAAATTATAATTCAAACGCCATATCTGTTTCCAACAAAACGCAACAAAACGGACGCTTCGTGACGCAACTCTTTGTATATTAAAGGGTACTCTATATGCCCCATCCCTGCAGGCCTATGGGTGCATTAAACAGTATTGCATGCATTTCACGAACAATACATGGGTCAAAGGTTCCCCTTTGGTCTTCGACACCCCCCCTCCCTCTCTCTCTCTCTCTCTCTCTCTTCCTCTCCCTTTCAAACGTGCCTTCCATCATATGTCTACGTTACGTTCACATGTTATGTGCCGTATTAAAGTGATGGTGTTCGATATAGAGCGAAATAATTGAAAGTATATAACGAAATATATTAAAGTTCGAAAAAAAAAAGAAAAATGACAGTACTGATTAATTGAGGAGTTGCAAATTGATCTGAACCTTAGGTGGCGGAAAACATATACATTATTGACCGGAGGCGCAAAATTTGTCTTTTACTGAGATGGCGAAAAATTGATCTGAAACTTCGGGGGGGGGGGGGGGAAGGGGGGTGGGAGGGTCGCAAAATTGATCTGAAACTAAGGGGGCGGCATTTTTATATTCGATTGAGGTAGCGCAAAATTTATCTTAACCTTCGGGGGTGCAACATCTTTCTTAGACTAAAGAGGGGGCGCAAAATTGATCTGAAACTAAGGTGGGCGCAAAATGGATCTTTCATTGAGGGGGTGCAAATTTGAGTCTGAAACCTTTGGGGCAGGAATTTATATTTTATTGAGGCGGCGCCAAATTGATCTGAAACTAAGGGAGGTAGGACGTTTATATTATAAGGGGGCGCAAAATTGGTCTGAAACCGGGTGCAGAAATTTATATTTTATTGAGTTGCCACAACTTGTTCTGAAACTTAGGGGCGCAAAATTTATATTTTATTAAAGGGCCCGCGCCACATTGATCTGAAAACTTGGGGGGGGGGGGGGGGGTAGGACATTAATATGTTATTGAGGGGGCGCAAAAATTGAACTGAAACTAAGGGGGCGCAAATTTGATCTGAAACTTAGGGTGCAGAAATTTATATTTATTGAGGTGCCGCAAATTGTTCTGAAACTTAGGGGGCGCAAAATGTATAGTTTAGGTTGTTCATGTAACATTTACGTATTGGTGTGTACTACAAGGTTCTGGAATTAGCCAAGCCTTGGTTATAAAGTAACAAACATCGTACATAGAAAGATGTAGCCTATATGCAACTACACAAACAAACTTTGTATAGTCCTAGAAGACAATATGCATTGCAAAGCCAGAATGTGTTGTTATTGTATCTGCTCTATTAAACGTCGCTCTTTTTCCAAATCCCCCATTTTAAGATATGATTTTCATTACGACTAAGTTTGTAAGCTTCAGAATGTTGGTAGTGAAGAATCATAAAATCACAGAACGTAGATAAAAAAAAAAACTAAAGCATATACATGTATGTTCTGTTAACCCTCTGAAGGCAGACAATGCACAATGAGATACACCAGCATCGCATTGCACTTTTCTTTTTTTTTTTTTTTTTTACCCTAATTTTTTTAAAGTTAACTGTAATGTTCTCAAATATGTGTACATTCATTCTAGTCATTATCATTCTCATTTTCTTTTTCTTTTGTATTTAGTACCTGTTTACTCCTGACTATGTTGTTATTATTGCTTTTTCGTGGGGCGGTGCGTCATGGAAACAAATAGAAAACATAAAGTTAAACAGACATATACGAAAAGAAAAGGAAAAGTTAGGATTCACGATCAAATACTATATCTAACGTACACCTTTATCGGTTATTAGGGACTTTTAGTTTTGCACGAAGACAATGTGAATTGCTACGGTCGACTTCCTTTTAATGCACTGCCTTGAATGGACGTCACACGACGTATCAGTCCACGCAAATCTAAAAGTCCCTATTTACAAACAAGTCAACGGCGAGCTGTAAGCATTTATTGCCATATAGCTTTTACTACGTAGTCGCGCGCTCAGGGACTCAACGTTATTGTTCGATCGCTTTTGTCCAGATTTGCGGTTTGCCAGATTCTATCGTTCGGGTTGGGGATTAAGGATTTGGGAATCGCCCAATTAAATATTTGGTCAGTAAAATAGGTGTACATAAATATGTTGATGTCTCGGCAAGGCATGTGTGTGTGTGAGGATGGGGGGGGGGGGGGGGGGGGGTCTCGTGAACGATCGGACCCAAATGGCAAAGGCCCATCAGGATACTTGCAGAGGCGTAGTAAAGTAGCGGATAATAAATAGGCATTCATTTCCTAGGCATAGATGTAATAATGTCTTTAAAGACCGACTGTACTAGTTCGGCTAGGAGTGAATAGACCGCCCTGGGTGCTAACTGACAGATGGCTATCTCATCAACTCAGCTCTCGATTAACATAAGAAGAGAGGATCATGGGACCAATGGTCACCGATCTATTATAGGCTTGTCTTATATATAGAGGGAGCAAGTAGCTACAAGTAGTACAATGGGGCATTAGAGGATCTTTATATTGGCAATAGTGGCATGTCGAGACAAAATGAGACAGAGTTATCTTGGCTAGACATTGAGAACATTTGAGAGAACGAGAAGGTGTTAAATAAACACATTTTTTCAGGTGTGTTTTTTTTTTTTTTTCTCTTCTAAAACGCGTAAAGAATAGAAAGAGACTACAGGACTAGAGTGCGTGGTTAAAAAAAAAAAAAAAAAAAAAAAAATCAATTATCGGCTGGTAAGCGCACGTCATAATAATTTGTTCATGTCTTTGAAAAGCGGCCAATCTATATTGGTGTTTTAAAAAGCGATTAGGAAAGAATGAACTGTGTCAAGATTACAAAACGTGTGATAAAGAAAATGAGAACGAAATGTCAATAATAAATAGCCCGGTCCATTTCATTTTCGGAATTAAAAAAAACTGTTTACATATTATTTCGGACTTTCTCGTTTTTGCAATAGCAAACCCATTTACATTTACAGAAATATAATTTTTGTGTAAACTATAGTAATTAAAAAAATATCTAAATCTCAATGATAATGATACTATAGGTTTTCCGGCCAAACTTCGTAAACTAGCTTAGCATCCCAATTAATGTTACGTTCATTCAAGTTTGTGCGAAATTGAATGACTATGTAGATCAACATTCAAAAAGCTAATTGCGTCATTCAATTTGCTAATATGCTCATCTTACCGTAATTAAATGCCTAAAACCCCTTGAATCCGGTGGCTCTGGCCCCTGGACCCCACCTAGGGCCCTAAGGCTCCGCCCCCGGAACCCCACGCCAATTCGTGACCTGCCAGTGTCACAAATAAGGTATAAAACAATGCTCATCCGACGATGATTTCATGTATGAAACCCCTGAGCTTCTGAGGGCTTCACCCCCTGGACACAACACCAATTTGTGTCCTGCCAGTGTCAAAAATGAGGTATCAAAATATGCTCATCTGATCGTAATTTATTGCCCAAAACCCCTGAGCTTCCGGGGGCTCCGACCCTGGACCCCACGTCAATTCGTGACCTGCCAGTGTCACAAATAAGGTATAACATTATGCTCATCTGACGATAATTTAATGTATAAAACCCCTGAGCTTCTGGGGGCTCCGCCCTCTGGACCCAAAACAAATTTATGTCCTGCCAGTGTCACAAATACGGTATCAAAATATGCTCATCTGACAGTAATTCAATGCCTATACCCCCTGAGCTTCTGGGGGCTCCACCCCTTGACCCCCACTGAGAAACGTTCAACGGCGGGGCCTACATGCTAGAGTGGGGTGATGGGCATTTTTTTGTCTACCCCCCCCCCAAAAAAAAAAAAAAAAAAAAAATATATATATGTTTTTGCCACTGCCGGTGTCACCATTACGTACCAATATTTGGCTCGCATAATTTCAAATGTGGGCCTCCCTTAAGAATTAAATCCTGGACCGCGCTTAGTAGTAGTAGTAGTAGTAACAACAGCAGCAGTAGTAGAAGTAGTAGTAACATTAAAGTAGTAGTAATAGTAGTAGTAGTAGTAGTAATAGTAGTAGAAGGCCTTATAGCAGCAGTGGTAGACTAGTAGTAGCAACATCAGCAGCAGTAATATTATTATTAGTAGTAGTAGTATAATTTTTGTTTTATTTTTGCCGCCGGAAATTTGAAAATCGCGCAGACCGTTATTTTCGCTCAGTGGAGGGGGGTTGTGATAGGTGATAGTGGTGGTTATTTTACCTGACAGCTAAGAAAGCAATAAATGCTTATTAGTAAGCAACCAGAAGACCGACGGCTTTAGGTCCTCTCCGAGGGACCTGGTAATGAGGATTAATGCCTTACCAAAGGGCACTAGCGCACGACTTGGTTTCGAACCCGGGTCGAAACCGCGCCTCCTCGCGATCACTAACCAAAAAACTAAACTAAAAGAAGGCCAGCGGATAAAAAGTCACAGTTCGTAGGGAAAAAAAACATGTCGGCCGACCGACAATATACATCTCACCGACTTTAAACTTCTGCATTGATATAGTACACGAGGATCGAGCAAGAATACCGACACAGCTGACCCGACACAGCAATATATTTTACCCGTGTCTTTCTTGCTCCCTCGACGTGACGACTCCACCCAACAACCCCCCTCTCTCTTTTACTCCCACTCCTCCTCTCTCAGACCCTTACCTCCCCTCTCTCTCCTCTCTTTCCTCCCCCGTTTCTTTTGTTTCCCTTTTCTCTTTTTTCTTCTTTTTTCTTTCTTTATCTTGTTTTCTCTTTCTTTCTTCTCTTTCCTTTCTTTTCCTTTTTTTCTTTTCTTTTTCTTTTTTCTTTTCTTTCCCTTTCCCTCTCTTTTTTCCCCTCCCCCTTTTCTTTGTTTCCCCGTGGCAGCCAATTTACCGACAATATCCTGACAGGTAGGGGGGGGGGGGGGTGTCGCACCCCCACCCCCCCCCCCCCCCCCTTGGGAGACGCCCCTGAGTGGACACCAAGTTTAAATGGTGTAAGATAGTGGATATAAAGACATAAAATGACATGAAATATTTGAAATTATACACTTAAATTGTAAACAATAATTATGATAATAGCTAGTTCTTATATTATTATAATAGCGCTTTTCAGGACCGAAGGCCTTCTCGAAGCGCTTCACAATTATATATATTATTACCCCGGTCATCGGATTCAGGCTTTGTCGCACACATACTCCCTGGGGGAGCATTCCAGCCAAGCGTCGTTTTTACAAGCGCACACTTGCTAATCCAAACAATTTAAAAACAGGTGCGTTTCGCTGTGAACAGGCGCGATAACAATCGCCCTCAAAGCTACGTCTAAACTATGTTCCCAGCATCACGGCAGCCACGTTTGCCTGAAACATTCTGTATTCAAGATTTGTTGGGTGTAATTGCTAAGTTTTTGTCAAGGTCTATCACGGTATCTTTCCCCTCGTTGCTTAACGTCCTTCCCTTTTTGTGCGCAAAGCCCGGCGTGAATAAAAATGTAAACATAGCTTGAAACGACGTCACAATCGGAAAATGAGCGCCATTTTTTAGGGAAAGCTCAGTAGGTTTCAACAAGTTGCAACTTCAAGCATCAGAGTCCAGAATCTGGCCTATTTAATTTTGATCTCCACCACACCAACGCTACCTATTCCTACTTACTTGCTACCAGCCGATGATGGCGTGATCATTAAATTAAGACGCCCGGCGAAACTCAGGCTGGGCTGATGAGCATAATTATGAGTCTGTTGATAACGCCATCTTCGACGGCTTGGATCAAGTGTGGGGAAATTATAAAGGACCGAAAAGATTCTGGACTACAAGCATCTCCGCCTGGCTGCCGCCACTAAAACTTTAAGCATCTCCGTACGGCGACCGCCAGCTGGAAACTTTTAAAGTTGCAACTTTAACAACCTATTTTTGGCGGCAGCCTGGCTGAGCCAATTATAGACGTGCCGCCAGGCTGGGGGTGGATGGGCCGATTAAAGATTCCGGGGTAAAACTCAGATCCCAGCCTGGCGCAAGCCGGCTGGGCTAATTAGTGAAAATTAATTGCCCCAGCCAGGCTTCGGGCGGATTTGCAGCCTCGATCCGCCAATACGTGAGGCGGGAGCCAGCTGGTATCGATATTTTTGACGCCTCGCCTTAAACAGAAAAGCTTCATTAAAGTTAGCGTTTTACATGTAGGGTTGGGGCCATTTCAGTTTTTAGCCCGTGGATTAATGAGAATGCTCATTGATGTTGAACTTGACTGAATGTCGTATCATTGCCATCGTTACACTGTAAATTAGAGGAAAAAATATCGAAATCCATTGAAATCAACCCACTCGAGATCCCGAAAGTGATCGTAATAAAGTTGAGTTTCAGGGACGTTACGGTATGAACAATGGGCCACTCACCGGTGCGTGATGGCTGTGTGTGCAAATCACCCATTCATAGCCGACGTCGTTAACTTCATCAAAATCCCCTGAAAATATTGATATGGACTAAAACATACTTGATTTGAGTTTTTAGGAAATAGAAGAAGGAAACCTCTTGGACAGCGACAACCACAATGGAGATTCGGGAGATCTTGACCTAGAAGTAGAAGATTTTGGAGTATACGGTATGCTTTATACGTACAGTACTATATAGCATGCCTGCAGCGCATGCGCAATAGCTGGCTTGCCATACTCATAACTAGGTGGGTGATCGAGCTAGGCGTGAATTTCGAACTGGACCGATCTCCGTCTTCTCTCGATTTCCCCTTTCCCCATTTATCTGGTACTACAACTAAACTAATAATAATATATCATAAATTATTCAGCCTAATCATACATTTTTGTAGTTAATATCTGGACAATTTTATGTAAATTTGTCGCCTATTTTGCTTCAAAGAGTCGTTAGGTCAGCATGCAAAATGTCCTCCGAACTCCAAGATCAGACTCGTGCAAGGTAACATGCCCTCAAAATATGTGTTTATTATTCATGTTTTTAAGCTCAACTGTGACGGAAGTGACATAAAAATCATACAATATATGTAAAAAGGATTTTTAAAATCTTTTTTGCAGTGCCAACAATTAAGAAAATGTCACCACAAGCAGTAAATATACACACAACGTTAAACTTCGTCATCATTTCAATTTGAAAATGGGTTGTGGGAAATAAAAGGCAGCTGGTCCATTAAGAGTGGTCACGGAACTCATACTTGAATTAGGGAAGCATGGTTTTGAGTGGTTGATAGATCTGCAATTATTCGAAGATCTGAAAACTAAGTTAGCATGAAAAGTATGTTTTCTAACATTCACAAACGGTATTCTGAAAATGATTTCAAGTCCAAAACTGTGTTAACATAGTTTTTGTTGGAAGATGCAGCGCGCATACTCAAAACCTTACGCACACCTCATACGTAGAAGGCGGATATGATAGTTTTAATACATAGTTTTGGTATTCTAAATATTCAATAAGCAAAAATATAACATACAAGTTAATGTAGAAAGTGACATTGTCCCATTTACAGCCAACATAAAATTATGAAGAAATTCGCAGGAATTAAGAATATGTCACGTATGTCCTATCTGTAAAATATAAACGTTAGCAGTGCCCAAGTATTCAAATTATGGTAGGAAACTCGGTTACTTTCTAGACTTCACTGTCAGACACTATTGAGTGAGTGAGTGACTTCTATTTTCTTTGGTAATAACATACATAACATGAGATGTAAAGGATACATGGGCATTTGTCTTCACCTATAACCACTTCTTGTAATGGCTAAAACAAAAAACTGATTGAATCTTTAAGTATGTACATTGGTCTATAAATAAGTGAAATGCGGTTGAGGTTTTCTTTCCTGCGTTTTTCTGTTGTGGTTTCTTTACAAACTGCAATATGACTCTGCGAATTTACAACTTTTTAACAAAATATAGGAAACCGAGAAGAAAAAAAAGGAAATAGGAAGCTTTTCATGAGCACCTAGTTAACACGAAACATGATTGGCTGAGAGTACTGTTTAATAGTATAGCATTAATGACTACTTTGAGACTCGGCACGCCTTGGGCAATAGCACAATTGTAACCTTCCCTTGAGCGTATAAAAACAACTATTTCTCGAATATTAAAGCAGTCATTAATACTTTTATATGCCGAAAAAATTATGAAACCACCTTGGCATTTCTCTTGTTTATCTGCACGGTTTTTTTTTTTTATGAGTGTTTCTTTGAGAGTAGACTAGATCTAGATTCTAGTCTAAGCAAGATATTTTTACAATTTTAGGGGTGGGCCGGCCCTGTGGGGGGAATATGGAGAAAACCTGCGCTTTCATATGACACCTCACTTATTGAGTGTCACCTTCAGGATCACGAGCAATATTAGTTTGAATCTCTGGTAATTAAAACATCGACCAATCTAGCATGATCGAGTGCGCAATGGCCAATGGAAATGCATAGGGATGTGTGTAATCTCTACGGGAAGGATCTGCATCTATCCGTGTGACGTACAAATCACTACAATCACCAGCATCCGGTTGTCGCGTACTAGAATCTAGATTTCGGCCTACTTAAAAAAAATTATGGAAGATTTCACGTACCCTTTTTGGTGTTGTTGCTGTCAACATGTCTCGCATTTGATCCTCTTCCAGAAGTTTAAATCTTGGGAGAGTTTCTACAGCCATTTTTGCCTTGTTTGAATCGAGATATATTGCCGTACTAAAAATGGCGACCAATTCTTCGCACACGTACGGTATCCGCGATCGCTCAAACCATTTCTTAACATGTAAACCTATGGGTTACCATGGTTACTGGGATTTTACAACTATTTTCCCGGTAACCATGGTAACTGGGATTTTAGAACTATTTTTTTGAACTATTACATGGGTTTGGAATTTTACCGGGAATTTTACAGGAATAGTTCCAATAGACCAATCAGATGGCTGGATTTCTTAAGTGAGGTTTATAATGATTATCATTAGATAATTGATTAAGCTGGACATGTCGGGATGTTACCTTAAAGAAGATTGTATACACTTTCAGAATACTCCCCCTATCCGACGTATGTGTTTAAGCAGTTTAATATTACCCATTTCATGAAAGATTGGTCTGAAGGGATAGTGCAAGAATGTCAGAGTTAACAATGTCGAATGTTAAAGAGATAGTTGAGTTCTGTTGTAGAGGGCGCTACACAAAAAAAAAAAAATTGTGAGATAATGCTATAATTTCATTTTCATTTCAAAGACTTTATTTTAATAATAATAATAATAGCTCACATTTATAATGCGCCTAATACTACGTTTCTAGGCGCGGAACATATTATTACCCCGGTCATCGGATTCAGGCTTACCCGCACACAAGGTATGCACATCCTCCACTCCCTGGGGAGCATTCCAGCCAGTCGCCATTTTCTGCAATCAAACAAATCAGTTATACAACAAATATGGATACTTATATAAAACATAAGGTATGCAAACAATATACAAAATATAGAAACAAATGTATAATACATGAGTAAGAGTAAACTTATACGTTGGGCCATTGCGTGTATAAAGAAAGAAAGCAGAAGGTCGCCGTTATAAGCAAAAGCTTGAGTAGACGGTCAACCGAGCTAAAATAAAACTGAGATGTGAAATATTGGCAAATTAACAAGAAGAGGGGGCCATGATACTCAAATGATATATATTACAATTAAATGTGAATATAGACAGTTGTATTCAATATAAATAATTATAGAATTAGCATATGAATCTCATATTTATATGGCTACTAATTATACGTTAATGACAGAGATAAGAGAGAAACTAAAAAAAAACAAGGGTGCAAGTGGTGCGTGTGTGTGCAAGTGCAAGTGTCCTCAAGCGCCAAAATGTTGAATCATCAATATTACTATGTAACGTCAGACCAAAATTTAATGTAGTTTCCAAAGTTTTAGAAAAAAACGCTTTTTTTTATTTTTTATTTTTTTAAATCTGTATATATTATATTGTGAAATAATGTTTTTTTTTAGTGTAGCTTTAAATGAATAGAGAGATGTACACTGTTTAATATGTCTAGGGAGTGCATTCCAAATGTCTGGACCGTGATATCTTATGGACTTATGCGCTAACAAAGTTTTAGGATTGTGTAAATGAAAATCAGTACAATTACGCGTTGGATATGAGTGAACATGGGAATTAGGAATAAATACGTCATGAAAAAGAGGAAGTGAATTTTGTGTGTATTTAAACATACAGATTGCTGTTTGATATAAGTGCAAATCACTCACTTTTAAAATGTTTAATCTATAAAATAACGGATTTGTATGAGCTAAGTAATTAGAATTAGTACAAATCCTAAGTGCTCTTTTTTGTAAGAGAAAAATTATATTAATCTTAGTTATACAACAGTTCCCCCAAACTACAGTATGTAAAATAAGGTAACACTAATGCATTATATAATGTATAAAGTATTTTCTCGGGTACAATATCCCTCATTTTACCAATTACCCCAACTGCCCTTGAAATTGATGTTGTAATATTAATTACATGATTATTCCAAGTAAGCTTTGAATCCAAAGTTATACCTAACAATTTTGTCGATTTCCTTTCAACTATAGAAATATCATCAATAACAATGTTTATAACCTGATCAAAGTGTGTTTGGGAAGCACAAAAATTTATAAAACATGTTTTATCTAAATTAAGGGACAATTTATTGCATTTAAACCATGTTGAGATTTTAACTAATTCATTATTGAGAGTATAAATTAGAGTATTCAAGCATTTATGAGAATAAAATATGTTGGTGTCATCTGCGAAAAGCACGTAAGTAAGAAGTGGTGATGACTTTACTATGTCATTAATATAAATAAGAAAAAGAAGGGGGCCTAAAATTGATCCTTGTGGAACACCACATAACACATTTAAGTTAGGGGAATTAACTGACTGAAATGAAACAAATTGCTTTCGATTAACTAAATAATTCTTAAACAAGTTTAAGGCTGTGCCTCGTATACCATAATGAGTAAGTTTTTGCAACAAAATGTTATGATTCATGGTGTCAAAAGCTTTTGACAGGTCCATAAAAACCCCAATTATATGTTCCTTATTATTAAGTGTTTGAGTTATTTTATCACAAGATTGTATCAAAGCATAATCAGTAGAAAAACCTTTTCGGAATCCAAACTGATTGCAAATAAGAGTATTATTTTCTTGTAAAAAAGAATAAAGGCGTTTATAAACAATTTTTTCTAAAATCTTGGAAATGACCGGCAATAGCGAGATAGGGCGATAATTTTTTATTTGAGTTAAATCATTTTTTTATGAATAGGAATCACTGTGGCTATCTTTAAGGAGTCCGGGAAAATGCCTGTCGAAAGTGATAAATTACAAATATGAACTAGGGGAGAGGCCAAACAATAAATAATTTTCTTTAATAAATACACACTTATTCCATAATAACCGCATGATCTACTCATCTTAAACGATCGAACTATCTCTAATATTTCATTTTCATTCACTGGAATAAAAAATAATGAATTTTCATTAGCATCAAATAAATAATCCTTAAAGTTTTCATTTGAGTGTATTGTCGAGGCTAAACGTGGACCTATACTAACAAAATAGTTATTGAAAGCAGTAGCAATTGAATGAGGGTCCGTGATTTTATTACCTTTTTCAACTATTATATCAGAGCATACTTTCTTTTTAGTTTTTAAGAGATCATTAATTGTTTGCCATAATACCTTTACATTCCCTTGATTAGATTCTATTTTATTTGAATAATACCGTTTACGTGATACACGAATTAAAGTTGTTAATCTATTTCTATAATGTTTATATCTATCTTTATTCTGAGCAGTTGGTTTACGCAATGATATTTTATACAAACTATTGCGAGTTAAAATTGATTTCATTAACCCCCGAGTAATCCATGGCTGTTTTATACTTATATTATCTTTTTTTTTAAATAAATGGCATATTCTTATCTATATAAAAAGAGAGTTTATGCAAAAAGTTTTGATATGATAAATTAGCATCTTCGACCGAGAATATCTTGCGCCATTGTTCTTTGGACAAATCAGAAATTAAAGAATCAATAGTTTGTTCTGTTTCTTTCCTCTTTTTAACGAAAATATTTTTCCTAGTTTTCTCACTAATAACATTATAGCATATAACAAAAATGGGTAGATGATCTGATATATCTGAGTACAGAATACCATTTAAATGTTCTGCATGTATGACATTTGAGAATATATTATCAATTAATGTTTCAATTATTGTTACATTATCAATTCTAGTAGGTTTAGAAATATGGGGATAACAAGAATATAATAACATAGTATTACAAAATTTCAATATATTATTGTTTGTTTTATTAACTAAGTCTAAATTATAATCACCCATTAAATATATATGTTTATTTTCCTGCGATATCTTATTCAAAACGGAATCTATTTGATTTATGAAAGTATCTACATCACTAGTTGGTGGTCTATAAATAGTTCCTATATCATATTTTTATTTTTACTCATACTAACTTCTATAAATAAACTTTCGGAACCATCAATTTCTATATCAGTTCGAATTTTGAAAATAAATGTATTATTTATGTACATGGCAACACCTCCTCCTCTACCATTCTTACGGTCTTTACGTATCATTTCATAATTAGAAAGATTAAACATTTCGGGTGAATTTTCATGTAACCACATTTCTGTGATGCCAATGGCCGAAAAGGGAAAATTATTAATAGAGTCCATTAATATTTCAAAAGGAAGAAATTTTGTATTCAAACTTCGAGCATTCATATGAAATAGACTAAATTGATTACTAATGTTATTAGTTGGTCTTAAGGTAGATTGATCATGAATGTTATTAAAATCGAAATCAATCTTCTTATTAAATCCATTTATTGTATAATATTCACTATTGTGTTCAATTAAATTTTGGTCATCTATTAAAACATCAGGATTTATTTAATTTGAGTGACATATTAACATGGAGCGCGCAAGAGTGAAGGAGTGAAGGGTGAGCGTGCAGTGACAAGAAAGTGAGAATATCAACAAAACATAATTCTATATCCAAAAATATAAAATACATAATTACAATATTGAGAAAATTATCAACAAATATCATGACCGCGGTGTCCTCAAGCAAGACTCCCGATTAATTATAACTATTATAAGTAAATCTAAACACACATCAGTGCAAATACAAAAATGACAAGATTGGACATAAACCTTCTATAAACAAAATCATGTTTGAAAATAACCTGATTACGTCTTACAAAAGATACAAATAATACTTATATGAATGAAGCGATTTCAAAGTGTTATTACATATTCAAGATAACACAAAATAAGCAGTCATTATTCATCCTGTGTGTGTGTGTGTTTTTTTTAAATATATATTTTTTTTATAAGATCTACACGTTTAAATGGTACACATTTATACTCAATTTAACAAGCAACGGACAGAAAGAAAAAAGAAAGGCGTGCCCAAGAAAGATGTGTACAATACACAGCTTTACAACCTAAATGTGGGTCGCTGGGGATTTCAAAACAAAAAAATGAGGGGTTACTTGCGTGTGCTCATTCATACAATAACACTGGAAGCGTCACGTTCGGAAAAGAACACATCGCATTGGGCTGACGAACATTGTGAACAATGCTCGTCACCCCAAAGCACCATGCCCTCCAAACGCCGCGTTGCCCCGAACTACAACCCTAAACTCAAAATCGAATAAAAGAGCATTATTTTATGAACACAAACAAATAAAGAAGGGTTCAACGTAAAGTCCCACCTTCACATTATCTGCGTATTAGCATACAGGAAAGGCTTGCCCAAGAAAGAATGGTTACACAGCTACTATACAACCTAGATGTGGGTCGCAGGGGATTTCAAATACAAAATTGAATAGGGGGTCACTAGTCTTGTATGTGTTCATTCATACAATAACATTGAAAGTACGAACTGGACATCGTACAAGTACCGGAATCAGAAAAAGGCCACAATAAACACAATTGTTATCAAAATACATTCGCATAAAGGTACAAGATAAATTTAACAATCAAATCAAATTAGTGTCTTAGTATTATCACTGTTATGCATTCGGACAGAAACGTCATAATATTTGATGACTAAAAAATAAGTGAAAACTGCAAATAACACTGTGCATGTATTCTTGTAATGCTTATTTGAACAAATAACCATTATCCCTGGATCATTGAAGGGATTATAGTCATAACAGAGTATATCAGAATGGATTCTTTCAAACAGAATAATTATTTTTTTAATTATGCCCTCGTATCACATTGAAATATGGAATAACAGTGATTATAATAAAGATGTTTCAACAAAATCATGACATAAGTACAGAAAGCCAACCATGTACTTATTTTGCATTTTTTCATTTCTTATTTTTGATTTATATGAAATCAATATAAAATATAATGAAGCAGACATAAACAATGAATAACACCAATTCAAAACGATACTCTTCATCCTACAGACCGGTAGGGATAGTGTCCGTGTAGTATCTCACGAGTGATGATACTAGAAAACAAGTAGATTTGATATTAATGTTCATGGTGTTCATATTCGTGTCCAATTACAAACTTTAGACTTCAGCAATTTTGACTAGATGGTCATGTATGCATAATTGCCTATATAATTATATAGACTACTTCTGTTTCTTGAAATTATGAACTTATAAATTTCAGGTAAAATCAGCCTCGACAAAAGAAAATGTTACGGCCATAATCATGAATAGAATTGTTTGAATGTGGGTCGCAGGGGATTTCAAAAACAAAATTGAATAGGGGGTCACTAGTCTTGTATGTGTTCATTCATACAACAACATTGAAAGTACGAACTGGACATCGTACAAGTACCGGAATCAGAAAAAGGCCACAATAAACACAATTGTTATCAAAATACATTTGCATAAAGGTACAAGATAAATTTAACAATCAAATCAAATTAGTGTCTTAGAATTATCACTGTTATGCATTCGTACAAACGTCATAATATTTGATGACTATTAAAAAATAAGTGAAAACTGCAAATAACACTGTGCATGTATTCTTGTCATGCTTATTTGAACAAATAACTATAATGCAGTAAAGGAAATGAAATGGAACAAATCACCAGGCAATGACGGCTTCTCGACTGAGTTTTATTTCACGTTCTGGCCAATTTTAGGGAAAACAATAGTAGAGGCTTTTAATGAAGGTTTTGAAACAAAAATGTTATCAAACTCACAGAGACAGGGGGTGATTACAATAATTGAGAAAGAAGGCAAAGACCCTTTGTACATGAAAAACTATAGGCCAATTACTCTCTTAAATGTAGATTATAAAATATTGTCGAAAGTATTAGCTACAAGGGTAAAGGAGGTATTGGAGGATATTATTCATTACGATCAGGTGGGCTTTGTTAAAGATCGGAATATTGGGGAAGCGGTTCGGTTAATTGATGATACATTCTTTCAATTCTTGTATCAGCCTGTAGGCTTTTTAATTGCCGTAGATTTTGAAAAGGCTTTCGACTGCATTTCCCATCAACTTTTATTTAAAACTTTGGAACAGTTTGGGTTTGGTAAAGTTTCGTGTTCTTGGGTTAAAACCCTCTACACTAATGTTAGCAGTTGCGTGATGAACGGGGGACACTCAACAGGATATTTTGGAATTAATAGAGGGGTAAGACAAGGTGACCCCCTATCTCCATATGTATTCGTAATAGTTATCGAATTACTAGCTCGTTACATAAGGAAAGATGAGAGCATCAAAGGGGTAGGATTCGGGAATAAAGAAATAATGCAAGTTTTGTATGCAGATGATATTACATTGTTTTTAAAAGATATGGATTGAATTAATAAAGTGAAGAAAGTTTTCAAAATTTTTGAAAAATTAAGTGGATTGAAGATAAATATAGATAAGACAAATTGTATGTGGTTAGGCGAAGAAAGTGATAGGCCGAGTTTACCTTCTTTTTTGGACATAGGGTACAACATATAAAGATCCCAGGGGTATATTTCGCACGTCATTCCAAAATAAAAGATGGTTAGAACTATAAGGAAATTTTTAGCAAAATCAAAAGACTAATCGGTTGGTGGAAGCAACGAGATTTAACGATGTTTTGCAAAATTAAATTGTTGAAGATATATGTATTTTCAAAACTAAATTATGTTTCGTCTCTTATGACAGTCCCACAAAACATTTTTGAAGAAATCGAAAAGATTTCTTTTAATTTTATTTGGGGAGGGAGAGACAGAATAAAACGGAAAATATTATATCAAGATTACTGCGCTGGGGGACTCAGAGTAACGAATTTTAAGATATTTATCAAGACTCAGAGAATAATGTGGATCAAATGGTTGCTCTATGAAGAAAAGTATTCAGGTTGGAAAGTAGCCTTTGACCACTTTTTCAGATCCCTGGGGGTCGAATTATATTTCTTTGTAATTATGATATGAATAAAATGGACTTGAAGGGTATACCATCTTTTTATAAAGACATGTTGAAGGCATGGCAAGAATTAGATAAATGCAGACACTTTGGAGAAAATGAGAATAATTCGATTATATTTAGCAATAAGTGTATATGTCTCAGCAATACAACATTTTTTGATGTCGAACTATTTCAGAAAGGTATACTTCAAGCATCAGATACAATTATCAGAGGTAATTTAAAATCGATCTTACAATTTTTAAATTTGGGTTTTGCAACTAAAAGCTTGCTTATAATTCAAAATATCTTTTCAGCAATCAGAAACGAATGGATACAAAGTGATTTTATGGAAGTGGACACTGAAAATTTTGAAATAGAATTGATGATATTTGGACGTTTACAGAAACTATGTGATATAAAATCTAGGCAGTTATATGATTACTTCATTGAAGACCTTCAAAAAGAGTATACTTTACATGTTACAGATGGCAACTGTCAATTTGATCTTGGAATGACGGAGTTGAAAGAAACATTCACAAGGATGAAATGTGCAATGCTTTGTAATAAACATAGAGAGTTTCAATACAAACAATTACAAGGGGCTGTATATACGGAGAGAGAGCTCTTTAAATTTGGTTTTGAGTCAGACCATTTTTATTCATTTTGTAGACAAGAAGTAGAGACATACCAACATTTATTTTTAGATTGTCTTAAAGTTGAAAGATTATGGCAAGAGGTAATTCAAAAGTTACATTTAATCGAAATTGACATTGATGATTCGAAACCCATTTTTATGGGAATATCCGGCAATACTGATAGAATATTTGTAATAAATTGTGTCATATTTCTAGTAAAGTATATCATTTTTATTTCTAGAAAAGAAGGAACTCGGCCATCTGTACAGAAAGTAGTATATATGCTTAAAAATTACAGAGATGAGGAATACAAAATAGCCTTCAAAAAAGGAAAACTGGGGATGCACTTACAGAAATGGGAACAAATCGATGCATTTTTACTTTAATGGATGTGGGTATTATTATTATTATTATTATTATTATTATTATTATTATTATTATTATTATTATTATTATTATTATTATTATTAATTCTCTCTCTTGTACAGATGGACAAACCGGAACAGATTGCATGCCGTGTGTGTGTCGGCGTGAAGGGGGTGTGAGGTGGGTGGGGGGGGGGGGGGGGGGGGGGGGTGAAGAGTTTGTGTGGTGTGAGTTGAGGGTTTGTGAGTATGTGATTGGGTCGGGCTAGGTAAAATTCATACCTTCCTCTATGGTTATTTAGATTATTAACTGTTACATGAAAGAACAAATGTATAAACATGTACGATTTGAGATTTGTCTATGTTCATTGAAATTCATGAAATGTTTTTTTTATCGTACGTAGATCTTTGTTTCACATACTGTGATAATTATTTTGTAATGTGTATTTTATGAGGAAGGACATTTCCGGAACAGGTTGCATGCAGTGTGTGTGTATGTGTGTGTTTATGTGTGTGTAAGGGGGTGTGGTGTGGATGGGCTAGAGGGGGGGGGGGGGGGTGTCATGGGTTTGTTGGTGTGAGAGTGTGTGACAGGATGGTAATATGTAACTTTAAACCTTCCTCTACTGTTATTTTGATTATACACTGTTACATGCAAGAATTTGTTTTCCTTCTCTATGTTCATTGATTTATGTAACTCATGTAGTGTCTTGTATCAAAGATCTTGTTTTATATTGCTTATTTTGATAATTTCTTGTTATGTGAATTTCTAGTTATGTGAAATTATGAGGAAGGAAATAAAATATGATTAAACAAATGTTAAAAAATGAAAAACTGAGTGTCAAATTTGAAAGAACATAATATTTAATTGACAAAATCATCTTTGTTGGATCAAAATCGGTTCAGAGACGGCTAAATATAACGATTTCTAATACTTGCGTACCACCACAAATATTAGATATTTTGAAACATTTTAAAAACCGTTGAAAAAAACGAAATAACGCCTTTTACGTCGTATTTCAGCCAATGCCGATGTTGGCATTTTCGTGTTGCTTATATTACCCACAATTAGCCGGCTCATGTATTGTTATTTTTAATTAAATTATTAATTAACGGTCACCATGTTTTTTTTTAAGTGGAGCTGAATTGGTATGACCGTACAGCGCTCGAGCATTTTTTTAAAGGAATTTATTCCAGCCAGGTACCAATTTACCTCACATGGGTTGAGTGTGGCAAGTGTAGATCAATGTCTTGCCAAATGACATAAACGCTGTGGCAGGGATTCAAAACCCTTGCCTCATGGTTTATATAGTTTGGAGACTTATCCACCAAATTACAACATCTCTACCTAACTTTTCTAATAAGAAGTAACCCACAATGTCACTATGCAGAGAAGGTATTCACCTTTGCTTGTTATTGAATTTCATTCAAAACCATGTTTATCCCTCGCTTCAATGAGTCCACATTTTTCCTAATTTTTCAATCCAAATTGTTGATTATAGATGCAGTTGTTAAAGAACGAAGTCTGGAATACCTAGCTGCACCATCACGAGAAAAATACTCAAACTGAAGATGGATGACATTAAACAGAGGAAAAGGAATGTCTTCTTTCAAGGAAAAAAGATGTGCTGTCGGCCGTTTAAAGAAAATATCTTAGCGCTGCAGAAGAGATCTGTCATTTTACATGTACACTTCTATGATGACACCAACGGGAAAAGAGAGGTAAGTTATTGTTGCAGCAGTTGATTTGAAAGTCGATGAATCGGTTGTAGGACACCTACCGCCTATAGGACAACTGCCCTCTAGGGCAATCACCCTGTAGGCCGACTCCCCCCGGACAACTACCCCCTAAGACAACTACCCCCTACGAAAATCATCCTCTAGGACACCTACTCCCCGGACAAACATCCGAGTGGTAGTTGTCCTGGGGTAGTTGTCTTAGGGGTAAGATTTCTGTAGGTAGTTGTCCTTGGGGGTAGTTGTCTGGGAGTACTTGTAGGCCTACTGGGGTAGTTATCTCGGGTGTAGTCGTCCTAGAGGGTGGTTGTGGGGGGGGGGGGGGTCCATATTGGGCGCCAAATTGGCTTATATAACGCGAAATAGGGAAATTTGAAAAGGTGTCGGGAAAATTTGAATCCCATCAATTTCTGATAGCTTGGACCCCAATAAATCCAAACATGCAAAACAAAAAATCAACTTTGGCACAAAAATCCTACGGGAGCTGTTTCAGTGACATACCGTACCACACTTTAGCGTCACCTGTTTGCACTGCGTCAAGATGGTACTCTGTCAGGCTTGGGGCTGTAACAATCGCACACGTAAAGGGTGCGAATTAAGAGGAGAGACCAGAAATATTGAAGAAATAGCTGCATGCCTTTAAGGTTGAACAAATAATCCATCCTTCTTAAAACGCCTTTATAAACATCTAGGATCTAACCATTTTGTTTTTATGCTCATTCCCTCTTGAATGTGTTTCTGAGCCCACATCCACTACTACATTTTAAATACTTACGACAAATCACCCAAACTAGCCCCGCTCTTAAGCGGGTTTCACACCGACTGCGACGAGCGTACGCAGCCCTAGGCTCGTCTGCAAGCACAGACCCTAATTTGACACTTTATCCAAAAATCATTGTACCCTGAGAGAAGCCTAGCCGTGCTACCTACTGGTTGTGTCAATATATGTGTCAGGAGCTGCTATAGAACATGGTCCACGGTAGTCTTATAGTGCAGACTCACTTTTACGACTGACCAGGGTTTGTGCCTGCAAACTAGCCCTAGGCTGGCCTACGTAATTTTATGCTGAGGGACACATGACAAAGGGGTACGCGAGATGGATGCACAAAAATTAAACATGTTTATTTTTATGCGTAGTTTCAGCGTAGACAATAGACACAGAAAGTACAAATTGTATACGCAGGTCTAAGCAACACTACGTGTACGCCATGCCACGCCACGCCATTCCAGTGTGAAAGGGGCTTGAGTGCAGTTAGCTACCACCGCCTGTGCTAACAATAGAAGATTCAGAGCCCATTGTAGGGACTGAATATATCTAATATTGTTCAATATTTATCATTTAACTAATGTTGAAATTTTGGTGTGCCACCATACAATGAAAGCAGATATGGAAAATTCTTCTTCATCTTTGATTTTTTTTGTTATTTACATGTATGTTGTATCATAAAATCTATGTGTTAATGTTTATTACTGCTCCCTGAGATATTTTCTCTCTTGTGCCTGGTATATCTTTGCGAACCTGTTTAATTGTATTTTCTTTTCTTTGATAACAGACGGTAGAAAGCAAAGAAAGGCACCGCGAATTCGTACCTGCCCATATGGAACTACCTGTCCTTATTATGCCATCAAAAGGTGATCTCAGTATGACCTGGTCCGTAAACGGGACAGTAATTGGAAGACGTGTTGTAAGTTCAGTAATGTGTTTAAAGCCCAAGCCCACTCCAAAAATAACGTACTTCCAGTAGAAGCAGAAAAATCAGACAAACCAATCAAAAAAAGTCTGAGCAAAATCGTATAACTAATAAGAAATTTATGACTTTTTAATGACATTAAAAACTTTAAAAATCACTAGACAAATTGGCAACTCACTCATGAGTCTGTGACGTCATTTCCTCACTAACCACTAAACATTTTCTTTATATTGGTGATTTAAATCTCCTATTTTTTCTCTTAAGAATCTTATTTCTTCACACCAGCATCCAAGTTTGATTAATAGTAATATGTTTTTGTGTGGATGCACTAATAAAGAGTAATCTTTTCCAGTTAAATCATGAGAAATGGGAATTTTGATAAACTATTTATATAAAAATCAATAATTATGAATATACAATATTCAGAAAAAAAGTATAAATTCTTCAAAGTTCATAAAAGATCTTGTGAAATGTCATGCACGCAATATGATACAAATCATATAATCTGGGCAAAGGCATGGGGAAATCAAGTTTTGGGGAATAAAAAGGGAAATTAATGGGATTAAACCATTAAGAGCAATTGATAAATGGTGAGGAGATGACGTCACACACTGATAATCATCTTGGCAATTTGTTAGTTATCCGATTTTGCTCAAACTTTTTTTGATTGGTTTGTCTGATATGTCTGCTTTTATTGAAAGAAAAAACTTATTTTTTAAATGGACTTGTCCTTTAAAGATTTTGGATAACAGAATAGGAAAGTTGAATCCATACATCGTCGGATGCTCTTGTGCATTGCTTTACTTTTATCACTAGCGTTGTGATGGGGGGCAATCAAATTCAAAAACGTAGTTTATTTCTAATTCGATACCAGTGATTTGCAATTGTCGTCAAAATGATATGATTTTCCCGTTTTTTTTTTCTTCTAACTTTTGTGTAAATTATGCTTCATATGATGCACATTTTATGATGCCCCCTCCTAAACATTTTTGTTTGCACCACTGACTTGTACAGTATCATAACGTACCAGTTTACATGCCTTATGTTTTGATTTGTTGTTGAAGACTGAAACATCTGAAAGGATGTCCAACTTAAAATTATTGTTGAACTTTGTCTATACAACCAAAGCTTCTTTCTCTACAAAATAATGAGGAAATTGTAGATAATTACTGTGTTTTTCATAGTGGTTTTCCCGTTTTTCTTTGATGTGGACATTACAAGAAAAGTATGACAAATATTGCAAACTTGGATATGAACTTGGGGTATGTTCGTGTTATGGTGCTGTTGAGGGTTACATGCTAATTAAAGTTAAAGGTTATGGTCATGTGGTAAAGTTACATGTTCCTGCAACATTCTCTTGTGACAAATACTTTTGCTTCTATCACTCACTCCAATTAAACCCAAATGAGGGTTACAAGTGCATTTGGAGGAACCTCATTTTTTAATGATGTTAGAGGTTATGTCCTAAGGTCAAAAATCATTAAAGATTAAGTGTAAGTTTTTGCCCATAAGACTCTCTTATGATTTGTAACTCTGCATACTTATATTGTTCATACTTCAACCAAATTTGGGTGAGGGATGCTCTTTGGTAATTTTCATGTGATTGGCCACATGTGGGCGAGACACAGTCTGGATATTACCTTGTCTTGATACATATACATCTAGTTATAAATGATAATGATAATGATAATAATAATAATGATAATAATAATAATAATAATATAATAATTGCAATACTACTGTTACTGCTACTACACATGTATTAATAATACTACTAGTCATGATGATACAGTGCTTATACGGTGCATATCACTGCCATAGCATCACTATTAGTTTAGGAAGAAAGATATGAAAGGAAAAACAAGTGCTGCAATTGCCCTTCTGTAGTTCAGTCAAAATGCTTTTTCAAACAAGTCCTTTTGAGGAGAGTATTAAACTCATAACTTGTGGATGTTTCCATCATATGAGATGGGATAGTGTTCCAAAGTGGAGGGGCATCATAAGTAAATGACCACTCCCCTAAAACCTTGGTCGGACCAAATGGACAATCCAAGAGACTTTTTCTGAGCTGATTTCAGATTGCTCGAGGGTTCATACCGTACAAAGAACTCATGATTAAGACACTGATAGGTCTTTAACAGTATTTAGAAAATTATGCTTGATTGTAATTGGAGCCATGTATGTGAGAGTATTATTTTCTTAATAGGGTTATCAATCTTGCCGCATACCGAAATGTATGGATCTGTAACATAATCAGAATCTGATTCTGAATTTGGAATGGTAGGAATTACGTGTATCCTGTTCCTAATGCTAGAGTTGCACATAATGGTTGCTGGAGCTAAATTCAGGACATTAACGTCACACTTTTAGAGCAGATGATTGATATAGGAAAAATAAAAGGGAAGTATTGTTTACCGTAACCTTCTCTTTTGTTGACCTCTGTTCAATTATTTTATTTTTAAAGGTTGTCTTTGAGAAACTAATGAGAGAAACCATGATCTGTGAGTCCTTTCAGTTGGACTTCACCAACCAGCCAGACATTGTTGCAGTTTCACTTCAAGTAGGACAAAATTTGAGCCCAGAGGTCCATCTCTTACTTAAATTGGATTTCTCAACTCCTCACAGAAGAGAGAGAGCTTCTCTTCAAGATCCAGGTATTTGGGTGTATATAAAGAGAAGGTGGAGTTCTGGTAAAGGTGAAACATTAATTCGTGAGATTAATTATTTGTTTACGTTAGTTGAAAGAAAGTCATAATAGACATATCCCCTGAAAAGGGTTGCACTTTAAATGCCGTCATTTTCAAAATATGACGAGAAAAAAAAACTTGTTTGGACCAACAGTCATTCCCTGTGTTTGTGTATAAAGTCCCATTACCCATGTCTGTGTGCATCACATGTGCTTTTCATCAAGTTGGATTCAGCAAATGTCAAGTTGATGGTTCAAAACCTCACAGTGTCTACTAATTCGTATGTACTACGCAATCAACCTTTACTTCCAGATTCTTTCGCAATCTTATTTCATGATCAGAACTCAGCTTCATCTTAAAGATAAAGTTGAGTTCTGGTCATGCAATTGCAATGTGAAAGAAATGGTGTGGAATCGATCACAAAAATTTGATCATCTAGCATGTAAGTATTGGTGTGTACTGCAAGGTTCTGGAATCATCAAAACGATAAGAAATTTGACCCAGTCTTGGTAAGGTTACAAGCACTGTACACAGCCAAATGAATGTGGGGCTACACAATCATGTGGCATAAAAATATGTCCCAATTTTTGTGTGGTTACGGGCATGCCATATTTTTAGAAAATGAAAAGCATTTGAATAGCCATGCTTTTCAGGGAACGTTTTTTATCTGATGTTCTTCCACACTTGCATAATAACAATGATAACGCTCACAAATTACTTTTCACCTCTTCCCAGAACTCAATCTTCCCTTTAATGTATTAATAGGGCAAATTTGTTGCTGTGACCATTACAAATCATGCACATATGGTTGGCCATATTGTCTATATGGTATCCGTGTCCCAGTACGAACTGTGCATAAATAGAATACGCTACAAAGTTTGGAACTCAGATGTTAATATTATTGTAATTTCCTAATTTGCAGATCTCTGTATTTCTCTTTCCAATGGAAGTATATCTGATTGATACACGTCTGTAAAAACCCAATACACACACATACACACACAATAATAATAATGCAGTCATTCCGACTGCATTATTATTATTATGTAATTGTGGTGGTGGTTATTTACCTGCCTGCTATGAAAGCATAAATACTTGTTAGTAAGCAACCAGATGGCGTTGTGGTGTGCGCCTGTAATCCAGCTAACAGTGGAAGTTACATACTGATTCAGGCGAGGACGCAGGTTCGAAACTTAGTTACGTCTTTTGAATGGTGACGTTTAAAGGTCGGTCCCCAGACGTCAATAAGCATATCTGATGATACACGTCTGTAAAAACCCAATATACACACACACAGACATACCAGACGGCCGACGGCTTTAGGTCCTCTGCGAGGGACCTGGTAATGATGATTAATGCCTAACCAAAGGGCACTAGCGCATCGACTTGGTTTCGAACCCGGGTCGCCAGATTACGAGACCACTGCTCTACAAACTGAGCTATCGCGTCTCCTCTAATTAATTAAGGGATGTGAAAGTGAAATGCTATCATAAATGCATTCCTACATGTATTATCTCTGTATGTGGCTGAAGCAAGGAGATGTCCGACTCTTGTTGGTGTAATTTTGTAATTTTCTCTATCTCATAAGCTTGTACCAATCCTAATTTAATAATAATAATAATAATAATAATAATAATAATCCGTTTGTTTATATAGCGCTCAATACACCGATCCAACGATGTGCCTAAGCGCTTTACAGATATATTATTACCCCGGTCATCGGATTCAGGCTTACCCGCACACAATATGTGCACATTTTCCACTCCCTGTGGAGCATTCCAGCCAGTCGCCATTTTACAAGCGCACACTTGCTCGTCCAACCACATGAACGATACATAACTGTTAAACGTACTACCGGTATGTCCCATTTGCAGCCAACGTCAAATTCTGTAGAACACTGCAGGAATTATGAATATGTCACATATGTCCTATCTGTGAAATTTAAACAAAAGCAGTGTCCTAGTATTCAAGGAAACATGTTCACCTTCTTGACTTAATTGCCAGACACTATTGAGTGACTGACTGACAACTTTTTTTCTTTGGTAATAACATTCATAAAATGAATTGTAGCAGGTACATGAACATTTGTCTAAATCAATAACCCACTACTTGCAATGACCAAAATTAAACTTATATAATCTTTCTGCATCACAAAACGTACGACCATGTGGTAAATGGGTCTGAAAATCGGATTATTACCTAGGTGAGTGCACTCACTTAAGTCGATTCGACAACTAATGGTCGTTATTTTCCAATTAAAAGCCGTTTTCAAGCCCTTTTGTTTTGAGGGAAGTTCTAATTAGTATTGTCTTTCAAATGCTGTTGGAATTTAACCTTTTCATTTTTGTTGGCCTGCAAAGGGGACATAGTACCTTTAAAAGGGTTATGGTCTGCCAACTATAAGACTCCAAACTCTTGCTTGTTCTCTATCATAGAGTACATCAAATCATTGACTAACAATATCAATCTTCCTCGTGTTTACTCTAAATGTCTAATTCAGCTACAGTTTGGCCCTGCTCTGGAGGTAGTCTCGGCCACGGCCAGGCCGCGACTCGGCCCGGCCTTTTCTCACTTTATACGCACGCAGGGCCAAATGCGCGGCCAACTGTTACCCCGGAAGTGAAAGTTCGCCGTTTATAGGAAATTGGGGAAAAGATTCACTGCAAATCGCGCGCGACCGGATCTGCACTGTGACCCCCCAGCGGCCCCCCCCCCCTAATAATCGTTTGTTTACATGCAGAGCGCCACTCTGACAAAATATTGAAAGGTCACAATTTAGGCCGTGGCTGAGTCTGCCACTGTAAACGCACAAATTGCGGGGCCGAGTAGGCCTGGCTAGGCCGCGGCCCGGGCCTGGCCCTGTTCTCACTGTAAACGGGGTCTCAGTGAATCAGTTCCTAAAAGCGATATTGCTCTTAGGAGTGATATTGAGCCTAAGAGCGATTTAATCTCATTTGGGATCAATTTTAGCTGTTTGTGAATCACCCCAGTCATACAAGGTTTCTATTCCATGAAGATTTATTGGTCTGTGGTAATATAATTCCAAATTATTCTTTATTTTGAGAATTTAGTTATTGTATTATCAGTACAAATAAACTTTCTATGCCGTCAATTGTGAAATGCAAAATAATTTAATCTGGGAGAAGTTCTGAATAAAATGATTGGCCCTAATACCAATATAAGATATTGCGATGGTTATACGTGGCTGTGGATTTGTGTTCTACCTTTTAAAATTTGTAGTTGAATATTAAGTTTACTTTATTAAGCCTTCCAATTTTAGGATAGTGAGTATATGACAAAAAAATGTAATTCAACGTTACTCCTATCTGGTTCTCAAAATTGCAGAACAAATGCAAGGTGCATCAAGTTCACAGACACTGCAAACATTACATCGAAGTACAGGTGAAACTCTGGAGTAAGTTGAGATCATATCTTTCACCTTTAATACTGTCAGCATGGTTAGTAGATTATGACTGAGATCAGATCATGTGCAGGTATAAACCTGAAATTACTGATATCTATGGAGGAGGGAGGGATAAGGGGGCAGTTTGCCCCAGACAAATATGTAAAATGAATAAATATGACCAATTTTATTACATATAGAAATTATTCCCAAGTAAATGATATGCAAATCGCTGCAAAAAAAACTGGATGATTGGAGGGGACATTATATTTCCTCATATATTTTTTTTGCTTGGTTGCAATGAAAGTTTACAATTAATAACAAAACTTCAGTAAACAAAGAGAAGGGGGAAACTGGGCTCAAATACCTTATAAGTAAAGTCCAATACCGGTATATATAATTGAATGATGTTAGTACGCTATTAATAGAAACTAGTTTGAGGCTCACTCACAAATGAATAATAATTTAATAACACTGCTACTCGTGGTGCATGTGATATTATATCAATATCGAAACCATGGCAGTTCAAATTAAGAGGAGATGGGGGAAAAGGATTGACGGTCAGACTATATACCCGTCCATGCCAATTTGGATCCAGGCAAGTTATAGCGATTTTCGGTTTAGATATACATGTATCCATCGGCTATGGTGTTTTTCTGAACCCCCCCCTTCCTGTTGTCAGTACAAGTACTTAGAAACAAACTAACATATATATTTGTTTTAATATGTCTTATTTAAGGAACATTTCAGGTAGACAGGAAGACTTTGACAACAAGCTGATCACTGTTGCTCGAAAATTTGGCAGACGTGGTGTGATAGATGGTCTCGGGAAGGCTCTCGGCTTCGAGTCAGAAGATATCAAACTTTATGTCGACACAAATATGAGGCCTTCAGTAGTATCATACATGGGTACACTAGCAATGCTCCGAGACTGGAGAAAGAAGCAAACCAAGGCCAAAGAGTTTGAAGCCCTGAAGGGTGTTCTAAAGAAGACTGGTCAACATCGTCTCGCTGATGAGCTATTTGGTACTTAATGAGATGCAAATTATATTCTTCTCTATTGGGGACTATGTTGTTCCAATGATATATAAATCTCTCTCTCTCTCTCTCTCTCTCTCTCTCTATATATATATATATATATATATATATATATATATATAATATATATACATTTATGTATATATGAGGGTATAATGATTGCGTAGCTTTATTAAACTTCTCCATTGCTGAGGCCTTGATGTTCATAGTAAAATCGTATCAAAATTCGAATACCCCTTACTTGCCACTGTTAGAAGTGAAATTGTGTACAATAGTGTACAATAAAATGTCTACTAACCGTTTACATTATGTTCAGCATATTTTTTCAAGCATATGCATTCAACTGTTGACTACTGATTGTCACTGAAATCCAGTCATTGCCATACTCATACCAAAAGGAACTCTCGGTTCGAGTATAAAATAAGTTAGATGATGTTAATGAAGTAAAATGATTGCTTTTCCTATTGCTATCGTACTGATAATTCGTTGCTGTGACCGTCACATATCAGGCACATGTTTGCCCAATTATTGTCTATAGAAACAATATGATATCCTTGTCCCTGTACGAGTTGTGCATTAAAAAATGCCCTACAAAGTGAGGAATTCCGATGTTAATTTGAATGTATTTCATCATGTTATAGATCTCAGTATTACAGTCATTCCTACTGCTTATCCTTATATGTAAAGAGGGATGTCCATTTCTTCTGATTGAGGCTAAAGCAAAGTGAAGTCCAACACACATATTGTCTCTGTTTGTGGCTGAGTTAAGGAAATATCAGACTCTTGTTGGTGTAATTTTGTAATTTCCTCCATCAAATAGGATTGTGCCGATCTTAATTCAATGCATGATCCGTAACTTTTAAAAGGGTTATCGTCTGAAACCAAGACTCAAAAGTCTTGCTTTTTTCTTTATTTTGTAGCTCTGTTTTTAGTGATTTTCGGTTTAGATATACATGTATCCATTGTCTACAATGTTTTGCCGCACCCCCCCCCCTCCCCCTGTTTTGTGTACCTACAATTAGAAACAAACTAACATCCTTTTTAATATGTCTTATTTAAGGAAAATTTCAGGTAGACAGGAAGAATTTGAAGAAAAGCTGACCACTGTTGCTCGAAGAGTTGTCCGGCGTGATGAGATAGATAATCTCGGGAAGGCTCTCGGCTTCGAGCCAGAAGATATCAAACGTTATGGTGAAACAAACATGAAGAATCCAGATGTATCATACATGGGTACATTGTCAATGCTCCGATACTGGAGAAAGAAGCAAACCAAGGCCACAGAGTGTGAAGCCCTGAAGGATGTTCTAAGGAAGGCTGGTCAAATTCATCTCGCTAATCAGCTATTTGGTACTATATGAGATGCAAATTATATTCTTATCTTTTTCGGGACTACATTTATATATATATTATATATAAATATTTAGGTCTTTATGAGAGTATAATGGTCGCGTAGCTTTATTAAAGTTCCCCATTGCGGAGGCTTATGTTCATAGTAAAATCATATTGTAATTTAAATACCCCTTACTTGCTACTGCAATTTCGCTGATAGTTCATCGATCTATACTTATCTACTCTTTACTTGCTACTGTTAGAAGTGCAATCGTGTACGTTCATGCATGTTTACATTACATTATGTTCAGCACATTCTTTCAAGCCTATGCATTAACTTGTTGACTACTGATTTCCACTGAAATTCAGTCATTTTCATACTAATTACAAAAGGAACTCACAGTTCCAGTATAAAATGGGTTAAATGATGTTAATGAAGTAAAATGATTGCTTTTGCCATTGTTTTTGTACTGATAATCCGTTGCTGTGACCGTCACATATCAGGCACATGTTTGCCCAATTATTGTCTATAGAAACAATATGATATCCTTGTCCCTGTACGAGTTGTGCATTAAAAAATGCCCTACAAAGTGAGGAATTCATATGTTAATTTAAATGTATTTCATCATGTTATAGATCTCAGTATTACAGTCATTCCTACTGCTTATCCCTATATGTAAAAAGGGATGTCCATTTCTTCTGATTGAGGCTAAAAGCAAAGTGAATTCCAACATAAATTCTTTCACACATATTGTGTCTGTGTGTGGCTGAGTTAAGGAAATATCAGACTCTTGTTGGTGTAATTTTGTAATTTCCTCCATCAAATAGGATTGTGCCGATCTTAATTCAATGAATGATCCGTAACTTTTAAAAGGGTTATGGTCTGAAACCAAGACTCAAAAGTCTTGCTCTTTTTTTTATTTTGTAGCTCTGTTTTTAGTGGAAATGAATGAAATGAAATTGTAGATGAATATTCAGTTTACTTTATTCATCACTCAGAATTATAGGATAATTAGTTATATATGTAGTTCAATGTTACTCTTTCTTGGTTCTCGAAATTGCAGAACAACTTCAAGCTGCATCAAGTTCACAGACACTGCAGACATCACATCAAAGTACAGGTGCAACTCTGGAGTAAGTTATGATCATTTCATGAACGGTCAGACATTACAGCCTTTTAGTACGTAACGTTTGGTGAATGGGAAAGGGCGATGATCCGTCCAGGAGGTAGAGGTCAGTGGTTTGTGCTGGCAATGTTCCAGCGAGGGAAAATGAGACAACCGGAGCAATATGATTAATGTATTTAGAGGAGGGATGGGCAAGGAGGCAGCTTGCCAACCCCCTAACAATTTTTAAAAAAAAACAGCTTGCCCCCTCCCCCTACAAATTGATACACAAGAAAAATCACCCAACTTCATTACGTTTAGAACTGAATGCAAGGTGAATGATAATCAAATTGGAGCAAAAACTGCATGATTATACAGTGTGGACATACAGTGTGGACATTGCCATGAGGCTGCATGCACGCTACCTATTGAGTGCCATGTGCGTGCAAGGGCGCATTCGTAATAGCAGTTATTGTTCATGCTCATTGGGCTGTGCTGTGTGTTTTGCACTCGCCATTCATAGAACCATCGCGTTAATCAGATTATCTCCAAAACAACCTGGCACAATGGGGATTAGCCCTATGGCACGATAAGAGTTAAATATTGTGTGCTGGGTTGCAATGAAAGCTGGCAATTAAAAGCGAATCTTCAATAAATGATGACAATGAAGGGGAAACTGGTCTCAAATATCTCATTATTAAAGTCCAGTATATATAATTGATTGCTGTTATACGCTTTTAATTTAAACCGGTCTAAAGCTCACTCAAAAATAAATAATAATTTAATATCACGTACTCATTGTGCATGTGAGATCATACCAAAATCTAAATCATCACTTTTCAAATGAAAAGGATATAAGAAAAAAGAATGGCTTTTGCACTAAACCTGTCCAGGCGAATAAGGGTCCAGGAAAGTGATAGCGATTTTCGGTTTAGATATACATGTATCCATTGTCTACAATGTTTTGCCGCACCCCCCCCCCTCCCCCTGTTTTGTGTACCTACAATTAGAAACAAACTAACATCCTTTTTAATATGTCTTATTTAAGGAAAATTTCAGGTAGACAGGAAGAATTTGAAGAAAAGCTGACCACTGTTGCTCGAAGAGTTGTCCGGCGTGATGAGATAGATAATCTCGGGAAGGCTCTCGGCTTCGAGCCAGAAGATATCAAACGTTATGGTGAAACAAACATGAAGAATCCAGATGTATCATACATGGGTACATTGTCAATGCTCCGATACTGGAGAAAGAAGCAAACCAAGGCCACAGAGTGTGAAGCCCTGAAGGATGTTCTAAGGAAGGCTGGTCAAATTCATCTCGCTAATCAGCTATTTGGTACTATATGAGATGCAAATTATATTCTTATCTTTTTCGGGACTACATTTATATATATATTATATATAAATATTTAGGTCTTTATGAGAGTATAATGGTCGCGTAGCTTTATTAAAGTTCCCCATTGCGGAGGCTTATGTTCATAGTAAAATCATATTGTAATTTAAATACCCCTTACTTGCTACTGCAATTTCGCTGATAGTTCATCGATCTATACTTATCTACTCTTTACTTGCTACTGTTAGAAGTGCAATCGTGTACGTTCATGCATGTTTACATTACATTATGTTCAGCACATTCTTTCAAGCCTATGCATTAACTTGTTGACTACTGATTTCCACTGAAATTCAGTCATTTTCATACTAATTACAAAAGGAACTCACAGTTCCAGTATAAAATGGGTTAAATGATGTTAATGAAGTAAAATGATTGCTTTTGCCATTGTTTTTGTACTGATAATCCGTTGCTGTGACCGTCACATATCAGGCACATGTTTGCCCAATTATTGTCTATAGAAACAATATGATATCCTTGTCCCTGTACGAGTTGTGCATTAAAAAATGCCCTACAAAGTGAGGAATTCATATGTTAATTTAAATGTATTTCATCATGTTATAGATCTCAGTATTACAGTCATTCCTACTGCTTATCCCTATATGTAAAAAGGGATGTCCATTTCTTCTGATTGAGGCTAAAAGCAAAGTGAATTCCAACATAAATTCTTTCACACATATTGTGTCTGTGTGTGGCTGAGTTAAGGAAATATCAGACTCTTGTTGGTGTAATTTTGTAATTTCCTCCATCAAATAGGATTGTGCCGATCTTAATTCAATGAATGATCCGTAACTTTTAAAAGGGTTATGGTCTGAAACCAAGACTCAAAAGTCTTGCTCTTTTTTTTATTTTGTAGCTCTGTTTTTAGTGGAAATGAATGAAATGAAATTGTAGATGAATATTCAGTTTACTTTATTCATCACTCAGAATTATAGGATAATTAGTTATATATGTAGTTCAATGTTACTCTTTCTTGGTTCTCGAAATTGCAGAACAACTTCAAGCTGCATCAAGTTCACAGACACTGCAGACATCACATCAAAGTACAGGTGCAACTCTGGAGTAAGTTATGATCATTTCATGAACGGTCAGACATTACAGCCTTCTAGTACGTAACGTTTGGTGAATGGGAAAGGGCGATGATCCGTCCAGGAGGTAGAGGTCAGTGGTTTGTGCTGGCAATGTTCCAGCGAGGGAAAATGAGACAACCGGAGCAATATGATTAATGTATTTAGAGGAGGGATGGGCAAGGAGGCAGCTTGCCAACCCCCCTAACAAATTAAAAAAAAAAAACAGCTTGCCCCCTCCCCCTACAAATTGATACACAAGAAAAATCACCCAACTTCAGTACGTTTAGAACTTAATGCAAGGTGAAGGATAATCAAATTGGAGCAAAAACTGCATGATTATACAGTGTGGACATCATTTCCTCAAATATAGTGTGCTCGGTTGCAATGGAAGCTGGCAATTAAAAGCGAATCTTCAATAAATGATGACAATTAAGGGGAAACTGGTCTCAAATATCTCATTATTAAAGTCCAGTATATATAATTGAATGCTGTTAGTACGCTTTTATTTTAAACCGGTCTAAGGCTCACTCAAAAATAAATAATAATTTAATATCACGTACTCATTGTGCATGTGAGATCATACCAAAATCTAAATCATAACTTTTCAAATGAAGAGGATATGAGAAAAAGGAATGGCTTTCGCACTAAACCTGTCTAGGCGAATAAGGGTACAGGAAAGTGATAGCGATTTTCGGTTTAGATATACATGTATCCATTGTCTACAATGTTTTGCCGCACCCCCCCTCCCCCTGTTTTGTGTACCTACAATTAGAAACAAACTAACATCCTTTGTAATATGTCTTATTTAAGGAAAATTTCATGTAGACAGGAAGAATTTGAAGAAAAGCTGACCACTGTTGCTCGAAGAGTTGCCCGGCGTGATGAGATAGATAATCTCGGGAAGGCTCTCGGCTTCGAGCCAGCAGATATCCAACGTTATGTCGACACAAACATGAGAAATGCAGATGTATCATACATGGGTACACTATCGATGCTCCGAGCTTGGAGAAAGAAGCAAAGCGAGGCCATAGAGTGTGAAGCCCTGAATGGTGTTCTAAGGAAGGCTGGACAACAATATCTTGCCTTTGAGTTATTTGGTAATTCATGAGATGCAAATTATATTCTTCTCTATTTAGGACTACATTGTTCAAATGAGATATATATTTATACATGTATACATATAGATACGAGAGTACATGGATAATGGTTGCGTAGCCTAACCAACGTTCCCCATTTGTAATGGCCTTGAGGGGGGACATCAGAATATATATTTGTATCCGGACACCTACCCCTGGACTTCCACCCTCCAGATGATCACCCCCAGTCAACTACCCCTAGGACAACTGCCCCCTAGGGCAACCACCCTCTAGGACTACTGCCCCCAGGACATCTACCCCCAGACACCTACCACCGGACAACTACCCCCTGGGGCAACTACCCTCTAGGACGACTACCATCCAGGACAACTATCCCTGGGCGACTACCCCAGGACAACTACCCTTAGGACAACTATCCCTAGGACAACTCCCCCGGACAACTACCTCCTAGGACAACTATTCACCCGGGCAACTACCCCCGGACAGCTACCCCCTAGGATAGTTGCCGTTGGTAGTTGTCCGGGGGCGCAATTCTTTTTTACATTCTAGCCTGGCCAGTTTCGCCATAATACTCATAAAAGTGCGCTGGTGGGAAAGCCTACTCGTACATGTATGTAGATACTCTATAACTTTAGTTGTGCCTCATTAATGTATTTGTAGAGGACAAGGGCAGCAAGTCTAGCTTTTACTTAAATTAACAATGCCTTTACTCCTATGTGTGAATATAATTTAAGTTGTTATTAATTTGAGTATGTGCACACAACGTGTTTAATATGAGTTCAATACTATCTTTATGTTTCTATTTTTTGTCTGATATCAAATTAATATATTGATATCAAGAATATTTTCAGTAATTCCTTAATTCAATAACAATTCATTGGTGCCAGTAATTTTCTTTTTCAATTGCTTCTATTTACATTTCCCGGGGGGGGGGGGGGGTAGTTGTTGTATGGGATAGTTGGCGTAGGGGGTAGTTGTCGTAGGAGGTAGTTGTCCGGAGGTAGTTGTCCTAGTGGGTTGTTGCCGTAGGGTGTAGTTGTCCGGGGGTAGTTGTCCTACGGGGTAGTTGTCATGGGGGTAGTTTTCTGGGGGGTAGTGGTCCTGGTGGTAGTCGTCCTAAAGGGTGGTTGCCCTAGGGGGTAGTTGTCCTAGGGGGTAGTTGACCGGGGGTGGTTATCCGGGGTTGGATGTCCAGAGGGTAGGTGTTTTCGAACCGAATATATCTTTTATATATCCGCCTTATGTACATAATTATGCTTATTATTTTGCAGCAATGACAAACAAATTGTTTTGCTTCTATATTAGTTCCACTTCAGTTTAGGACTGTTCATATAATACACATGTCATTTGAACCAAGCATATATGACGTCAATTATCACCACCTATATCCATTGTTTAAAGATACTATGCCCCTTTTGCAGCCAACATCAAAATCTTTAGAACTTTGCAGGAATGAATAGATACGTCATGTTTGTCCTATGAGTGAAATATAAACGTAAGCAGTGTCCAAGCATTCAAGTTATGCAAGGAAACCCGTTTACTTTCTAGACTTCCCTGTCAGACACTATTGTGTGACTGACTGACTACATCTTTTTTCTTCTTTGGTGATATCATACATAAAAATGAACTGTAACAGGTACATGGGCATTTGCCTAAATCAATAACCCACTACGTGTAAAGGCCAAAATTAAACTGATTGAATCTTTGTGCAGCTCAAAACGTACGTCCATTCGGTACAAGCGTATGACAATCAGACTATTACTTACATACACTGTATGTCCATTCGATAACTAATGGTCGTTATTTTCCCATAAAAAGCCATTTTAAAACCCTTTCGTTTTGAGGGAAGTTCTAAATAAGTATTGTCTTTCAATTGCAACATCAGTTAAGAACATCAGTTAAGACATGTCCCTGAAAAGCATGGCTCTTCAAATGCCTTCATATTCTAAATATGCATGTAACATCATAAAAATCGGGGGCCGGCTTTTTACGCCACGTGTTCGTGTAGCCCCATATACAGCTTTCTGTGCAAGTGCTTGTAACTTTACCAAGACTTGGCCAAATTTCTTATCATTTTGATGATTCCAGAACCTTGCAATACACACAAATTCTTATATGCTAGATGATCAACCTTTTCTGGTCGGTTCCGCACCGTTTCTTTCACAATGCAATCGCATGACCAAAACTCAACTTCATCTTTAAGTGTTCAAACCATTCGACTATAATACCTCCACACAAAATAGAGGGACATTGAAATCCTTTTTAACATGCCATATCAAGTTAAAATTTGGTCTTAGAAAGTATAAATTTCTTGCTTGTTAAACTGCAAATAATTTGTAATAAGTAAGGTGTCCAAAAAATGTAGACTACTTCTTAACAATAATTTGCCATACTATTCCAGGTAAGGCGGGTCGGTAAACTAAAATAAGCAACCACAATAAACCATGGTATAAGTAAATGAGCCTTTAGTATTTATAGTTGGGATATACTCACAGACATTATTTAGACAAAAGAATATTTAAATAAAATTAGTGAATGTCGTGGAGTTGGTTGGAATGAGATACCCGTCGTGAACCGTGTTGGGCCTTAGGAACCAGAGTGAACTCAATGAAAGCTCAGGGACACCAGATCTTTACTTCAAGTCTTTATGTAAGTTTGCATGTATGCAAAACCCTGCAATCCCAAAGAAAAGACAAATGATAAATAACATTATTTCAATGTATCACTTTATCAAATAGTAAATGTGAAGTCTAAAGTTCCATTAGACCATTTTCATTTCTTACTAAACAATCCGGTGTTAAATATCAAACACTTTCTTTTGATTGATCCTTACAATCCAAAACAAATTCTGGAAACACTAGTTTTTACTGAATAAGTTTCTAAAATTAAACATTTATATAACACAGTTGACATCTTTCAACCTAATGTCCAAAGTACGATTTAGAAATACATTCACAGAAACTAATGCCTACCCAAAACCAACAGCCTACTGTGGGTCACCAATCACCGACACGTCCAGAACCCCAGGAAACCATGACATCTTGAATCAAGATGCCTTAAATAGTCAAGCTAAAGAAATACAATAAAAAACAGTCATTACTACATGACCATTTAATCCGCTACAGTCTACACTACTGTCTTTGACAAAATCAAGTAGTCAAATTATATGCATCAATTCATGAATTCCTATCATCAGGAGTTGTGTGGTAAACATACATAATTCACTATTTACGGCATGAAAGTCAAGGCCAACCCGGTTGTCTTTGGACCAATGTAACTGTCTATAATTTAAATGTACGAACTTGAACATTACACAAGTATTCTTTACCACTAATCTTCATACAAATTTAACTTCTTATTATAATAACATTCCATTAACACACTCCGCCATATCAGCTAAAATAGCAACTTACATGGACTTTTCTCTTGGCCGGCTGTGATTACATGCCCGACTTGCACTATAACCAGAGCATATAATGACCTAACTCACCACGCTGCCGTATACCCATATACTATCAAAATATTACTTCGCCGTAGCAGAGCTACTAAAACAAATCCAATTTCAAAGTAACTTCTTTTACATGACGAAGAGAGATCAAACGCCTAAGATGATTGAAAAAGTAATCAGCCCGATTATCTAAAAATTCTAATCATCTGCCTACAGAGAAAATAGTTTTTATTGTCTGAAAGGTATTTCTGTCTTCATAAACATTGATATTGCTACAATATTACATGCAATTGCACTGAGTGTACTTTTTAAATTGTTGTTCTTTTATTAATCGTTCGTTCATTCCTCCTTAGATCAAGATTAATGTACCTTGATCGTCGGAGTAGTTGCTAAAACTGGCCATGTCAGCCACGTTGTCCCGCGGTGCAAGATAGGACTCTTGCAGCGTCCCCTCAATTAACACAATTATACAATAAAAATTAACATTACATTAATAGGAAAATAGAATTTGTAATCGTGATATTAGTGGCCTCAATTAAGATGATCTATATTCTGAATCCCTTATTGACTGGTTATATCTTACAGACGATCTTGTTGAAGCTACGGCAAGGGTCCAAGTTCATGAAGAACAGACAGACACCCACAACACTGAGGAAGAAGGAAAGGAGGAGGAAGAAGGAAATGTGGAGGAAAAAGAGGAGGAGAAAGAAGAGGGGGAGGAAGAAGAGGAAGAAGAGGGAGGGGAAGAAAAGGAGGAAGAAGATGATTACATTGCCACCGAAGGCCTGCCCCATGAATCAGGTTAATGATGTGCTTTGAACATTATCAGCAGAAATTAATTTGGAGAATAAGAAAATAAAAATAAAAATCCCTCTGGTATTATACGTTGTTTCATGTCCATTACATTCATAGGCATGGCAGAGACAAGAAACAAAGAATAAAGTATTTGAAAAGAAATTACCGGTTAATGCTTAGTATTCATGATTCGATGACATGAGAGCGAGAGTAGTACAAGCTCATGTTTACGTGTTTAAGACTGTGGATGCTGGATGTTGTGAATATACAGCACTATTATCCAACAGAGATGTGTCACAGGCCTGCTGTGCGTGGTTTTAGCAAGTAGCAAGTTTTGTATTGTTCGGCAAAAGGAAACAAACAAAAAGGACAAGTCTGGGTAGATTACAATATATGTTCATGTATCTTCTTATTTCATTGTATTAATTCAATATTCATGACAGATCGGTAAACAGATAACTGTGCTAAATCTATTAAGTTAAAAAAAACATTAATAAAACAAAAATTTATATCTATTTTCACAACGTAGAGTCTAAACAAAGCAACAGCCAAAAAGAAATTGAAAAAGATGCAAAAATTTATATCTATTTTAACAACGTAGAGTCTAAACAAAGCAACAGCCAAAAAGAAATTGAAAAAGATGCAAAAATTTATATCTATTTTAACAACGTAGAGTCTAAACAAAGCAACAGCTAAACGGAAATTGAAAAAGATGCCTTTTAAAAAGTAAAAACTTAATGATTAGTTAGAATAACTTTATTTTGCACTTGTTCCTGTCATGAAAAGGACATTTCAGAATGACATTGCTCTTTGGTTTCCAATAACCTATTTGTAATATTTTGCTAGAATGTTGAAGTACGCTTTTGTATTCTATTGTTTGCTGAAAAGTTTTAATATAAATACTTTTTTCTGATTTTCAGATGAAGTAAATGTCAAACCGATCAAGATGGAATGTTGTGAGAGAGTTGGAGTTGAAGGTGGCAAACTTCATCTAGATTCCTTCGGAATTGAACTTGAGATCCCTCCCGGAGCGATTGACAGCGAAGCGCCGCAGGACATTTATCTTCGTGTCCTGACAGACACTCCTAATCTTGGCATCAGCAAAGAAGAGATGTCAGTCTGCTTTGGTGTACAGTGCTTGGCCCCTCATGACTTAGTCCTTAAGTTACCTGTGGCTTACACAATACCTCACTGTGCTGTGATTACACGATACTCCAGTGTGGAGGCAGTCTTGTACACGGGAGAGGGAGAATACTCACCCGGTAAGTACGTGTTTACCTGTATACGCATACAATTTCTAAACCCAGTTTTGAGGTTGTGCTATAGTCATCTAAAGGTACGTGTTTACGAGCCAATGAATGTTTAGGTTTTATGGTAAAAATCGTTAAAAAATGAAACAATAGGTCATACGAGTTTTTACTGCACAGTCAATCTAAATTACAAATTTGTATACTCATGCTGTTGAACCTATAGCAGTTCATATATTTCTTATATTCTAAATTAACCATGACTTCCCTCCTCAAATCGGCAACATTTAATAAAACAATTTCCACTTCTTCACAGTTTGATTTAAAAAAAATAATAATACTATGAACCGATTTGAACAAAAATTGCCAAATTGATCAAAAAATTGCCAATTTGGACACGGAAATAGTAATTTTACATTCTACACCACGTTGCCAATTAATAATGAGTAACAATTAAATCGCTCTTATTCAAAAATGGAACATTGTACTGCATTGGAAATAGACGTACACATTTCTGTTATTTTTGCTTTATCCGCTCATGTATAATTTGTAATTAATGTGGATCAAACGATAAAAATAAAACATCTCTAAAAGATGACACTCAACTGCTATATGGGTTAACCATACAATTGTACATCTTGTAACTTTTCTTTATAAAGGGTTATCTTCCCCAAGTAAAATCACAGCGTTATAATGATAGTAATAAGTTGCAATTACATTTCCAACTAATTATATTTGCTGGTTTGTTTTTGGCTTGCTTAGTTATACTGACATACATGTACTGAGTTATGGATATAGATCTTAGATTAAACCCATGTAATGATTTGATTGTAAGGTCGCTCAGATAAAACAGTATGACGAGGGTACCCTGCGTTGTATATATATATATATATAAATGGTTTGATTTATTGAAAATCATCTAGCAGCCCGAAGGCTGAATTGTGTGACTTTTTACAAATTGATAAAAACATGACAATACAATAAATACATGTGAAATCAGACATTACATGATATAAATTCAAAATTGGTTCAGGTTCATAGTAAAAATATAAAAATATAAAGATATATATAAATGTGAACATGCAATCATAATTCCTCTCCGATATTCATTCATTTTAACGGGTCCTGTTTGTTTGTAACCATGCAGACAGGCTTTTAAAATAGTAGCAGTAGATTGTAAAAGTGAATAACTGCGTGATTTTAACAGATTACAAAGATCAGTAAAATAAAGTGAACCATTGGAAATTTACTTCAATTTGACGGAGAATAGGTTAAGATTTTGAAAAGCAAAATATAGATATACAATTAATATTCATGGGTTTAATACGGATCATGTGCTGATCGGTTTGTAAACGGGCCCAGCTTTTTCAAATCGTTACAATAGAGACAAATACAGAGTTACGGATACAATAGGAGAGAAGGGGAAAATGAGAAAGAGAAAAGAAAGAGAGAGAATAGAAGATAGAGAGAGAGGGAGACAGAGAAAGAGAGAGAGAGAGAGGGAGAGAAAGACTGCTAGAAACAGAGGAGAGAATGGAAGAGGGGAAGAAGTTAAGCAGTTACGATTGAAACAGCAATGAAATTGTCAATTAACTGGATACAATTCATTAAAAATATAATATCATGTTACAAACTGGTAAAAATTCTAATATATTAAGAAGTGAAAAGCGAAAAGTGTAGCTATGTCTGATGATTGTAGTTAAAAATCATTCAATAGGTCGACCAAGAATGGAATTGGGCTTCTTTTGTAGTCTTTCAGTCCTGCATCTGATTGCAGGATAAGGAGCAACCCTTCTCAGAGATTGATAATATCTATTCTTGCGTGGGTGTGGCAACCAGTCCCTGAACTGAGGTGAATTTATTAGTGATTTAGCAAATCTCTGGCAAAGTTCTCGCCTTTTATTGTCTAGGGTTTGGAGATTGCCATTTGTAGCGCATTTTCGTAGATCACGTACATTGATCCCAGTTCAATTTTGAGAGCACGTTTCTGGATCCTTTCAATCTGGGCATTTTGTTGGTTTTTTAAGCCTGGATACCACACTGGAGCAGTATATTCAACGAGGGGCCTAACATAGCTTGCGTATACACAAAGTAAGTCTTTACATGGTAATTGGAATGGTTTCAGGATTCTTAGTATATACATGCGCCTATTTGCGTTACGCACCCTGTTATCGACATGGCTGTTCCATTTCAGATCTGTTTGTAGTAGTATCCCCAGGGTTTTGATTGATTGCACCTCATCAAGTGTCTGGTCCCCAAGACTTACATTAATTGGAGGGAGTTGAGTTTTCTGAAGTTTACTCTCATTACATGACATTTACTGGCATTAAGCTGCATGGCGTTGTTAGTGCACCATGTGTTCAGTTCAGATAGGGTATTGTGGATTTCTGCAGCCGCACCCCGTGGTCTCGCTTCGGCTATTAGGGACTTTTAGAATGAGTGGACGAGAACACGACGAACGCCAACTGACCATGCGTGTCAACGTACTCAACTGCCCATGTTGACTACAATTAGAAATCTTTTAGATTGCACTCAACGATATACATGCATGTAGGAAGTAACACTATATGAACATGACAGACAAAGAAAGAGGACAAAATATACAGTTCCTCATTCTACTCTCAACAATAGGCCATTTTCGTAATGTAACCAAATTTAATGCATAGGTCTTTGTGAAGTGCCTCAATACAAATTATTTAATTCACCTGATAGGAATAATAGTATTTCAATAGTCAGAATGCAACTGCATATATTAAGTGTTGCTAGGTAGGTCAAGCCATAATGTTTGTCCAACCTAGCTGGCAACAACTATAACGATGCAGTTAGGATTCTGTCTATTGAAATACTATTATTCCTATCAGGTGAATGAAATAGTTTGTGTTGAGGCACTTCACAAAGACCTGTGCATTAAATTTGGTTACATTACGAAAATGGCCTATTGCTACGTGGTAGAACATCCCTTCAATGCTATTATGTAAAAATATGTGGAACAGGTGAACATGCATGTGACACCTGTTCTACACATTTTTACATAATAGCAGGGAAGGGATGTTCCTTTGTCTACCTGAGGAACTGTATAGTTTATGCGCACGCGGCATATACTAGTACCGTACTCGATTTAGGAAAATCAAGGTTGACGCATTCTCGATCGCCGACTGAGACGACGTGACGCATGCGCAGTGCCTTAAAATGACGTCACACGTTGCAGTCAAGGCTGTCAACGTGCAATTCTAAAAGTCCCTAATGTCATGTTATCAACGTATTTCCAATGCTCTAATTTTGAGGATGCCAATGCGTCGTTGATGAGGACTAGGAACAAGATCGGGCCTAATAATTAAGCGTGTCCCCTGTGAGACGCCCGCGTTCACTGTAGCCCAGGTAGAAATGACACCTTGGTAGCGAACACATTGGGTGCGACCAGTCAGAAAGTGATAAATCCAAGGTACAAGTGAGGGACAAGGCACAAGGTGAATAAGCTATGAGATTAATACTGTATGATCAACTTTATCAAAAGCCTTTGAAAAGTCCGTTGTGACTAGAGTGGATGTGCTACCTAATTTGTCGGCATGTTTCGTTAGAAGTTTGAATGAGGGTTTTTCATGCACCTCATTATATTTCCCATTGATTACTTGCATGAATTACGTAGCTTTTCGTGTACCTCTCATATGAATATAAGGAAATTGTATAATAGGCAAATGCCTACTGTAGTTTCTCTCATCAACTATATGCACAGAAGACCTAGCTCAATTTAAGTGATGGTTTTATGTTTTGTACATGTATATAAATAAATATAATTAGTTACTTACATATCTGTTCATATTAGACGCAGAAGTAAAGGAACAAATTCCATTAACACAGTCCGGAATACCCAATTGCAACATCGAGAGAGATTTACTTAGATTGCAGATGAATCACTTCTCTTGGGCGTTCATCAGATTCAAGTTAAATATCTTCTTTGGAGGGAAGCGAATGCGTTGCCTGCCATTTGCACAACAGCAACTACCACAGGAAAGAACTCCTGTCATCTTACGTGCGCATCTCTATGATGGCGTGAAAGGAAGCAAGGAGGTAAGAATACAGTGTAAATGTATTTGATATTATAAAAAGCATAATTAGTTAGTGTCACAATGTTAATGCACATACATTTTCTTGATGCCATTCAAATCAACTTGAAAGCCTTACAAGTGAAATCTAAGAAGTGTCACCTTGACTTTTTATTTGCTATTATTTGTATTTTGTTGAATCATTTCGTGACAGATAGCGTCCCAGGAGGAAGACATAGGTTTCGCTCATATTCATCCTGAAGCAGAGGTTCTAATCAGAGTGGCAGAAGTGGACGTCGAAATGACTTGTTTCATAAAGGATGATCCAATTGGAAATCATGCCCCACATGTAATTTTTCCTTTATGATAATAATTATCTCTATACGTGACATTCTATTCTCCTACATACTCCTATAACATCGCCATGTACCTTCCCCCTCCCCTCCCCGGCTGCTATCGACTAGTTTGCCTCTGCATTTACTTTGATAATTTTACTTACTTTCATACTTTCAAGTATTATATATATGTATGTATTTTTGTGTGTGTATGTATTTAAGTTGTGTTTCTTTATGTAAATCAATTATATTATATAATATTATTGTTATTTGAATGTTTTATATTTTATTTATCAATAAATGCAGAAACATCTGCTAAAAACAATGATAATAAAATAAGAACAATAATAATATTCATAACAATACTTGAAAAAAGATAATAATAATGGTTGTGATTTTTACCTGACTGGTAAAAATGCATTAATGCTTGTAAGTAAGCAACCATACGGCCGGCGGTTTTAGGTCCTCTCCGAGGGACCTGGTAATGAGGATTAATGCCTTAACAAAGGGCACTAGCGCATCGACTTGGTTTTCGTACCCGGGTCACCGGATTACGAGACCACTGATCTACCGACTGAGCTATCGCGCCTCCTCAAAATAAAATAAAGATGGAATTATAATAGAATAGAATAGAATAATACTAATAATACGATAATAATTAATTCATATTAGTAAGGCACCGAAGTGCTCAAGGGGCACTAGTCCATAAGACAATGCAACACTAATATCTCTTCACAAGATGAGTAGGAAAAAACACATCAGAAAGGAATAAGGATAGAAAGAAGCTAAATCAGACAGATTTTGTAAAAATTGTTTTTAAACTCTTGAACCGATCTGCAATCTTTATTCCCTCGATGGAGAGCTATTAACAGCAAAGCCCCTGCACGAGCAAATTGGTGTGGTGTGCAGGCGCGTACGCAGGGGGGGGGGGGGGGGGGGGGGGGTTAAACCCCCCCCCCCTTTGGAAATTTTTTGTGTGTAAACCCCCCTAAAAAAAACCTAAAACCCCCCCCCCCTTACCCCCCCCCCCCCCCAACGGAGCAAAATGTCAAATTTCCAAATTTCGAGACCAAAAAAAAAAAAAAAAATGTGTCCTCTTACCCCCCCCCCCCCGTCCTCTTACCCCCCCCCCCCCCCGCTTATTCAGCGGCTGGCTGAGTCGTTGCGAAATTTTCGGACCGATTTATAAATGTTAAAACCCCCCCCCCCCCCCCCCCCCCTTGAAAAAATCCTGCGTACGCGCCTGGTGGTGTGACTGTGTGTGTTAGAGGTGGTCACTACACAAGCAGCACAGTTGTGCTATTTTGTAAATGTAAAAGTTGATGTTGAGGCAAATTTAATAAAAGGGCTTTTCCAAGATCAAGGAGAGATGAGATCAAAGCGTAGGCAATCTTCTCTGTGGCACTGTGAGTTAGGTATGTATCTTTGAATCCCTAAGTTGCACAACCTCAGTTGCACTACCAAACTGACTCCAAACCAACTGTTTTTCTCCATTTTCGGGTAATGTATTAATTTCTTTGGTCTCTAGTTGTACTGATCGATATAAGTCTCTGTGTGAGTGGAGTATTAGATGATAAAGAATATGGTAATCTTACAGTGATAAACAGCAGACCACTTGAATTATTCTCTCAATTTTTAATCATTTACACACAAATTATACTATCACTATTGACACCAAAATTATTCAAATTGTTTTACCCAACTGTTGTTAATTTGAATACAATTGATAGAGATTCTTGCTAGCTAAAGGGTCAGGGTACATATACTGTCCTCCAAGCCAAGGTTGGTTTTGAATACAGGCATATTTTGTTAAACCTCCATCTCTTTCAGCATGCTAGTCCTACACATGAATATTTAAAAAAAAGATTGTCACCTTAAGATCGTATGTTTGATTTGGTTTGATATAGTTTGATTTTATTTGATTTATTTAGTGAGAGGAAATGAGTGCATCACACGTAGCTTTTTATACAATGACATTGATGTATATAACAGAAGAAAAAAAATTGTTGGGTAATTCTATCTTTATTTTGTAGACAGTCACGTATGATGAATTGCGGATAGGACACCGGTGGACAAAGTCCTTTAACTTGGACCTGAGCAGCCAGCTAGATAAAACAATAGTAGTGACGCTGAAAGTAGGTCAGACAGGACAATCACTGGCAGAACTGCTTTGTATGTTCAACTTTGCAATGTAAGTTTGCCATTGAATACAAAACCTCAATACATGACAAAAAGGGATTAAAGCCAAATACAGATAATTGAATGTTGTCAGTATGCTATAAGTTAAAACCAGTCTGAGTTTCGCTCGCAAATAAATAAACACTGCTTAATAAAAAATTAAAAAATCCAAACGCTTTACAGATATTGATACGGTTATCGGATTCATTCGCGCACAATGTGCAACCTCTCTACTCCCTGGGATGTATTCCATGTCTGTTGTAATATGTACCCCTCCAAGCAAATTAGGGTCCGGGAAAGATTGTTTGCTTATATACATAAATAGCTATTGGCTACGATTTATTTTTCTTCAACACCGCCTCCCCCTGTTATCAGTATATGTAATTAGATACATACTTTTATCCCTTTTTATGATTTATTTAAGGAACAGTTCAGGTAAACAAGACGACTTTGAAAAAAAGCTGACCACTGTTGCTCGAAATGTTGCCACGCGTGTTGATGTAGATAATCTCAGGAAGGCTCTTCGCCTTCAACCAGGAGTTGTCCAACATTATTTCAACGATAATCCAAATTCATCATACATGGTTACACTATCAATGCTCCAAGACTGGAGAAAGAAGCAAACCAAGGCCACAGAGTGTGGAGCTCTGAAGGATGTTCTAGAGAAAGCTGGTCAAATTTATCTCGCTAGTGAGCTATTTGGTACTTAATTGGATGCGAATGATATGCTTCTCTATACTGAGGACTGTATTTTTCAAATGATATACATGTATATATATTAGAGTACAATGGTTGCGTAGCTTAATCAAAGTTCCCCCTTGTTGGGGACGTGATGAACATAGTAACATTTGTAGTATAGTAAATCGGTTTTTAGATATCTACACTTTATTTGCTACTGTTAAAAATGCAATTTTGTACGTACGTGTATATTAACGATGACTTTACATTATGTTCAGCGCATCCTTTCAAGCCTTTGCAATAACCCGTAGTCCCGTACTGATTTTCACTGAAATTCACTCGTTCCCATACGCATAACAAAGGGACCATACGGTTCCAGTAGACGATAAGTTAAATGATGTTAATGAAGTAAACTGCTCTCTTAATTTTTAGGACTTAAATTTTAAATCCATTTTGAGACTTAAAATATTTCAAGTCTTTAAGACTTAATAAATTGGGAATTCGACTAAAAGTTTTATCGAAACCAGCTTCTAGATATAAATCTTGGAAAGACTTAAACTTCTCGCCAATAAGATGTGCATATTTCCAGTTGCACCTGTTGATGACTGACTGTTGGCATATTTCCAGTTGAACCAGCTGACACCAATTAATTTGCATATTTAATATGGGGTGCGTGCAGATCTATGTTTTTTTTAACAATTTTTCTGAATTTACAGCATATTTCTTAATTACTGATGATTTAGGTATATGCAATTCATTTCGAAAATACTACAAATATAAATTACAAGTTATTAGGACATTTCGCTACTTCGTATGAATTCCATTTAATTAAACATGAATAAGGGAAACATTAACTATGAACTAAAATAATTTCAATAAAATACAAGTATATGAAAAAAAATTCGATTAATTAAATTATGTATAAGTCTACTTATTACCGATGCCTTTACATTGATAATACAGACGTACCAGTATTGAAGTGTTGTTGCCGTTCAATTGGTTGGAAGTTTTACCAAATGGTTCTAATGGCTTAGCTAGACCAGTAAATCTAAAAGACTTGAAATATAAATACAATTGACTTAAACTTTAAATCTTTCAGGGACTTAAAATTTTAAGTCTTAGCTTAGATTTATTTTTGAAATGAATCCAAGAAAGGTTTAAAATAAATATTAAAAGACTTGAAATATAAATCCAATTGACTTAAATTTTAAATCCATTTTGAGACTTAAAATATTTCAAGTCTTTAAGACTTAATAAATTGGGAATTCGACTAAAAGTTTTATCGAAACCAGCTTCTAGATATAAATCTTGGAAAGACTTAAACTTCTCGCCAATAAGATGTGCATATTTCCAGTTGCACCTGTTGATGACTGACTGTTGGCATATTTCCAGTTGAACCAGCTGACACCAATTAATTTGCATATTTAATATGGGGTGCGTGCAGATCTATGTTTTTTTTAACAATTTTTCTGAATTTACAGCATATTTCTTAATTACTGATGATTTAGGTATATGCAATTCATTTCGAAAATACTACAAATATAAATTACAAGTTATTAGGACATTTCGCTACTTCGTATGAATTCCATTTAATTAAACATGAATAAGGGAAACATTAACTATGAACTAAAATAATTTCAATAAAATACAAGTATATGAAAAAAAATTCGATTAATTAAATTATGTATAAGTCTACTTATTACCGATGCCTTTACATTGATAATACAGACGTACCAGTATTGAAGTGTTGTTGCCGTTCAATTGGTTGGAAGTTTTACCAAATGGTTCTAATGGCTTAGCTAGACCAGTAAATCTAAAAGACTTGAAATATAAATACAATTGACTTAAACTTTAAATCTTTCAGGGACTTAAAATTTTAAGTCTTAGCTTAGATTTATTTTTGAAATGAATCCAAGAAAGGTTTAAAATAAATATTAAAAGACTTGAAATATAAATCCAATTGACTTAAATTTTAAACCTTTTCAGGGACTTAAAATTTCAAGTCTTAGCTTAGACTTATTTTAAATCCCAAAGGGTTCGTCACTAATATCAGTCTCTGTTAGATTTAAAAGTAAGACTTTAAGATTTAAAAATAAGACTTTCAAATTTAGAGAGTGTCTTTCCCTATTGCTATTGTAATGATATTTTATTTTGAATAAATTGTTATGTAATGTACTATCTGTAGGAAAGTATTTTCAAAATGATGTTTCATAGGTATTTGTATGTATATTTTTTTCTTCTTCTGAAATATGAATGGAGTATTAAACATTGCTGCACTTTGAAGTAAAGTCATCAGTAATTGTACTGGCTTCACAGAATCATGCATGGTTCTGTACATCTGGTCTAAGATGATATAGTTCACCTTTTTAGTACTTAAAACATCATCACAAAGATTCTGAAGAAATCAAATAAAGAACTATATCAACATTCTTCTATAGCCCATAGAAACCATGTTCAGATTATGTAATATGTCATTGTACTGTTCACACATTTCAGTAGGTGATGATGGACAAGAATTATGAAATTATGAAATTATGTTGATTTTTGAAAGTCTTAGCGACCATTCTTTTACGCACTAGAATTGAATGTGCATTCAAGAAAACAAAGGCCCAAGTTCGCATTCATGGTAAACATGTAATATAAATGAAAGGGAAATCATGTTTAATTTCCTATGTTCAAGTTCAAGTTTTAATTCCATTTTCACCAAGATAATGGTATCTACACAGATAATGGAATCTACACAGATAATGGTATCTACACAGGTACATGTATGATTTGCAATTGCAAATCCATTTGTGATTGCTACTTTTATAAGGAATCATGCTGCAACTTTTTTAGCTAACCCGTTTTTTCTCTAATTTGAGGTATACCTTGCAAACGGATTTTATTGTAGAACACAATAATATTTACCCCTCAATAATTAATATATTCATAATTTTATGTATTCATTGGTATATTTTTATACCATCAGAATTATGTACTATACATTTATACAGTGCTTTTATCATGGTTTGTAACGAAATATAATTAAATTAAATATACATGCTCGCTAATCTGAAACATTTATAGTCATTGGCAAGATCTAATCACATAGATTCGAAAGAAGTACAAAGTTTAGATTACAATGTGTAAACCTCAGAATTGTGATGAAAGGAGACATGGAAAATTATATTAGTAATTTTAGCAAAGTACAGTGCAAATTAAGACGCGTAATTCAGGCGTTATGCAGAGGATGACTAAATGTGTGTTATACATGTATTGCAATGTTAATTCTCCTGATACTCTCACCATAGGTGGAGTAAGGAAAAATACTATTAGAACAAGAATTATCAAAGGATTGCACAATTGTGATTTACTGTATGTTAGGGAAAGGTAACTGATTATTATAAGTCCCTCTATTTTGTGCTCCTTTCTATAGATCATTACCGGTATGTTTAAATAAACAGATCCAAAATATTCCATCAATTATTGTCTATCGTCAGGATATGATAAAAATCGTACCTGAGATGAAAAAATGTAAAGTAGTAACTTCTTCTGTAAACATTAGATACTGAAATATATATGTAAAAAGTGAAATATAGTTGCAAAGTGCTGCAAAATAATCTGTAGTGAGTAAATGATCTACATAACAATTCTATCATTATCATTAATAATTTGATGTAGGCCCCATTGCCTATAGAAATGAGTTTCATTGCCCTATTCTGCATTAGACATAAAAATAAGGTACTGATACATTGCTACCAGCTAAATCATCAAAATGTAATGTGTGCAGATATAAAATTGAGTTTGTTCAGATATAAATGAATGCGAGAACATGCTTTGTTTCATTTTTAAATATTCCATGAAGACATTCTTTTGTTTCATTTACATACTATTATAGAAGGTAAAATTACACAAAGTATTTTCTTGTTTGTAGATTCTTATCTGTGTTATTCAAAATAGTACATTACAGTGTCATGCTATCCATATATTATGTCAAACAGTGATATATACCTATATATATATTAAGCAAATAACTACCGTTGGTGAAGGTGATGGGACAAACTATCTCTTCCGAGGCGATCTGGATGTAGCTATCCTATACGTAGCGATAGCGTATAGATAGCGTATACATTCAGATCGCCGAGGAAGAGATAGTTTGCCATCGCCTGAAACCAAAAGGTGATTATTTGCTTTATATTCCACATCAGAAACATTTCACTTCTTCCGTCATTTTAGAGCAACAAGTCATCAATTAAAAGCTAGCAAACGGTGTACCATACGTACAATGCATGCATTATGGTAGTGTGACTATAATTTGCGCGTGGCCAAAGTTCGCGTAAAAGCGCTTAAAGAGGAGAGCAATACGCAGCGTATACAATTAAAGTGCGTTGCACTGTGTAGATAGTACTTCTATCTTCAGTGAAAGTGCGTTGCACTGTGTAGATAGTACTACTTTCTTCACAGTGTAACAAACTTTTTGCTTCTCCCATCAATAATGGGCGAACTATCTTTCATCACGTGATTTACTTTTGACCAATCGTAGCACAAGATTCTTAGTATGTGGAATATAAACATATATATGTATATATATATATATATATATATATACATTATCTTTTGGATGTTTGTTGTGAAACAAAGAATGCACCATATCTGTTATTGATACTTGTAAGAATTCCTTCAAAGATTATTGTGCCGAAAGCCTTTCATTTGGTAAACAATGACCTTCCATTTTCATGTCCTTGATACTCCAGTCTTTCAAGAGTTTTCACAGTGTGCTTTTCTGTCCGTCATGAATATTATCTTATACATGTATGCCAATATATAAAAAATGGGACGCATGTGCATTCCAGTTATTCAACAGATAAATACTTGGTCGGATATGGCGCGGTAAGCGTTTTACACCCTACGTCACCATGAAAAAGCGCAAATGTTTTGCTGCTTGATAGGTGAACGACCCTTAACGTGATACTAAACATGAATGACTTAGCTGACATAGCGCACTGTTTATTACACAGCGCCATCTCACGGTCATTGGCATTGCCAACAGTGCAGCTAGTTACGAAACCGTATGCCACAGCTGACCTGAGGTGGCACTAGAGGTATTGCTTCTCGTACAATGTAAATTCAAAATGAATTTATTCATGGAAATCTGGCATTTATTCTGATAATGGCTATAATAATAATCAATGAATATATATAAGATAATGTTTGTAAAATTGTATATTACTATCAACTGCACACGAGGAGGTTACTTCTATTTCTCAGCTCTTGCTGAGTCATTCACTCTGACTACTGAATTTTATTTTCATGTATATATATCTCTTTGCTATTCCAACACATCAAATATGTGTGATATCTTTCACAGCGTATATAAGTAGACGATAATTATAACAGATTTATTTTGTCTTCTCAAAATATGAGCTTCATTTGCATTTGTTTTTGGATACTTCAGAGTTGTATTATAAGTTTTGTAAGAATTGTTGTCAGTACTACATGTATTTGAATTTCTGATGATATGATGTGAATGAAATTGATTTTGTATAGACCTATGCCTGAAATACATCGAAGCAGTACTGTTATTTCGTTGTGTGATTACCTGTCAAATGTATAGGCCTATTGTTAAGTGTCATTAGTATTACTGATGTGAGTGAGTATGGCGGTAATGGCCGTGCTCTCTGTCTTCGTCTACAAACTGATCCTGATAGGAGCGAAACTGAGTCACGTCTTTTGGATAGTGATGTATATTCAGATATAAATGTCAATTAATAAAATAATACTGTTTTCTGTAATTTTTGCCATGGACCAAATCAATTTTCAAAGATTAATTTCTTTTTATTTAAGGCGAAAACTTTAAAAATTCAAACATAGGCCTAGTTATGTATTGCTTTCACTTGTTACCATTCGTTTATATCTTTTTTCTTCTATCAGCTTGGTGAGCTAAAAAATAAAAGTTAGTGCATGCTTTCTACAATATTTGACTTTTGATGCGTATTTATGTTGTAAGTGAGATAAAGAAAGTTGCATCGCATAACCAATTGATCGAGAGATTGGTATATGATAGAGACAGAGAGAGAGAGAGAGAGGGGCGGAGAGAAAGAGGGAGAGAGACAAAGGGAATGATTGAAAAGGTAGTAATATAAAAGAGAGAGATAGAGATAGAGAGAGAGGGAGAGTTAGAGGGGGCAGTGGTACATAAATAGAGCAGTTGTAATGTTGAGAGCTATAAATCGGCTATAAAGTAGAGTTTTAGTTGGGAAATTTATCTAGATTAACTAAGCAACAGTGATTGAACAGGCGGAAAGAGAAGGAAACAGAGAGAGAGAGAGGGGATAAGAGAGTAGGCAAGGAATGGAAAATAAAGTGGGAATGAGCAAGTTGATTTTGTTTAATCATCTTCTGACCTATAAAGTCCAGTAATAAAATCCAAAGTGAATTAGAATAAGAAATATAAGCCGATAATTACCAAGCTCCTTCCTGGCTGTAAGGTTGAGGTTCATCTGCACTTCTAATAATTACAATTATTTAACAAAATATATTTTCAAAAATACCCGCCATGAATTCGTCCGGGTAACCTAATTTTGAATATTATTCGGGGAATCCAATCCGCCTTATCCTAGATCAAGCTTTCTCTCTCTACCTCTCCCTCTGACTCACATATTCTCTCTCTCTCTCTCTCTCTCTTACTCTCTGAAAGTGGGCAAACCTTTGAATCCGTGAGTAGACGAAAGAAACAGTGGTGATAAAGAGGTATAAAGGTAAACCTTTAAAGTCAACCGTGCATACAAACATGAGACAGTCTTGATTAAGTACACACCTTTTTTTCGGGGAGGGGGGGGGGGGGATACATGCATCAGAATGCTTTTTAGTATAATGTGAGCAAAAAGATGTAAAACAGCGCTTAGATGTAGATATCACATAACTCTATAAATAGTTTCAGAGGCACAGAAAAGGTGTTCTCATGCAGTAGTCATAATAACATATGAGATTTGTATCCGTCTTCCTTTTCTATTTGTGCACTCATATTATCTAAATATAGGGTAGGTCTAAATGTAAAGGTGTGGGAAACCTGTTCATATGATAATCCATTGCGTGCCTATCTGAAACCGAACAATGACAAATGCGAATATGCACAGATTATCAGATTGAGTAGATGAAAAGAATATGAGTACCTTTGACCTCCATATCATCAAGCATGACATGATTTTTCACCCTGTTGGAATGTTGTAATACTCGGGTATAAAGCTATGAATGTATGACGCAGTGGTTAGGGGATGTGCTGTAGTTCTGGGTAGTAAGAAAGGCATGGTGTATATTGACTGTACTTAGAGAATGTATTGTGACAGATAAGAAGTTTAAAATGTCACGCCTTTACTAGGAATTGAACTCACACTGCACTCTATACTTAATTTGTAGAAGTCGCATGTTACTTTAAATTTTGCCCGAAAAAAAAGAAAGAAAGATGGAAAGAAAGACAAAGTCGCTCTGATTTTCTATCTCCTGAACTCTCTACACTGTCCGTCCTGACAATTTCTCTTATTTTTAAAGTAATGTTTCTTAATTCCATCTCTCTACTTACACAGACAAAAGCAAAAACACACAACTTCCATGCTCCCATAAAATTTAAGCTGACATTAGTTGTTGATAGTCCACTTGGAAATTCGATCGGTTTACTATAAAAGACTATGTTTCTAGCTTCTTGCGATATCAATTTTCTTTTCTTTAACAAATGTTTCATTATTGATCTGGTACAGCGATAAGTTGGATGGTAATTAAACAATGATATTCCTTTCCGAAGCTGCTAAACATCATGTTAGCGAACTCTTCGAATAGTAACAACACATCTTTTTTACATGCTGAAGACGAAATGGTCATTATTGAAGTCAATCTCTACAGTAAAGACAGCATCAAAGGGCCCAACTGAGGTTAGGACATATTGCATATAAATATGAATGTGTCACAAAAATGGAAATTCCCCCTTGGCCCATACCTAACATGATGTAATAGTTCAAAATAATATCGCCAAGAGATGACGCTCTGCTATGTTATCGAATAGTGTATTATCGAATAGACGGGGTTTACTGATGCAAGTGCGTTAGAGATGGCGCGCTACACTCTCGAACACTAGGGCAAATTAGCTCACTATTATGTTAATTATTGAATTAGAATATTATCTTTTCAGCCATGTGTGCCATGGCCCGCTGATCGCCCATTGACTCACCCTGCTATTCTGCGTGGTGAAAAAAATGCACCTCAATGTATAAAACTTCCCTTTAAAAATGCAATATCCTCATGTGTTTCACTCATTGAATTTTTTTGTTATTTACACTCAAGGTAGCCACAACAATACCAATGTCACCAAATTTTTTTTTTTTTTTTTAAATTCAGTCTCTATAGAATGTTATGGCCTGTTGAATGGTTTCTCGGAAAAACGTCATAAATCCTCAAATCTGACATCTTTAAAAAAAAAAAACATATACTGTGATGTAGCTGAAAGTCTACAAATTCTTATCATATGATCGTTTTTTTCTGAATTATTTGTGAAACACATGAGAAAATAGCTGTGACGGTGATCCAAGTAATTTCCATCGCCATATTGTAATGGCATTGCAAAAAATGTTAGGAATTTAAGGTCAATATTTGGTGTAAATATGATCTATGAATATATGATTTAAAATGTGCCCCAATAATGAACAGTTCGACTTTCCTAATTTGCATAATGAGTGCGCGAATATATAATTAGCTGAAATGACCTAATTTGCATATTTGATAAATATTCATGATATTATTTTATTACAAATGAAATATATTTCCATATTTGTCTGATAAACATAGGTTTCACTGATGTATCCTGTTCGGTTTTGATTTGATTACATATGCGCATATTAATTAGGCGGACTTAGTTATTTTCACAACTTTTTTATATCTGCAGATTCGCAAAAATGGCAAAAATGACTTATTTTGTTTGCTTCTGTTTTCAAAACGGTAATAGATATATGAATTTCCTTTTTTGTATTGTTTACCACAAAGATGATATTTTAGTGTCTGATAATTTAATTTATTATTTGTGTCTAAGAAAGTGATGATTTAAGTTGTCAACTTTGTCGAATTATGCCATTTTTGACAATTTGACCATTTCTGGCAGGTTTTTCGGTAATTTTGCGATATCAAAAAAATGGTATAAAATCACAACGCATTGACTGATTTCAATTCTGTTTTTTGTTTTTTGAAGCTTTCATAAAGCTTGATCATTTGCAACCATCAAATAACATGTGTTTGTTTTAATTATTTTTGGTGTGCTATACCTAATATAAGCCCCTTCGAGATGAAATGTCTTGATTATATTGAGGCAAGGCGATACTTAATTGCCTCTTTACGAATTACTTCACTCACCTGTTACGACTGATTGTATTTCAATAGCTAGAATCCAACTGTCCATATATAACATGCTGTTAGGTAGAGAAATCCATGTTTGTCCCACCGAGCAACAACTGGCGTATCGTCGGTGGGGTGACAAATCTCGTATCTCAATTTTTGGAGAATTTGATTTTTTTTTTGCATAATTTTGTAGCTAATGGCCTACGGCACCACCTGATAAATCCATGGAACGCCTCCTGTCTCGGTTTTGTACAAATCCACACAAACACCCTTAAACTAAACCTCGTACCTTTAACCCCCTTTGAAGCTGCACTGACAAAATCTCGCATATTGCTCCGATTGTCTCATTTTCGCTCGCGTGAACATTGCCAGCACAAACCACTGACCTCTACCTCCTGAACGGATCATCGCCCATTCCCATTCATTATACGTTACGTACTAAAAGGCTGTATTGTCTGACCGTTCATGAATATTCATGTTTTTGCTTACCTCGGCTAAATGTTTGCTTTTACTAAATTGAAAAATTACGGTGGGGGGGTTAGATGAAATGGACATAATGAAATAGGCAGAAGTGATCTATGATAATTCATGCTTTTTATGTTTCGTGTGCTCGACCTATAATCTTCAAATCGGTTGGCAAACTGAGTCCAAAGTTAGACTTGTTTCACATGTGTATTATAGGCAATGACGAGCTTGCAACCTATTTTGAAAAATTACGGTGGGTGAACTTTCATGAGTCAATGAGACATGAGGGCTCCAATGAAAGAGCAAGTGATAACGTACGTCGGGGTGGATGTGCTTTTCGTTTAAACAAAAAATGAATTTTTAACGATTAAAAAAAAAAAACGTCCATAGGCTAACATATTAGGCTGCTGACTCTGAACATGCTCTGACGATAGGGGGCGTTGTGAAATGAGACTAAACGGAGCAATATGTAACATAAGATACGGAATTCCTTTTCCTCGTAATTCACACACGGCTTAACAGTACCGAAGTTAGTGTATTCAAATCCTCGTAACTTATTCAACCAAAACCTCGTCGTAACTCATTCAGAGTTGAAAGTAAGAACTCGTATCACAATTTGAATAACAACTAAAGACTCGTATCTCAATGTAGATAAAAGCAAAAACCTCGTAACTCACTTTCAAATATAAAAACAATTATTTTACTGTATTTCAACAATGACATTAAAAATTGTATACATATTCCAGTTTTAAAAAGAAAGGACGGTGTCACAGCATTAAATTTGTTGAGACAGGAAAGCTTTTTCGCTCTCCTGAAAATTCATGATTTTTGAGATACGAGGTTTTGTCACCCCACCGACGGTATACAATTCGCATTCCAACTATGTACCATCTTCGTCATTGTTTCTATCTTTACATAATTCTGGATGTAGGTACCGCTTCCACATCATACGTTGTAGTTGTGTGTTTGACGATGCATTTTCATGTCGGGCAACCCTCTGGTGAGCTTTTCAGTCATCAAGTGAAACCTATGGTTAAAAAAGTATGCATACAATTTGTTAACACGTCCATTAAAAAAGCAAGATTGTTCGCACCTCATGACTAATGCTAAAATAATAATTGTAGGCCCTGTTTTCTTAAACTTGAATGGCAAGTGTCAAAATGCTGTAACAAATTTGTTCAAAACTAATCAAATACAACGATTTCAGTACTATATATCAGATATTCTACCTTATCACTGAAAAGGTGATTGGTGAAACAGGGTCCCAATAGAAGCCTGTTGTTATTCACATTCATATCATGTTATTTACAAAGTGCAACGGTGCCTATCAATTGTCATATTTCTTTTCTTCTTGCTTGCCATTCGTTTGCAGTGTATGACTGCATATAAAGGGAGTTGCTATAGAAACTGTAAATACGCAGTAGTTTGAAGTTGAAAGATATGCCACTCGGCGTCATCGTGATTGCGTCTAAATCACAAACTTGGAGTAGATATTGATGAATTATTCTTATTCTGACAAAGTTTACATAATCGAAGGAGTCCCTACGCTGTCAATGTTCTTTTGGAATTTATATTACGAAGGTAAGAATAGCAGCTGACGTCTAGCTTGGGTGGGATTATAGTGTGTGTCGCTCTCATGTGTTATGAACAATTTGGGAATTCAAAAACGGAAGTGAGATATAAATGTAAACGAGAAGAAATGAGTGTATGTCGTTTGGGGTGTATTACTAAGTGTGTAAGAGGAACTGTTATAAGCAAACGGGAGGAGAGTTTGTTTTCCTTTATCAAAACAAACAATCTACCCCAAAATCCTGTCTCTGTCTTCCATCCTCTCTAACTCCTTGGACTGATCCCTCTCCCACCCCCTCCCCATCCCTTCTCCCTGTGTGGATAGGGAATGTATTTTGGGACCGGTTACTATACTATATCGAACAGACTTAAGTTGTTGCCTTCGTTCTTCCTCTAGCTCGCTCTCCCTAGAACTTCCCAGTTTCTCCTTTTTCTGTGATGCATGGGAAATGTATTTCTCATGAATGCCAAATTCCTTTCTTCTAATTCATCGTCTTTGAAACTGTGTTTAATTTCATCTAGCGTTATAGATAAACTCCATTCTCTTCCCATGAAAATCAAATACTTTGTTTAATCCGAATTAAAAAGTGATTTTCCAATTTCTCCTTTCCTTGATCAATTAATGTTAATCCCCACAAAACCTCTTCCCAACTTAGATAAGATGAGGATATAAAGTCAAATATATTATTACAGGATTTCCATTTCAAACGAAAGTTTTCACAATAAAAAAAGAAATTACGAAATGGCTTATCTTCCTTTTTGGAGAAGCAAAACAAAATTAGTTTAGGCTATTCAAAATTGATAAAAATTATGATGTGTGTAAAATGTTCCATACAGTAGTTTAAATTGGAACTACCTCCTTTGTGATTCGGGCCAGTGTGTGCATGAATGCAGCGGTTTCGGAGTACCGCGCGTAATACCATAATAATCGTACATAATACAGTCATAGAAAGTCTGCATGAACATTCGCAGGGTACGTACAGTGCATGTGCATGCATGCCATATACAGTTAGGTTAGGTATTGGCGTCAGTAGATCAGCAGCATTGCTGACGAGTGTGCATTTCCAGCAGATGCCTTGCAAATTCTCCGTCACTTCGCTTGCTGCTCCCGGTACTGAAGAAAGTCTTCATCTGCCTCCTCACATCGTACAGGTTGACATGATGATGTGGTCTATGTCGATGTTGCTTTTAACCTCTTTTTTCTCCTTCATCCTCCTCCATTTTGTCTCAGTTTTCTTTTCTGACAATTCAATCGTTATTTGACCTCGCTTTTGGTTTACGTTTCCGCATGTACAAAGTGAAATATCATGACATACGCGTACGTTGCGTGCTTGCTAAACGTGATCTAACAAGGCCCGGATATTGACCATAATACATAATGTAATCTTCGAGACTTCAAATTCCAATCAAATGTACAACTTGTAAGATTAAACAAGTCTGTGTGCTGCCCCCTATATACCCACGCATGAACATCTTTAATGTATTTCAAGTTTTGGATAATTATACACAATAAAGAACAAGACACGCTGAAATTAACTCAAACCAATTTTGTTTTAAGTCAACGTTTTTCCAGTATCTTTTGGTTTATTAAATAGCCAGATCAAAATAAATAATTAAATCTTTTTATTATGCACTTTCCATGAACATATACATTTTTATTGAAGTATGTCCGGTAACTGGGCTTGATTTTTATCACAAATTCTTCATCTGGTCACCCACGTTCTGTAGAGATTTGTGCTTGATGTTTTTAAATACGTCTTGATGAATTATAATAATATCCAGTAATTGCGTAGCACATAGACTATTAGAAAATGCTATGTGCAAACATTTTCTAGGTTTGTAATTATGCTACATTCAGATCCTTAAAGTACCTGAAGGTAGCAAATATAAATCGGTACAGCATTTGTATGTAGTTAGGATCAATATCATCAATAACATAATACTTGCACAGTGTTGGATGCACAAGGTTTCAGTTTACTAAACCTTTTCTCTTAGTATCTCCAATTGATTGTGCCAACTAGAAGTATATCAGTTTAATAGTAGAAGTAGTGATGCGACTTTGGGTATCCTATCCATAATATGGCTTATAAAATCAAAATTTAAGAAATGTGTTTACCAGCAGATATTCATATGAGTAAAGGGGGTATGTATCTTCGCATGCTTTGTAAAAATTTTATTAAACACTTAATCCAATATCCTTCAATCTGAAGCACACTGGAGACCGTGTGATTACTATGATTAAGAAAGTTTTGCAGTAAAAAAAAACAATTTGAAATGATAGGTCATTATAATGATGATGTTATCATACATAACATCAATATGAAATACAATAACTTCTAATATAACGCAAACTAAACTGCTATGTTATTGAGGTGCCAATTTCTGCTTGATCAATGGCAACTTTGAAACCCTTGTTGATAAGTAAATGATTTGTTTTTCCTCAAACTGGATGTCACTGACCTGCTTCTCTTGTTTGTTACACACTGTATGTTGAAGTCGACTTGATGCCAAAGTGGAATTTCCCTAACCAATCGAATCTGGCGAACTTAGATTAGGATAGTCACAACATCTTCTTGCTTTTCAAGAGCTCCTCCTGGCAGAAACAACAGTCCGATATTGTACCACTATCTGTCAACCCGATTTCTATTTCTATCTACCATACAGGTCATGTAGTAGACATTAAAGATGGCTGACGATCCAGCTAGAAAGCCTATTGAGCAGACCAAGGTATGTGAATGGAACCAGATAATACAACTGTTTTAACTATCGTGTTTTTTTTTTCATAGAAGAAAGGCTTGATTGATTATACAATTGTTGAAGTTGGAAACTATCTGAAAATATCCATACCTATGTAGTTCGAATTGAAGTTTTGAACATTATAATTTGTAAGGCAATGAACTTTATTTTCAGTCTTTAGAGCAGAATGGAGGGAAAGGGTGCGGTGATTCAACTACAAAAATGGCTGGCCCATCCATGTGTTCTGTATCAATGTCGTCTACTAAAATGGCCCACACTCATTACACTGTAAAAAAAAAAGTTGGACAGATGTAACTGGATAAATCGAAGTTGGGCGAATTTTGTCCGATAATTGGGTTATTTTCTCCCAACCATTTACTACCTGTATATGAAGTTACCTAATGAAAGGTAACAAATAGGTTGGGTAATGCCATTGGACAAATTAGAGTTGGGCCATTTTTGTCCAACATTTGGGTTATTTTCTCCCAACCATTTACTCAATTAAATGTTCAAATTAAGTTGGGCAGATGTACCTGGCCAAACGAAAGTCGAGCAACATTATTATCTAACAATAGTGTTATGCTCTTTTAGTAGAGATGTCGTAGTCGAGTGGATATGTCACAGGACTATGGAATGCGAGGTCCGCGGTTGGAGTCCCGCCGCGGCACTAATCTCCTTTCGCATATAATATTTTATCCAACTTATTTGCCCAACTAGTGTGTAACTTATGCTACACATTATGGTGAGAAATGGGTGAATTTCTGATTGGGTAAATTTGTGTTGGTTAAAAGTGGGGTATTTTCTTTTCATCCAACACTGGGTAAATCATGAAAAATCTTTAACTTACCCAACAGTTGGTTGGACACATAATCGCACTCACGTTGGGTAAAAATTGGGCAATGTTTTGCCCAATATTTTTTAGAGTGTAGACGTTTGAGCTAAGGGATTAATATCTATCGACTGAATAGATATTCATTTAGGATTGTCCGGTAATTCCCCACGAATAAAGATGTTTAGTATAATTATTTTTGCAATCAAATATTGGATATATAGATGCAGGGGAAAGTCCGAAATATTTTCTTTGGGGGAATTTTAAAAAGAACTGTTGGATTTTAGGGAAGAAGAAAAGAATGTTGCAGGGAGGGCAGGTAAATTGGCCTTACATTCACAGAAGTGGGAACAAGTGAAGTTTTCACGAACTGTTAACACTGGGCTTTTGAGGTTATTGTAGCCTCCTTTAAATGATTTTTAAAAAAATGTTGAAATAGATTGTATCTGTTTGTCTGTCGCCCCAATTTGGGGGTATTCTGAGGGGGCTAGGAGCAGTGGGTGGTGGAAGTGTGGTCGGGTGAAGAACTATTGAAGAAGAAAAATGAAGCATAGTAACAGATCAAGAATATCAGAGTTCTAGAAAATGTCATGTAAATGTGTTTGTAATTTAGAAACAAAATAACACAGACATATATATAGTTATGCATCTAAGCCTTTTTTTCTTACAATCAAGCCTGGTTCGTATCTGAAAAATAAGCAATTAAGCATAATAATGCAAAAGATCACTGCACTACGTGTTCAAGCCCGTCTGCACTAGTTTGGCATGTAGGAAATGCGTGAAAAAATCATGTCCTTTACCAACTCAAATATTAAAACATGTGCTATGTAATGTGCTGAACCCATTGATGGTAGTCATGGACGATAAATTATACACATCGGGCACCTGCACCTTCCATTGATAGGTTTAAGGTCCCTTTCTTGATAACATTGTAGGGACCCACCAAAGGGCTCATTGTTTTGCTTGAATAATGTAGTGATCATTAATAATATTTCACGATTTGTATTAATATCAGAGGTGTAGCGGTCTAGTGAATAAGTCACCAGACTGCAGATCACAAGGTACGTAGTTCAAATCCCAGCCCAGCACTAACGTCATTTTGTAAGACGTCAATTTACATTTGCCACTCTTCACCCAGGTGTTAGATGGGTACCCGGTAGGATGCGAACGTTAATGTAGTTTGCTCAGCATTGAGTGTCTGTAAAATGAAGCCTGGCAGGAATGGTCCCCAGGGTGTGTGTGCATATTTTGTGTGCGGGCAAGCCTGAAACCGAGGTAATGATATATCTGTAAAGCGCCTAGAGATGTATTAAGCGCTATATAAAAGCAGCATAATACTAGTATTAGTATCATTATTAGTATTATTAAGGAAGTACGTATAAAATACCTAAAACTTCTAACTTTCCAGGAGAAATTGTGAATGTTAAAATCACAGCTTCAAAATACCCTCTTGCGGATGATGCAGATAATGAACGACCTACAAAAATATTGTTGGTCTGAAAGGAGCACTTATCTTTCTTTTAATCCCCTTTTTGTGGGGATGGGGTGGGAATAAGTGCGTGCTTGAGGGAGGCTTCCGTTCCCAAAGCATACCCGGACACGCTAGGTGATTATCGTACATTATGAAATTCGGTGGAACAACATTTGATATTTCAATGATCTTCAAAAAAAGAATCAAAATTATATCACTTGAAAGCTCCTTGTCGTATAGTATATATTTGGTAAATAAATAAAATCCTGAATGTTGACATTCTTTCAAACTTTGAGCAACAGCAAAAAAGAAATCACATTTTTGGTAAAAGGAGCACGTGGCATCCACCCCTCATGTATTCCTTGGTATTGTTGCAAGTGCTTTAGCATGGATGCCATGCATTAACCTACATATGACATAGAATTTGTTTATGTTTAGCTGGTCTATTTTTTTATCTAAACTCTTTTGTTTTGCTTCATGGAAGAAAAGCTAGATTGATTAAACAATTTTTCAAGTTGGAAAAAGGCATCTCAAAATATCCATAACCATATAGCGCCAATTAAATTGAATTCATGGATTCATAAGGTGTGTGAAGCTAAGCGCTATATAATTATGAGGCTATGAACTTTACGTTATCCTGAGCACTTAGTTTTTATGTACAATAAATCTTCCCGAGATTATGACAAGCTATGACCTCTAAAAATAGACATGAATGTTGAAAGTAGCTGTGCGAGGGATTAAAACTGTATCTAAACTCAACGATTTTTGTATCACTGCCAATGGGAGGCTGAACTAACCTAAATTATCAACATTTTCCTTTTAGAAATTTTCATTGAATGAATTAATCCGCTATCCGCTATCAAAACTGAACAACCCTTCGTGTACTTCCAATTAGGTAAATCGATCGCCGGCTACGCTTCGGAAGCTGCACAGCTATTGTTAAGACTTTGCAAAATATACACATATCATTCCTCATAATGTCCGATCTTGAGATGAAAGTCCTAGTTGATTTAGACATCGAAATGCACTAGTCATTCTTACATTATACAAATGGCATATTAGGCAATTTTAAAGTTTAATTACATGAATTCGAGACATTGTTTGTCCACTTTCACTATGGAACCATCCAAGTGTCATTTTTGGGTATATGTGCTTCTCGCCAACCCTCCGGCTCCCTGACCGAACTGTGACGTCATGCCTGGGTTTGAAGTTCTGAGAAGGGTTATGGGAAATGCTTATTGAAGAGTTTAATTTATATTTACACAACTTTAAAGCAAGTGATTCGTGTTCCCAATGATATGAGCTTTACAAACATGTATAATTTTCCACTTTTGTGATATTTCTTCGTACAACTACTTTAAACTTTTCTAAACAGTAATTGATGGTGACTAAAGTTAGAACAGTTGGATACATTTTATTGGAATTATGCTTTAATTTCTTTTCAGTTGATGGAGCAGAAAGGAAGAAAGGGATCCAACAATTCAACTACAGTGTGGGCTAGGAAATCCAAGGTTTGTTTGCTTGAGATTTTCATTTACATTTGTAATTACATGTACTTTAGTTTCAAATTATACCCAACATGAACTTATTTATATATGAACATGCAAGCTTTTCTGTCATACGTATGGTTAAAAAGTGCTTAGCATCAGAGAAATTTGGGGTCACAATATCCTGGGCTAGGCAATCCAAGGTTTGTTTGCTTGAGATTTTCATTTACATTTGTAATTACATGTACTTTAGTTTCAAATTATACCCAACATAAACTTATTTCTATATGAACATGCAAGCTTTTCTGTCATACGTATGGTTAAAAAGTGCTTAGCATCAGAGAAATTTGGGGTCACAATATCCTATTTGGATCACATGCTTTATACATACATGTACTCTTCAATCTTCCTTAACTCTTTTAGATGAGCGTGCCACACGATAAAGAGTTGGATTTTCAAGGACTTTGGAGATCACGTCATTTCGAGGTTTGTCTGGATAACTTGTAGCCATTGAACACTGTTACCAAGTCCATGTGTTCTGTTGTTATGCTAAAGAAGATTTGTTTCGTTGTATCTTCCTCTGTCCGTACTAAGGAATTTTAAAAGTTGAAAACTCCTCCAAAGGAGAGCAAATTTGATTTAGCTTTTTTTATTCAATGTCATTGAAATTCGGAACAAACTTTGCGGTAGAACCGACACATCCCAAGAAATCCAATCACCTTGTTGGATAAAGGGGCAGGAAAGTCCTCAATAACTTGGACCTTTGCCTGCCGTCGGACAACATGTCCATGTCCAACCACATGACCCAAATAAGTCACTGACCTTTGTAAATTCACATTTGGCCAAATTCGCAACAAGACCAGCCTTGGACTGCCTGGCAAATAAGTCTCTCAAGCACACTATGTGATCTCTGATCACCTATCACTGAAAACTAGGATATAGTTAATATACACCACAACACTGTCAAGTATGGCGATAAAATAATTCACCAGGCGCTGAAACGTGCCGATGCGTTTATCATGCGAAACGGCTTAAAACTACATTGAAATAACCCCTGTAGGGTCACAAAATCAGAAACGTTCATATGATCCAAAAGCATGTATTGTACTAAATCTAATTTTTAGAAAATGTTCTTCGTGATGTGCTAAACCCAATGAGGAGAGTCATGGATAATAAATTATACACTACGGGCACCTACGCCTTCCATTAAGATGTTTATGGTCCCCTTTCTTCATTTTAGTGTAGATATGAGCCCATCGAAGGGCTCACTGTTCTAGCACACTCGTTTAAAAACGCTGTTCTTGTTCATCTGCCTTAGAATAATCCAAGAGAAAGTTGACTAAATATTGGTTAATGATTTATTTTAATGTAAATTCACATAATGGATATTTGTTTTTATTTCACCAATTCTTGGTGTAGCCTCTTTTTGGATTAACAAATATATTGAGATGCCTTTTCATGTTGTACTATTCTATTTGATAGTCAAAGGAATTAGAAGGAGTTCTACTTCACACGCGAAGACTGATTGTGCATGATACACATAGCTGCTATACACCTATCAGTTTGAGAAGACGAGGTATGTGAACAGATATCGGTTGAGATTCAAAACCATTATGCGAAAATCATGGTATTGGACTTGTAACAACATATGTTTTGAAATCCTTGAAAAAGCATTACTTGCACCGTGTTTATCCTTATTATGGCTTTAAACAGATCTAGTAAAAAATTGAAAGTAAAGCTTACCACAAACATTTTAAACAATCCTGATTACCCAGACATACTCTTTGACCATGCACGTATTTTTTCCCTTTTCTCCCAAAAATGTTTACAAAATGTCCCCCCCCCCCAAAAAAAAAAAAAAAAAAAAAAAATGACAGGAAATTCTTCTTAGAACACGCAAACACTATATGTACGTACAAAGTACATGAAGTGTCGATCTACAACATTCAGTAATTCCGTATGATATCCGGATATGTTTGATAATGTGCTTAATGGAGCCATAGTTAAGATCAGGATAAAAGAAACAACAATATATTTTAAGGGGTCTTTTAACTCTTACAGTACTGATTTACTTGATCCCCTAATTTGAGATTGAATTTCCCATAGTCTTTCCAAATCGCCTTTAAAAGGGAAGGTTACTATTTGTGTAAACATTTTATATGGAATGCAGGGTTTTTATCAGCTAGAAGGATATGGATATAGAGTACTAGTATATGATTTTGTTATGCATGTTGATATCATTACCTATACGCAAGATTTGTATCAGTTATTAAATAATGCTATCTATTGTACTTTTTTGTGGATTGGAAGGCCACAAAAACGTGTTGATTAATTGTCTTTTTTATTCAGGCGAGAAACCTTGGCTGGACACTGTTTTGAGGAAAAATTCTGAGATGGAGCTACATGTAGTTGAGTGGATAAGCACCGGTGATGAGACTCATGTTGAACTAAGGGATGTCAAGTACATCTCAGATCTCATCTCCAAGCTGGCTCCATTGTGTCCGGCAGTGGAGCATCTCTCAATTGATTGCCATGGCATTAGTCAACGTTTATATTCATTTACAGACATGCCTGTGCAAATAACATCTGTCATCACAGTTTGCATTAAGTCCCTGAATTGTAATGAGACACTCCACGAGGAACTATTGGCTATCAGTAAATCATTTCCATATGCAGAGAGTCTAGATCTGCAATATAATAATTTCGATCAAGCAGACTTTCCCCAAGTCAATTCATTATCATCATTAAAGGAACTTACATTAAGATATAAGGCCCCCTTTTCTTTTGATGGGGTACCTACAGAGAATCTATTTATGGATATTTCTACCTCCTGTCCAAATATCATATCACTGGTGTTATCAGGCATTGAAAGGTATCCATTGTACAATATATCTCACAATCCATGGTACAATCCATCGTATACTCCATCGTACAAGTCAGGCGGAGACAGTACATCATGCAAAATGCAACATCTGACCAACATCTATCTTGAACCATATGCGATGAATCATTGCTGCCAATTTGCAACATTAACGAATTTACTACATATAGTTCATATCAGATGTCCACGTTTGAAGTTTGTTGAGGCTACAAAGGTGAGGCTAGGAGGTGCAGAACTTACCTCTGTTAAGTGGTCACGAACACCTTCAGGTTATGTGTTACAACATGAAGGTGCTTCAGCATTAGTCCCCATGGCTGACATAATGCATCTTGTGTCCAATGAACTTGAAGGAGTTACTGTCCTGACATTTGACAGGTGCGAGGTTGACTTTCCTCAGAGTATCATACACCCACCGCAGCGCACAGGGGAAGAGAGTTCGCTTCGAGAACTCAAGTTCTTAAATGCGAAAAACCCGCTGTCTCACAATGACATCCACAAACTTTCAGAGATGTATCCTAATATAAAGGTCACAGTTGAACATGACAGTCAGGCATCGCATGAAGACTCTGAGCAGGGTCCGGGGATGCCTTTCAAGCTGAAAAGGAAGACCTTCCCATCCTCCTCAGCTTCTTCAATAGGTGAGTTAAAATTATTCAGATTATACATGTATGTATGTTTTAACTTAAAGATCATAATAAATAAAGGCTTGTTCACATATAGAAGGGTATGCTGCAGGCGTTAACCATATTTGTTCATTTTACCTGCGCTGCACAGTTTTGTGCCTTGAACACATAGATAAATGAGTGCTCACATGACCCTAATTACACCCAGCTACTGTTTCATCCACACTTGACATATTTAGTAGCCTCTTTTTTAGGAGGGGGGGGGGGCGGGTCATGTTCAGACACTTAACGAAGATGAAGCCATTATATTTGCATTGAATTTACAAAAGGCAAGCCTAAATGTCTCATAGTTCTGCTAAAGCCAGGGTAATTATGCTGCATTATTGTAGAGCGCTTAGAGACTTCTGCTAAATTAAGTGTTAGGTTTCTCCTACGGTCAAGGCTCTGCTCCTCATCACTTGTTTGGCAGAGGAGGAAAACTTTCCGTGCCCTGTGTTCTCCCCCGGCCTTATTCGGTGGAAGATACAGAGCATTGGTCTTGTACCCAGGTCCTCCTTTTTGGGCTAAGAGCCATTCGATTTCCTCCGGGCCAGGCGAGGTTTTCTTCAACACTCTCTTTGATTTCTCTTGGGTCCAGGAAGACTAAAACTGGTGCCCGGTGAGGGCATTTAAATGGTACTTGGCCAGGACCAAGGGTTTTTCGTGAGGGCGTCCAGCTCGTCCTCGTTACCCGGGAACCTTTCTCCCCTGCGGTGCCCACGATAGCCTTAGTATTAATTGGGCTCTTTTTCGAGGTATTGGTCTGTAGGATCTTTTAGGGGCCGCCTTTTGGCGGGCTCCCATATCATTCACTTCTTTTGTCTGAGGGCCGCTCCTTCTGGGGAGGTTCTGTTCGCGATTAGTCCCTTAAGACGGCCCTGTCTGCCATTAATCCCCATTAATTACCTTCCACTTGGGATATGCCTCCCAGTCTTTTCTGTGCTGGTCTAGCTAATAATAGGTTTATACATTAATTTATTAATCAGAAAAATCAGAACTGATGTTATTATTTACTATATAAATCTATGTATCTACCTATGTCCTTCACTCAGTCCCCTCCACTTGCCCGGTAACATGTCCATAGCATTGTCTCTGGCGGCTCGTTACGGGGAAATTAGCGGGCGTGAGGTGGCGCACGTGAACCCTGGGAAGGCGAAGTATTGGACTGGGGCATGCATGTCTGTGACATTTTAGTTCTCGATGGCTGCGTATTTTAGGGAAACTAGCAAATAATAGGTATATACCATTACATAGATTTATGTAGTAAATAATAAAACCAGTTCTGAATTGTCTGATTCCATGTTCATGCATTGTGTGTACTTTTTAAGTTGTTCTTTGTTTGATAAGAAAAAAGAATTTGTAACCACTATATTGGTATAGCCTCAATGAAAATGATCTATATTCTGAGTCCCTTATTGACTGATTGTATCTTACAGACGAGCTTGTTGGAGCCACATCAAGGGTCCATGTTCATGAAGAACAGACAGACACCCAGATCATTGGGGAAGAAGAAAAGGAGGAGGAAGAAGAGGATTACGTTCCCATGGAGACCCTGCCCCATGAAACAGGTTAATGTTGTGTTTTGAAAAATATTAGCAGAAGTCTCTCTAGTGCTATCTGTTGTTTCATGTCCATTTCATTCACAGGCATGACAGAGACACTAAACACAGAGTCAAGTATTTGAATAATTATTAACGGTTTATACTTGGTGTCTTCATGATTCGACGACATATTAGATTGAGAGTAGTACAAGCTCATGTATACATATATAAAACTGTGCAAACGCCGATCCAGGATTTCTTAGGGGGGAGGCCGAAATTTGAAAGCAATTTTATATTAAGTATGCTGAAATGTGAAAATCGCGTCAGCTGATAGTAAGCGCTTTTTAAACTAAACATTCCCCTCCCCCTTCCCTTGAGAAAGAAAAAAAAAATATATTCTGGTTCCATATCTTTCCACGACGTAGAGTCTAAACTGTGCAACAATAAGAAAAAGTTGATAAGGATGCCTTTTAAAAGATAAACAATTATTATATTAAAGAATATTCTTCTTTTACACTTATTCCTGTCATAAAAAGGGTACTTCAGAGTGACATTGCTCGTTTATGCTCTATAACCTATATTTAACATTTTGCTAGCATGTTGAAGTACAAGTATGTATTTTATTGTTTAAGTTTGTTAACGGTTTTATTGGAAATATCTCTTATGATTTTTCAAACTAGATGAAGTAACTGTCAAACCAATCAAGATGGAATGTTTTAAGAGAGTTGGAGTTGAAGGTGGCAAACTTAAGCTAGATTCCTTCGGAATTGAACTTGAGATCCCTCCTGGTGCAATTGACAGCGAAGCGCCGCAGGACATTTCTCTCAGTGTCCTGACAGATACTCCTAATCTTGGCAACAACAAAGAAGAGATGTCAGTCTGCTTTGGTGTACAGTGTTTAGCCCCTGATGACTTAGTCCTTAAGTTACCAGTGACTTACACAATACCTCACTGTGCTGTGATTACCGGTACACGATACTCCAATGTGGAGGCAGTCTTGTATACGGGAGAGGGAGAATACTCATCCGGTAGGTACATCGTTACACGTATGGACATTACGGAGCAATTGTATTTGATGAATGTCACTTACGGTAGTTTATTATAGGAGCGTTATACAATTTTTATCGATAGTGACTGAAAGAGTTATTGAGGTCTTCATATTGCTACAGGAGGTATGACGAAAACTGTACGAAAAATATATTGTTGAAAAGAAGGGGAAAAAAGGGGGGGGGGGGTGAAGCTTGACAAGAAAATGCTATAATCCCCTCTGCCACTTTTTCCGACCCACGTACCCTCCCCTCATCAATAGCCTGTCAATTTGCATTTCATCCACCAATAAGACAGGTCCATGATGCCGGTGCCCCTCGATGTATGGACCCACTCTTTTAACAATTTGGAGTAATACACAACAAAAGTTTTCATTGAACTAGGGTGGTATTCTGAAACTATTATATCGCATGAAAAGCATGTAAGCTTACATAATCGGTATTCTGAAAACGATGTTAAAGGGTCACTACATTACAATTGCATGTTGACTTTTATTGATCAGTAATGATATATACATCACATATCTTGTTACTTTTTGATGTAAATTGTTATCATATTTTGTATATTATTAATTTGTTCTATTACTTTTGTTCTACCTGCTAAGCTCCGTCCCTATAAAAAACACCTCCAGAAGCAAATGACTTCTGTGACATCATCATGCCCCTGACCAACTTCTGTGTTAAGGCTGTTTCTAAAGATGACCCTTTTCTCGAGAGATTGATCTTTTAAAAGGCATTGTTTGACAAAGCGAAATCTGAGATGCAATGCCCTACGTGTTATCAGAGTCTGTGATATGGTGTAATATTGTAATAATCGTTTTTTAAGGAAGTTCTAAATAAGTATTATCTTTCAAATGCCGTTGGAATTTAACCTTTTCATTTTTGGCCTGCAAATCGGACATAGTACCTTTACAGTGTCTCAGATTCTGAAACCAAATCCTGGATTTAGCTCATGCTGCATCACCAATCATAATTATAAACATTTAGGTCAGTCAGGAATCCCATGGCTTTTACAAGCCGATCGCATGTCTGAATATCAAGATAACTATGATTGGAAATCAAAATTTCATTTTTCGTTTTCCTAACGGTTTTTATAACACTACAGTCTATTGGGGAAAATGAGTATGGTAGAACTGGTCACTCAAAGATTTTTACTTTTTTTGAGGCACTTCATGATCATTTTGAAGCGCAATTTTGTTAGGGCTACAATATTACACCATATAACAGACACTGATAACGAGCCGCAGATTTAGCATTGTTAAACGATGCCTTTAAGGGTATAAAGTGCCAAAATGTTGGAGTTAACAATGTCAAAGGTTAACTTTGCTAATTCGAATGGACCCGCATTGACTCTATGCAGAAGTCTTGGCCTTGGCTTTGAATTACTTTAAAAAACATGTTTATCACTCGCTTTAATGAGTCCATATCATTTTCTTGACTTTCTTTGCCAAATTGCTGATTATAGATCTCATTCTTATTTTTATTATTATATATGCATGATTTATTTAATAGGGAGCAAAAAAAAATAAAAAAGTTTTGGTTGTTAATTTCTTGACAGACAATGATGCCCTTTAGAAACAACCGTTTTAAGCAGCTAATAAATGTTGTGTATTATTTGTATTATTATTATTATAGATTTTAAAGAACGAATTATGTTGTCGGGGTCTGGAATACCTAGCTGCATCATCACAAAAGATGTTCTCAAACTGAAGATGAACCACTTTTCATGGGTGAAGTTGATGCTTAAGAAGTTCCAAGATTTCTGTGTCGGAGGAAAAAGGATGTGCTGTCGGCCGTTTAAAGAAAAGAATGTAGCCCTGCAAAAGTCACCAGTCATTTTACATGCACACCTCTATGACGACATCAAAGGGAATAGCAAGGTAAATTATTGTTGCAGCTAAGCAGTTGATTTGGAAGTCGATGAATCTGACACAATATACTGAACTGTCAACAGTTGTGGTAAAGATCAGCATCTGTTTCATTCACAATTTTAAGAAAATACCATAAATATTTGAGTTAGCATTACTTAATCAACATTAAAAATACTTTGTTAACAACATTTTCACTAGACATTGCAGTTGGTGTACACTAGACCGAGGCACAGGATCATAATTTTGGAGACTTCCTCCCACTTAAGAAACAGTCTCCCATACTTGAGACTTAGCTAACAAAAGAAGAAATGGAGTAATACTAACAAAAAGGTTTTTTTTTTCAGCCTAAATTTTCCTATCTGAGGTTAAAAGCCCATATGTTGTTTTTGTTATGATAAAAACAAATAATATGAAAATGAAAGTAGATTTTAAAAACTCTTTACTGAGATTTAAAAAAAAAAATTGATTAAAAGATCACACTAGGTAAAACATATTTAGGCACCTTGCTGCCCAAATATGACAATATTTCGGTAGCTTGCCACACAAATATGGGAGTATTCATGCACCTTGCTGCCTGAAACCATCCTGCTTCTTAATTTTGAAGGACACTCTGTTATTTTTTAAATGTTATTTCCTTATCAAAATACACAAGATGATACAAATTTGGGCATCTTACAGTTCCTGATACTTTAATTTCATGAACTGGATGTTTGGTGTTTTTTTTGTCCGATGGCGGACTAATGAATATTAATGAGTCAGAATGAATCAAGTGAGCTCAGGTATTTGTTCTCGTTCTAGTTCTAGTTCTAGTGATGGCCTGGTGGTAGAGTCGCTGCCCGGCAAGCAATAGATGCAGGTTCATTTCCCGCTGGTTCCAAGATTTTTTCTGACTTGTTTTTCAATACAGATCAATCAATCGATCTTATTTACTGGGTGTAAGCCACAAATATGTTTAAAGGGATGGTTGAGTTCTGTTTTCAGACCGCAAATGCCTTGGAAGACCATGGGTATTGCTCTTATTCTTATCTATGATATTTATAGTGCCCTTTTAGAACCTAAAATTGGTAATTTTAGACCCCAAAATGTGTGGAATATAGCCAATACGATCATACCAATTAAGCTCCACTTTAAAAAATACACGGTGACCGTTTATTGTCCCCTCGTCGATGAAGTCGGAGGGAATATAGAAACGCTGCCGTCCGTCCTTCCGTGCGGGCGTACATCCGTCCGTAACAAATTTGGTTTCCGATCGATAACTTCAGTAATGTTTGACGGATTTTAATGAAATTTGATATGATGGTACATGATATCAAAATACAGAGTAAGTTCGATTTTAGAGTACGTAGGTCAAAGGTCATAGCTCATTAAATAAGCGAAAAAATACACATCTCGTTTCCGATCGATAACTTTAGTAGTATACAGTAGGCTTGCGGATGCACCATGTGTGAGAGAGAGAGAGAGAGGGGATTGAGGAGTCCTGAAAATGACTCTGTCTCGGTAATCTTTCTTGGGGTGTGTAGTCCTGAAAAGGACTGTTTGTTATCTTTCTTAGCTTATAGTTCTAAGGAGAACTATAGCGCTTGGAGAGGATGAATGGCCCTACTCTATATCTACATCACCATGCAAGCCGACACTTACAAGCAGCATCTAACTTTAGTAATGTTTGACGGATTTTAATGAAATTTGATATGAAGGTTCATGGTATCAAATCACAGCCTAAATTCAATTTCCGAGTATGTAGGTCAAAGGTCATAGCTCATTAAATATGCGAATCTGGTTTCCGATCCATAACTTTAGTATTGTTTGACGGATTTTAATGAAATTTGATATGAAGGTTCATGGTATCAAAACACAACGTACGATAAGTTCAATTTCCGAGTATGAAGGTCAAAGGTCATAGCTCATTAAATATGCGAATCTGGTCTCCGATCCATAACTTTAGTATTGTTTGATATGAAGGTACATGGTATCAAAATACATGTACAGCCTAAGTTCGATTTCAGAGTATTTAGGTCAAAGGTGAAAGGTCAAAGCTCATTAAATATGCAAAAACACCTAATTATATATGTGAAGATGTGGTTAACTTCCTTGCCTAGTAATATGATAATATAGTCCAATTGAGGTAACTTGTTCTGATGTAAATAGGCCATTTGTACCCTGCGAGGGGATGCTACGCTTTGCGTTGACTTGTTAATTATTTAATTACAAATAACAATACATGAGCTGGCTAATTGTGAGTAATAAAGCAACACGAAAATGCCAACAAAAAGCCCTCATCTGCATTGGATTAAATACGACGTAAAAGGCGTTATTTCGTTTTTTTTTCAACGGTTTTTTCAAATTTTTCAAAATATCTAATATTTGTGCTGGTACACAAGTATTAAAAAACGTTATATTTCAGCCGTCTCTGAACCGATTTTGATGATTTTGTCATTTAAATATTATGTTCTTTCATATTTTCGAAGACCAAAAAAAAAAATTAGTGCTCACTACCCCCCCCCCCCCCCCACTGAGCGAATTTTGATGATTTTGTCATTAGGTGATACGTAACGAAGTCTACGTATCACCTTTTGATTTCGTCAAGATTTTTATTATTTATTATTAGGTGATACGTACGTAGACGTATCACCTTTTGATTTCGTCAAGATTTTTATTATTTATTTATTTATTTATTTATTTATTATTATTCTTCCTCGATTTTGTTCGCAGGATATCTCAAGACTGAATAAAGCCATTGTCATGAAACTTTCAATGATGATAGATCTTAGTCTAACTTAGAACTGCGTGACTTTTCAAAGACTCAAAATTATCGTGACGTCATCTAGACGCCATTTTGTTAAAATCAACTTGGGCCCCGTATTATAAAACTTTTGACTTACCATAATAGTAACTCCCCGAGTTACTATTATGGTAGTTACCATCAATGGTAACTACCATCGGAGCTTAATATCCGTTGCATAAAACCGATATTAACTAATATAAGAAAAACCCGCGAATGGTCTTCTTGGACGAGCCAGAAATTTTAGCGCATGCGCAATACCCGTCGTCTGCTAGATATAGCCACTGCACTGAGATAAACACCGAAGACGGCTGCTGCTAATCTACAATTATCGTCCATCGTACGTATTTCTTGACTTTAATCATTTTTATGTGTTAATCGAAAGAGCATATTCATTCTGCTATACATATTGATAAATGTATTAGTACTGGCAATAAATTTGCAGCCTTTACTCAGACAGTATTTGCCATCGTACTGGGGTTTAATTGTAATGTTTACGTCAGTCTCCGCAGCCGTACGTGCTTTTAGAAGCCAGCGGGGACTAGAGTACTGAGCTCCCCGGAGGAGCTGGGTAGCATAATCTGACATTCGACTACTAGCATGACTAGATTGGGTGGTGTTTTGAACATTCGTTTATCTACAATACCCGATGATTTAAAGTTGTTTAAGGGTAAACAACTTGCAATTACCTCATAATATCATTCTAAAAATGTAAAATACTAGACTCTCAATTAGAATATCTAGATAAAATTAAGACTCTCGATAAGACAAGTCGATTAGAATTTCAACTTCATTCAAATTTCTAGTCTATAATTATATAGACTCTCAATTAGAATTTCAACTTTATTCAGCTTCAGACTAGTAGTAGATCTATAATCAGATACTATTTAAAATAGTATAGACCCTAGACTATATGTCTAGTGTCACAGTGTGTGCATGCCCAGTGTGAGAGCTGAGGGATAATTGGGCCGGCGATTGGGCCGGCGATTAACAGGGGCATGAAATATAACGATATACTGAGCTGTATAAACTATAATCTAGATCGACTACATGTAAGCAGGGAGTTGGAAAAGCCCTCCCTAATGTAAGTTTGCGGGGGGGGGGGGTGTTTTTATTTCTCAGACTCAAGAGTCGGACTGAGTAAGGTCTATAAACCGAGTGTAGATTTACAGAACCCAATAATATTAACATGATTAAGTAGTAAACTATAGCATAGACTAGCTTTTACTCATACATAGATCTACATTGGTTGAAAAAGTAAATCTTTTACTATTATTAGTATTATAGGCCCTAGTAATTGTCTATTGTGAGTATTGAGTGGTCTAGTCTAAGCAAACTCCTTAAACTTTAATTTATTTTTCAATTGATAAATAATAATAATAGTTATTGATAATAATAATAATAATAATAATAATAATAATAATATATTGTAAAATGCATTAACTACATGTAGAGTCTAGTCTATATTTAAAAGTTAAATAGTGGTAATTTAATTGGCAGGTTTTGGACCTATACTAGTAGAAATATTGAGATGTACTGCATGAGTCTATAGATCGAGGCCCTATACTGATCGAGTAACAAAACCGAACAACAATCTTGTGTTTAAAAGGGTTTGATACCGTCAAATTTGATTTAACAGAACTCATTTTAAACAATCTTTCTGGCTTCTCATTAGTTTTTTAATTTTGTTTCTTCATTCTAGGAAATGGTGAAACGCAGGCCGAATTTGACAGGTCGGGATGTCCGCTGCCTGGCAGACTACGTAAAAAAGAACCGCCAAGCTTTGTTCGGCAAAGCGGGGAACTGTGTGGAAAAGGTTTGTAAAATCCAATGCAGATCTATTTATTAAAATTTCCAGGACATAACTATGATTTCGAATTTGAATAAAGAGTCTCTTTATCTAACTTATTTTAATTTTTCCTTCTTTCAACTTTTCTTCTAATAAGTATACCGAAAATGATGTTTTGGTTTTCATTTTTTCTGATGCCCAAGACAGAATGCAGTCCACTGTCTTTGGAGACAGTTGGATGCTACCATATGAGAGTATTCTTTCAAAATAAGTAAGGGTGAATTAATATGTTAATCATCTATTGCATATAATTAAAGAAAACTTGAGTAGGTTCCAATTTACATTGTACTTTTTGTTCTTGAATTTTTGTAGATCAAAAAACGAAAAGAGGATGCATGGGCCCTAGGGCTCGTATCCCTAGAGGCCCAGGGACTCCAACCAGGTAGAACAGTAAAGGACTTGCGTCTTACCTGGAACGAAATGGCGGCAAAGGCCCGAAAGTACCGGGACGCAAAGAACAAGACAGGTAAATTAAGCTGTCTTTATTGTGTAACAGATAAAACTGTAAAAGGTACCTTTCTTGTATACTCCTACCACATGTAATTTATCACCAATAGTTACCTGTGCTTTGGAAAAGTTAAAAAGTAAGAAAGCATTTGTGCAATAAAAAAACAAGTTTTTAAAATGGTGGGATTCCATCTGCTATTAGTATCTACTGTACCACCATAGGTCATCATAAATTGTACATGCATTAAAAAATTATCTTTAATATATCATATCAACATTCATGACTTAGGACAACAGCCTAGTGTTTGAATGCTAGGCTTTTTTTATTTTTATTTCTCTTTAAAAAGATAGCATGTTTTGCATACTCTAGAGTAGCCTGTCAAGAAGAGTATTGAATTAGTAAAGGGGTTTATTATTATCAGGAGACTTGGTTGGTAGATTGGTGGTCTCATAATCCGACGACCTAGGTTCGAAACCATGTCGTCGATGCACTAGTGTCCTTTGGTATTAAGGCATTATTCCTCATTACCAAGGTCCCTTAGATAGGACCTAAAGTCGTCGGTTACTAATAAGCACTTGTGCTTTTTTAGCAGTCGGGTAAAATAACCACCACTAAACCGCAAATCACAACTTACACTTATTTGGTGTAGATTATTAACCATCACGACCTAATCCAAGATCTCTCTTTAACTGTACGATCGATATTAACATTTCGTAAAATTTATGGTAAGAAGTTAACATTTATTTCTTTGACTTTGGATCATTAGGAGGTGGACCACCAGTGGAATATAATGAGAAGCACGAGGCAGTACTGGAGGCAATGGTGGAGGAGAGTGTGGAGGGCATTCTGGGGCCAGAAGAGGAGGCTGGATACCTAGCTCTCCCTTCGAGCCAAATGTCACAGGTAAAATTTGTAGAATTTGATTGACCCCCTCTCTGGGTATGAGAGTACAAACAAACATAAAAATATACATGACTTGTGAATATGTACATCTTTGGTTTAACCCTAACTGAGCCAAGGGGGGGGGGGGGAAACAAGTACCCCCATCCCCCTCCTCAACACTTTGCACGATATGTCTGCATCGCTGGCCAAAATCTCAGGGAAGGGGGCGGGGGAGCCCTTTCCCTAACTCTGAGAACTTCAAAAATACCCAGGCCTAATCAGGGTTTATCTTGAATTGTAGATGGTATTGAAATGCTTACCACTATATTACTTAATTTAGTTGACGACCTTCAAAGTGTCAATGTTATGTTGACCACCCTACCCCCCTAACTCTATTTGAAAAATTTATCCCATTGAACATGAGATTCAAATGTGGCATGTATTTTTATGTGAGGCATTTTCAATACGGGTATATGGTAATTTTTTTGTTTAACAAAAACAAAATCCTCACTGATGGTGTACGGTACAACAATTTTTTTTTCTTACATTTTTTAAATATTTTTTTTAGGGGGGTGTTTTAAACCTTTTTTTCAAACATATTGATGATTAGATAAAACCCTTACTGACATTGTTCTCTTTTTATCACAGAATTTTAATAAATAAAATAATAATAACAACATTTAGACAGTATGGTTCTATAGTTCTTTAAAACTCAATCAAGGCAATCTTTATTGTTATATGCATACAGACAGCAGAAAATGCCATGGCTGTGGCCATGATGGTTAACACCATGGTGGGTGGCATATCTGTGCCGGCCCGGGACCCACAGACCAGTACTAGTGCAGCCAGCAGTGCCGGACCACCAATAGACCAGCCTGTTCTAGTAGGGGATAGCACGGCCAAAGACACCAAAAAGCCAATCAGCTGTTATGAAGAGAGACTTTTGGAGATAGAGGAGGAAAAGTTATTAGTCATGAAGCGTGCGCTTCACGTTTTCGAATTATTTGTCTTTAATCAAAAAGAGGTTTAAAATTGTTACTTTGTTTGTTTTGCAAATTCCATGTTAATTTTGTTCTTATTCATGATAACTTTACCTTTCAGTATTCAAAAAGATTATATCATTGTGCATTTTGGAACTAAGGAAATTAGGTTTCCCAGAAATCTAATATGAATATGTCGTTATTAAAAATTAATTGACTATGCATGAGCGTTCCACGGGACTCCCCCCCCCCCCCCCAGTCATGTTTGGATTAAATATGTGGCCTGCTTCTGAATAGAACAAATTACAAATTCAGGAGATAAACTCTTCCCATATATTATACTGTAAATTAACTGCATCTAAAGATAACAATGTTATGAGGCCAATCTTAAGGATATCTTACACACTTCATTGAAAGAGGGCCTTGAATATGATGTCACATTCATATACAAATTTATAAAACAATATGACTATTGGCAGGTCAGCAGAACATGCCCTAGCCCGGCGATTCCGTGAAATTTGAATTTTGGCTTGGTGCTACCTTAGCAATTAATCCCCCCCCCCCCCCCCCCGGTTGAATGCAGTACTGAATTGATTAAGATTCTCAATGCAAACAGAAGATTACTACCACTTGAGTTATATAGTACAAGTATACTTAAACAATATTGTCACAACTAAATAGTGCAGTAATAAAAAGAATTAATGTGTCAACTTATAGATGACCCAAAATGGTGTTTTAAAGCAGGGGAAGTCCACCCTAAAAATAAGTATGTTTGAATGATATAAAATATAGATAAACAATAAGGTCAGTGACAGTGAATGTTGAAAAAGATTCTTGGTTACAGTATATAGAAGTCTTCATCATAAAAATCTAGTGGAAATAATTGGCAATAATAGTGTTTCTGATGGCTAAGCCGTTGTCTACAATGTGGTCGTCCCTGTCTGGTTCGTGTTCATGTTGTTCAATACCAAAGTCTACTTCATCAGGCTGCTTCAAATCTTTAGCCACATTGTGCAATACGGCGCATGCAGTGATGATCTTGCACGCTCTTCTGGGTGCCATTTGCATACCATTCAGTAAGCACCTGAATTTGTGCTTTAGTTGGCCGTTGACTTGTTCGATTCTCACTCTCGTGGTAGCATGTGCTCTGCAGAGTAAAGGAATTGAAGTATAACAAATTAAAAACAAAGAATTATTGGGAAGTCTATTAGACTATGAAAATACATGTACATCTAACTACAGTGCTATACATCTAACCTATACATTGTCAAAAGGAAGTAAGTCACATATATGAGTAATTTTCTTTTTTACCTGTAGCTCTTCTGGGCCAAATGGTATTCATGAACACTCATCCTGCTAATTAAGAGATGTGATTGGCAAATTGACATCATGGTATTGCTTTGATGTCTAAAATGGCATACATTCATTCACTTTCTTTTTTAATTGTAGATACAAATATGCATTGAAATGTTTCTTGTAGTACATACCTATTGTAAGCCTGTTCTGCAGGAGTCCTTGGATTTAGCACTGGTGTCATCAGGTATGGTCTTAAAGCGTAACCCGAATCTCCAAGAAGTAGACCATGCTGTTGTAGATCTTCAAAAGTCTGTCCAACTCTGCTGTTCTGTATAAAGGAAGAATCATTATAAGAATGAACATAATATGGTAGAATAGGTGCCCCTTGACCTTTGATATTTATTGCATTCTCTTGCATATACACATTTTGAAAAATTATTAAAAATTGTAAGATCTTAGCTTCACAATTATTTTGTAGCATTTGTAACAAACATTTGACATCAATTTCAATGATTTACATGTATGTCAATATATGTTTTCATGGAGGCATTAAAAATAAAAGTGGGTTACATAGGAAATTTTAGAATCAAAATATTATGGATTTACCTGAAATATCCTGCTGTCGTGAGTGCTGCCTGGCCAGCGTGCCAAAATGTTTATGATCTTGTAATTGGTATCACAAATTATTTGGGTGTTGATGGAGTAATATCCTTTTCTGTTCATATAGACGTGCTCACCAGGGCCCAAGGGAGCTCCATTTAGTCTAATGTGTGTTCCGTCGACCACTCCTATGACCTGGGGAAAGCCTGATATGTTGAAGAAATCCACTTGGGCTCTGTTGACTTCTTCCATTGTCGTTGGAAACTTGATTATCTGAAGTGTGAATTGGAGATGCAGAAAGAAAACAAAAATCAATAATTCCATGTTGCAGATCTTCATATGTTATGTATACAATACAAGTCTAATTCATGTGCAAACTTTTGAAATGTAATTTGACGTATATTTTATTCATCGTCATTATATTTATACAGCTATGCTGAAATTCACCAGTATTTATTATTATAGACAGAAACGATGTTATATCAAGAAATGTAATCTTTATCACATTGTAAATTATATGAATAAATATTTATCTCCTACGAATACATTTAATATTCAGAGAATTGGACATGAACTTTCTTTCTTTCAATCAAGTGTTGAGAAAAGTATGTGAAATATCTGAAGAAGTTTGTGAAGTGATTAAAAAAAAAATTATGAGAGAGAGTGCAAGTTTTCTTTGGCTGTACTCGAATTCATGAACATATTCATAGTTATGCTATTAATGGTGATGCAACTAACTATTCCTATAACTATCTATTCTTAAAAACTGATCTCTTTTCTTTCTATACCCCTCGTCTCTCTCTTCCCGGGCCTCTATATAGCTCTCTCTCTCTCTCTCTCTCTCTCTTTTCTCCTGTTATTTATTATTTACTTATTAGTTTATGCTTCTCCGGGGAGAATCTTGTTTGAATCTACGTTCTTCCTCTTAATATAATCATGACAGTTGTGTTTTTTTTTTTTTTGGTCTTTTCATCAATCATTATTATTATCATTTTCTTTATTATATATAGCAGTATTGTTTTACTATATTTTTTTAAAAACCATTTTGTTGTGAGTTTTTTTTTTTTGTGACGGTAGTTTAATTATGTTGTATTTTTTACTGCTGTGTATGCGCATATAAATTCATCATTAAGTCTATTTGATATCTGTGCAAAAAGAGGAAATGATGAAATTGGAAATTGAAGACGTTAAAATATCTATCGATTGGCATATAGCTTTCCATACTCTGGGCTCAGCTGTTTCAATTTAGAGTACGTATATTATGTGTGCATGCAACATTTGCCTCTGCCTCTGGTCATGTGAATGTGATGAGAGACTCCTCGTTTTGTGCATTAGAAAGGGTGCTGTTTTCGTCATGACAGTCATTCATCATGCAATCATCATTCAGTAAGAAATTTGTTTTGACATATATACCTATATGAAGGGTCATAGGTACACGATTCATACAATCAAGCTCGCATCATATCACGCCAATTTATGGGCGACTCTACACAAATCAATATACCTAGGACTACGTGCAAAATAGTAATTATACTAGCGCTAGCGCTAGCATCTAGCACTTGCACTCTCGCTAACTTGGGGAAGGAAGTTTGGATAAAGATGTCTTTATTATTATGAATTCTTTATTAGACGTAGCTATTGTTTGATTATATGACCACTAATAAAATGATACTATAGGTCTACAGACTACTACACAGAGACTGCAGTGACAGTAGTAGACAGGCAGCTAGGCTCGGCCAACTAACCGACCGTGCCAGCGCTGCCCCAGCCTCCCGCCCGGCCGGCACAGTCGCGGGCTCTGTCCCATGGCAACCACTAAATTGTCAGACCGCTGCATAGACCTTTGTCATGTCATTGCTTGGTCGTCTAAGATTAATTAAACATATAAATTTATCTGAAATAGGTCTTCCATGTGTTCATTATAAAATGCATAGTATTTTTAGTATATGCATGTCATGCATGCCATGACAAAAATAGAGTTATTTTTCATCCTCTTAGACTTAGTCTTATTAATTTGCTGATTGAAAATTCAAAATACAAATTTTAGACAGACTGTATTTTCGTCTTCTCTTTGCTTTATTAAAGAAAAATGTATTGACTTACCTCATGTTTCAGTGTGCCGAGGGTCACTGACACACGGTGAATTACCCTGGATGCTGTTGAGCGGGTGATGCCATGAATCGTGGCCGTGGAATCAAGCACTGCCCCCGTTGCATAAAAATTCAAAGCTATGAAAACTTGCAGCTCTGGGGGAAGTGCCTGATTCCGTTGGGTGTCGTGCTGCAACAGGGGCCGAATCAAATTGATAACATGCATACAACCATCCCTAGTAAACCGGTACTTCCGGAAAATGTCACCATCCCCCAACTCCAACGGCTGGCTGCGATCTCTGAAGATCCGCTCCCTCCTCCTCGCCCTTTCATATCCACGACGCTGCAAGACAGCCAGTATCGCAGCCATAGTTACGGTAGTGTTACCGCAAGCTCAGAGGGTAGCGGTAATGTTACCGCTGATCTTTATAGACTTACCGCTGATGTTTATAGACTTACCGCTCAAGTCCAGCGGTAAGTTTTTATGCAACGGATATTTACCGTTTATCTTAAAGTTACCGCTGCTTTTGAGACTTACCGCTCAAATGAGCACTTACCGCTACGGTAACTGTTTTATAATACGGGACCATGATCATATCTTCATAACGGAAAGCCATTTCTCATTCATATTCGTCATGATCAAGGTCAATATCCGTCCGGTCAATTTGAGGTCAATATATGCGCGTAAAAATGCGCTTACGCGTAGGTGCGCGCGTTAACGCGCGCTAAAAAAATTAAAATGCTCCAAATCATCCCAAATATTTTTTGCATACGTTTCAGGCCATAAAGAGCATTTGACCAAAAATCGCGCTCACGCGCATGCGCGCGCGTTTTTTGCGCGTACCAGCATTTTGCAACATAGAATCGCCGTATTTTCTCTGTCATCGTATTTTGTACATTTTTCCAAGCATTTTGATAATTTGTTCACCTTTTAATAACGCAATGAGCGTCCGTCAAAGTTGACAGCACGCGCGGATTTGCGTGATCTTTATCCACAATACATGGGCCAAAAAATGCCTATACAAAATTCATTGTAACTCTTCAGAATAGATAGAAACTCCCAATATTCTTTCATATGTGGATAGATTATGAAATGGAAATATGATTTCATGTCTCATTTGACTCTCAATTAACTCATAATGTCATCATAATGGCCTCCAAACTCGAAATTTAAATTTGCATATTATGACGGATGCATATTTTTGGAAAATTGATTGTATCTCTGTAAATATTGATTTTTTTTTCTTCCAAATTTTGATATGTTCTAGCTGAGACAATTTTCTACAAATGTAGTGTACATAATTGTCCAGTATTTATTTTGTGTCTGTATAGAAGAAATTATTATTATTCTTCCTCAATTTTGTTCGCAGGATATCTCAAGAATGGCTAAAGCCATTATCATGAAACTTGCCATGATGATAGATCTTAGTCTAACTTAGAACTGCATGACTTTTTAAAGACTCAAAATTATCGTGACGTCATCCAGGCGCCATTTTGTGAAAATCAACTTATGATCATATCTTCCTAACGGAAAGACAATTCTCATTCATATTTATCATGAACAAGGTCAATATCCGTCCGGTCAATTTCAGGTCAGTAAATGCGCGTAAACATGCGCGTACGCTGACGTGCGCGCGTTAACGCGCGCGAATTTTTTTAAAATGCTCAAAATCATTCCAATTTTTTTTTGCATACGTTTCAGGCCATTATAAGCATTTTATAAAAAATCGCGCAAAACACATATTTTTGCGCGTTTTCGTTCGTCACGGCCGAATGAAAAATAAATCCTCTGCAATAATTATTGACAGAATATTTCTTATATTTTTTCGAACAATTTGATACCATGTTCATCTCTTTATCACTATAAATAACGGAATGAGCGTCCGTCCAAGATAAATATCCGCGCGCGCGAGGTCATGTATTACATAGCATATATGGGCAGAAACATGCCTATAAAAAGTACATCGGGATGAATAAGGACTGCCATTTTTGTTTCATATTTAGATACAGTATTATTCGGAGATATGGTTTCATATCTTATTAGGCCATTAAATACATCTTGACGTCATCATAATGGCCTTGAAAGTCAAAATACAAAATTGCATATTATGACGTCATTATATTTATGGAAAATTTAGTGTATTTCTCATAATATTGAGTGATTTTCTTCTAAATTTCGGTATCTTGTAGTTGAGGCAATTGCCTTCAAGATAAATACACACTACTTTTTATTTCATTGACGTCATCATAGTACAAAATTCAATTAAAGGCCACATTTCAGAATTTTCTTAATTTGCGTGTTATGCCTAAGGAAGGTGAATTTCGTTCACATCATGAATCTTCATGACATTGATCTTTGAGCACTATCTAGCTTATGAGTACTCTATGTTCTTCCAAATTTTGATACGGTGTAGCTAATAAATTATCTACAATATTGACGTACATCATTTATCATTTCGATGACATCATCTTAGTGAAAATTTCAATTAAAGGCGACATGTCAGAATTTTCTTAGTTAGCGTGTTAGGCGACTTTTTCTGAAATCCTGATTCTACAAATCTCTATCAAATACCTGAAGGGGGCGCTATACCACTCTTAATCATGGTCTTTATCGTATTTATGATCATTATCATTAGATCATCATCGGCACACTTTCATGATAACAAAATAGCACGTATCACCTAATTCGTCAAAGTGACGAATTAAAGTCTAGTTATTTATTTATTATTATTCTTCCTCGAATTTGTTCGCAGGATATCTCAAGACTGAATGAAGCCATTGTTATGAATCTTTCAATGGTGATAGATCTTAGTCTAACTTAGAACTGCGTGACTTTTCAAAGACTCAAAGTCATCGTGACGTCATCCAGGCGCCATTTTGTGAAAATCAACTAATGATCATATCTTTATAACGAATAATAATTTTTCATTCATATTTATCATGATTAAGATCAATATCCGTCCGGTCAAGTTGAGGTCAATAAACGTGCGTAAATGCGCGCGTGCGCGCTCGTCCGCGCGTTTACGCGCGCGCAAAAATTAAAAATGCTCTAAATCATCCCAAATTTTTTTTGCATACGTGTCAGGCCATATGGAGCATTTGATAAAAAAATTACGCACACGCGCATGCGCGCGCGTTTTCGCGCGTACTGGCATTTTGCAACATAGAATCGCCGATTTTTTTCTGTCATCATATTTGGTACATTTTTCCAAGCATTTTGATAATTTGTTCACCTTTTATTAACGCAATGAGCGTCCGTCAAAGTTGACAGCACGCGCGGATTTGCGTTATCTTTATCCACAATACATGGGCAAAAACATGCCTATATAAAATTCATTGTAACTCTTTAGAATAGATAGAAACTCCTAATATTTTGTCATATTTGGATAGATTATGAGTCGGAGATATGATTTCATGTCTCATTTGATCCTCAATTAACTCATGACGTCATCATAATGGCCTCCAAACTCAAAATTTTAATTTGCATATTATGACGTCAGCATATTTTTGGAAAATTGATTGTATCTCTGTAAATATGGATCAATTTTCTTTTTAATTTTGATATGTTCAAGCTGAGACAATTTTCTACAAATGTAATGTTCACAATTTTTATTTTTGACAAAAGTATCATGGTGTATTTTTGCGATTAAAGGAGGCATGTCAATTTTTTCGCATTTTGCGTGTATTCTCTATGGGACATGACTTTTTCTCAAAACTGGATTCTACACTCCTGTCTTTCGCGAGCAAAATCTCCGTTGTTTTAGCTTCGTTTTCGCTGAGCTTCGGATATGTTGTAGCTGAGACAATGAGCTATCACAAGTGTGCCCTTTATTTTTCGATTAGATGCCGGGATCATGCTCATATTTCACTTGCAAAGTAGGATTTCTGAATTCCATTTCCTGTTTACGTGTAATCGCTAAGGGAGATGTTTTGGTATATCGGTAACGCACTTGACTTCCAACCTCGAGATCCCTGGTTCGAGTCCGGGTGTCTCCAACACTTTTTTTTCACTTTTTTTTCCTTTTGACCTTCACTGTACCATCTCCTTTGATTATTTAAACACGTAGATTCGCAAATAATGTCATAAATAACCCTTTTTACTTTATTATTACCCTATTTTCACTTAATCCATTACTTTTTGCGTGTAATCCCTATGGGAAATGACTTTTTCTCAAATCTGGAGTCTACATTCCTGTCTTTTGCGAGCAATATCGCCGTTATTTCGGCTTGGATTTTGTTGATTTTTGAGTATGTTGTAGCTGAGATTATATGCTATCTAAATCAACCCTCATTTTTTTCAATAAGATGTCATGATCGCGCTCATGATCATGATCATGATCATCACGATCATCATTATCATAATGATGCTAATCATTTATCAATTACATTTTCATTTCTTTGAATAAGATAAAATCATCAAAAGGTGTTCTTCATGATGTAAATTAGAGTCAAATGTGTAACTGGTTACTGCACAGGGTCAAAGGTCATATATTGTTTCAATCTATCTTCCCTAGATCCATGATGATCAAGGAGACACAATTTAATCTTGACATATGACTAGATCATAATGGGAGAAGCATATGAACGGGAGAAGCAAAATAATATATCGTGTAATGCATTATTCGTTATGTAAACCATTATCATACGTATCACCTAATTCGTCTAAGTGACGAATTAAAGTCTAGTTTAAATATTATGTTCTTTCAAATTTGACACTCAGTTTTTCATTATCTCACAAAAAACTATTTTGTGTAGCGCCCTCTGCCCCCCCCCCCCCCCCTGGGAGAAAAAAAATGCGTATTTTAAAATTATTTAACGTTAATTTTACCTTTTTTTGGAGATGGGCCATTCATGCACATGTTCTCGTCAAATATAACACAATGTTTGGAACTGATGGAGCAGCCCGAATTCGGGAGTTACCAACCTGTATATAATTACGGTCATTGATCAAATGATGTTGTGACTTAGAAGTAACTATAATCAACTCTGTTTTACTCTCATTAAATTTTATTTCATGATACGAATATGGTTTATGTATGCAACCCTGAATAATTAATATATTATTTCCCTTTCTTTGGTGATAGTTGGTGAAATTCCAAGAAGGGGAAGAAGATTTTGTACCTGCCCATATGGAACAACAGGTCTTTATTAAGGCAGCAGAAGGTGATCTCAAAATGACCTGCAACGTAAAGGAGACCGTAATTGGAAGACCTGCTGTAAGTTCAGTAATGTGTTTATAGATTCTAGTTAATTGAAAAGTATAGTTTAATCCATGCATTTTGAGGAGAGTTTTAAACTCATAACTTGTGGATGCTTCCTTCATACGAGATGGGATGGTGTTCCCAAGTGCATGGGCAGCATAAGTATATGACCACTCACCTGAAAGCGAGAGATTTTTTTTCTGAGCTGATTTCTGATTGCTCGACGAGCAAACTTTACCAAGGACTCATGATAGACAATGATTACTTATTAACAGTATTTTGTAAATTATGCGTGATTGAAATAGGAGCAATGTAAGTGCTTTAAGACGGGTTACATGAGAGTATTAGTTTCTAAGTTTGGGTTAACAATCTTGCATGCCGCATAGTTGAAATTTATGGATCTGTAACATAATCTGAATCTGAATCTAAATTTGGAATGGTAGGAATAACTTACTATTCCAACTGCTCGAGTGGCTCATAATGGTTGCTGGAGCTAAATTCAGGGCAACAATGCCTATTGAATATACACTTTTACAACAGATAATTGCTATATGAAAAATAAAAGAGAAGCTTTATTTCCCCATTAAAACAAAATTGTTTAAAGGTTGTCTCCTTTGAAAAACTAACGAGTGGAGCCAGGATTTGTGAGCCCTTTGAATTAGACTTCACCGACCAGCCAGAGGTTGTTGCTGTTTCACTGAAAGTTGGACAAATTGAGAGACTACAGGTTAATCTCTTGTTTCGATTGGATTTCTCAACTCCTCACAGAAGAGAGAGAGCTTCCTTACAAGATCGAGGTATTTTGGTGTAAAGATAAGGTTGAGTTATGGTAAAGGTGAAAAATCGATCTGTGAAATTTCTTCTTCTATTAGATTAGTTGGAAGAAAGTCAAAATAGAAATGTCCCCTGATAAGGATTGCTCTTCAAATGCCCTTCAGTTAAAAAAAAAACTTGGACCACACACTGAAGTTTCGAGTTTTGCATAAATAAAATATGCTACAAAGCTGGGAATTCAGATGTAAATTATATTGAATTTTCATCATTTGTAGATCTCTCTATTTTTCTTAACAGTCATTCCCATTTCATTATCATTATTTAATGAGAGGAATGTTCATTACAGCTGATTGAGGCACAAGCAAAGGGATTCTACCATAAATGTGTTCCTACATAAGTGGCGGATCCGGGGGGCCGAAACGGCCGCGGCCTCCCTATTGGCGGCGCAAACAAAAGGGAAGGAAAGAAAGAGAAAGAAAAGAAGAGGAAAAAAAAGAGAAAAGGAAAAAAAAAGGAGAAGAGAAAAGAAAAGAAAAGGAAAGAAAAGAAAAGAAAAGAAACATAGAGAGAAAAAAGAAGGGAAAAAGAAAAATGGTATGTTGAGTTGAAAGAACGGTCTGCACAATTTTCAAGTTTCCTGCCCCCCCCCCCCCCTATTGGAAAATCCTCGATCCGCGCCTGCTACATGTATTTTCTCTGTGGCTGGAGTGAGGAAGATGCCAGACTCTTGTTGGTGTAATTTTGTAATTTCCTCCATCTAATTAGCTTGTACCGATCCTAATTTAATGTATGCTCCATAACTTTTAAAAGGGTTATGGTCTGTCAACTAAGACTAACAAATCAGTATGAATGCATCTAAAACATCTATCAATTTTCACCTAATATATCAGTTTAACTAAGTTGATTGTTACATCTAAGAAATGAATATTACATTAAAGGACAGTCATTTCAATTTGTCTGGCCAGTCATACAAGGTTTTTGTTCCCTGAAGATTCATTGATCTCTAGTAATATAATTTCAAATCATTCTTTATTCTGAGAATGTATTATCAGCGCAAATAACATCTCTATGCCATGAATTGTAAAATGCGAAGGAATTTTCCCCTTGAGAAGTTTTGAATAAAAATTATTGGCCTCGAAACCAAATATAAGAAATTATATTGGTGATACGTGCTTGTGAATTTGTGTTCTCCCTTTTAACATTTAAAGTTGAATATTCATTTTTACTTTATTCAGCACTCAGAATTATAGGTTAATGAGTGTTACATGTACTTACTTTTTCCTGGTTCTCGAAATTGCAGAACAACTGCAAGGTGCATCAGGCTCAGAGACACTGCAAACATCACATCGGAGTACATGTGAAACTCTGGAGTAAGTTATACTAATTCATTTCACCTTTAATACTATCAGCATGGTAAGTAGATTCTGGCTGAGATCAGAGCATGTGCAGGTATAAACCTGAAATAATTAATGTCTTTAGGGGGGATGGACAAGGGGGCAGTTTGTCCCCCCACCCCCCCCCCCCTCCCCAAGAAATTTGCAACTTAAAACAAAAACTTTTATTACATAATTATATAAATTATTGCAAGATAAATGATAATTAAATTGCTGCAATAACTGCATGATAGACATTATCTCCTAATTTTGTTTGGCTTGGTCGCAATGTAAGTTTACAATTAAAAAACAAAACTTAAGTAAATGAAGAGAAGGGAAAACTGGGCTCACATACCTTATAATTAAAGTCCAATATATATCATTTGTTTGTTATTTATTGTGATATAAGAAAATTGTACATCATGGCAGCCTAGCGTCTGAATTGAGGACAATTTACATTAATAATGACACAAGAATACTGCACAAAAGACAATAAGATCAAAAAGTCATTAAAAATAGTACATTCATATTCAAAAAATAGGTACACCTTATTCAAAAAATATTCATGTTGGGATAATGGAAGTGGGTAGTGGATGTGAACAAATAATAACAAAACTTAAACTTGAATGAATTATGATTAGTGCTAAAGAAATCATCTATTTTGCATGCTTCAAAGTAGGCCTATGCTGGGTTGCAAGCTACAAAGTAATTCACCTAAGTTGCATGGAAAGTGAAATTATAGTTTCACTTTCCATTATTGAGAGGTCAAAGAGATGATTTGTAATGCAATATTGAGATTAATAGAATCCATATAAAGAAAAAACATGTACCTTTAGTAGGCCCTATACAACTACATTTTCATTGTAATGAGGACATCTATAAGCTAGCACTTTTCTGTACGTATATGCTTAGCATTTAAGAACGGGAGATCTGTTGAGCAATCAATTTGTCATTACATTATTGATTATTCCATTTTTTTAATTGAGTAGCCTCACAATGAAGGGCAGTGCGCTCTTTCTGTAGCGCCAATTTTTGCATTTGATTTCTGAATAGTCATTAGCGTTGCGCAAATGACGGAAAGTGCGAGAAGCTCTTGAATGCTGTTAGCTGTGAATTGAACCAAGTAGAGGCTCACTCACAAATAACAAATAATGTAATATCAATGTACCTTATGGTGCATATGATATATCATATTCGAACCATAACATTTCAAATTAAGAGGAGACTGGAGAAAAGGAATGTCCGTTGCACTCTACCCGTCCAGGCAAGTGAAAGCGATATTTTTTGTTTGTGTGGTTTAAATATACACGTAGCCATTGGCTATGATGTTTTGCTGCACCCCCCCCCCACTTGTCAGGACATATAATTAGAAACGTACTAACATATTTTTTGTTAATATGATCTATTTAAGGAACATTTCAGGTAGACAGGAAGACTTTGATGATAAGCTAAACACTGTTGCTCGAAAAGTTGGAAGGCGTGATGAGATAGATAATCTCGGGAAGGCTCTCGGCTTTGAGCCAGAAGATATCCAACGTTATGTCGACACAAACATGAATAATTCAGAAGTATCATACATGGGTACACTATCAATGCTCCGAGCCTGGAGAAAGAAGCAAACCAAGGCCGTAGAGTGTGAAGCCCTGAATAATGTTCTAAAGAAGGCTGATCAAATTCGTCTCGCTGATGATCTATTTGGTACTTCATGAGATTCGAATTATATGCTTCTGTTTTTTAGGACTACATTGCTCCAATAATATATATAAATAAGAGAGTATACTGGTTGCGTAGCCTAATCAAAGTTCCCTATTTTTGTGTGGCATTGAGGGGGGACATTATAATATAATTATTGCTTGCCCCCCCCCCCCAAAAAAAAAAAAATGTATTGCCACTAGTCGTAAGATGAAGGGCCATATGATTTTATCAAGAGCAATATTGTCAATATTCATATTCCCCAAAAGTAGAGCCAGCCAATATCCTACTATCTTTTATATTTCAGCCTCAGGCTCAGGTACATAATCATGGTTATTATTTTGTAGCAATTAAAAACAAATAATTTGCCTGCTAGTCCCATTTTCACTGAGTTTAGGACTATTCAAATCATGCATGTCATCTGAACAGAGCAATTATGCCGTCAGTTGTCACTGTCCATACCCATTGTTTAAGGCTCACTTACATTTACTTTAATTTGTTTTTTAAAGTACCATACAATTTTGTAATGATGTATGATGACTGTACCATAAAATCTATTCAAATTCACCTTTCTCTAATGTATTCATGCAATTTACAAACTTTCTTAATAATATACTAATATTATGGGTTGATATAGCATATAATATATCTTTACAATCTTTTTCGTTTGAAACACGTATTATTAACCTGACATCAGATTCGAACCTAAGACCCTGGCATCTCCAGCTAAATGTTCAAACCATTCGACTAGGAAAACCCCTACTGAAAATGAAAGGACATTGAAAAAATGTTTTACCATCCCATATTAATATACAATTTGGTCCTAGAAAGTAATACATTATTTCTTGCATATCACACTGTAGAATGATTTTTAAGAAGTAAGGATCCAAAATGATGAACACTACTTCCCACACATTAATTTGTAACAAGTTCCAGATAGGGCATTCCTAAGTGTTGATGCTCCCTTATTTTATTTTTCACTACATATTTCTTTTATTATGATGAATTTTCTGTGAGTAATGGAACATGCCGGTGTATATACATGTAAAAGTTATATACATGATAGGTAGTCGATTCCTAAATTGATTTTCAGAAATAGGTTTGAAGTATTTTCAGACAAAAAAGTCTCATTGTACATATTTATATGTAAATTCCTGCCTTGATGTACATACATGCAGTAACACTTCTATGATAGCGCATCAATCTACCATTTACTTGCCATTGTTTAAAGTAAATTTGTTTACGTACTTGTATATCTACTATGAGCTTACTGCATGTTCATCATATTCTTTCTAGCCTGTGTAATACTCTTTTTTTTGTTTACATGAATTCAAATGTTAGCTATTCCTATTGTTACAGTAATGATATTTCTTTTGCATAGACTTTTTACAATTTGTAGGAAATTATTGATTGGAAAAGATTGTGATTGCATTGGCTTCAAAAGTATCATGTATGTACATAAGCCTAATCTAAGATGATTTAATTTACTTGTTAGTACTTACAATATCATCACAAATATTTCGGACAAATCAACTCAAAAGCAATTTCAACACCTTTTCTATAGCCCATGGAAACCATATTTAGATTATGTAATACGGCATTGTAATGTTCACACATTTCAATAGGTGATGATGGACAGCACTAATGAAATTGCCTTATGTTAATTTTGTGAAAGTCTCTGCAATCATGAAGTCTCTAGAATTGAATGTGCCTTAGAAATACGGGGGCCCAAGTTTGCATATATGGTAATATAGATAGAAGGGTAGTCATTTTGAATTCCCTATGTAATGGTTTTCACACAGGTACGTTTATAATTTGATATTGCCGCAAATCCATTCATGATTCCTACTTTTATAAGAAATCCTGTATTTGGTGCAACTTTTTTTTAAATTTGAAGATCATAGCTAACCCATTTCTTTCCCTCTAAATGATAGCTTCTAGACCTTATTAGATTTGGCTCGCAAACGGCTCTATTGTAGAACACAAATTTAACGCCGCAGTATTTATCTTATCAACATTTCATTGTATTTATTGCTTTTATGCAATTTTGAAAATTTGTATACCATCGTATGCGTTTTTTTTTACATCATGGTTTTTGAAATAATGTCAAAACGAAGTAAAAATTAAATTAAATATAAAGAAATGAAATATAAATGCTTGCTATAAATGTGGTACATATCTAAATGATTATCTAATCACATATGTTCGAATGAAATACAAGGTTTACATTACAATATATAAAACATATGAATTGTGATGAAAGGAGACAGTGACTATCTTTGAAATTTTTAGCAAAATACAAAAATGAAATTAAAGACGTGAAATTCAAGGAGTTATCCGAATGAATTGGACTAAATGCGTGTTATATTTACGATTTTATCCTCATAATACTCTCAACATTGGTGGAATGAGGTACTATTACAACAAGAATCCCCGAAGGCTTCTGTCATTCTGTAGGCTAGGGAAAAGTGACTGATTATTATAAGTCCCTCCTTGTTGTCTTCCTTTCTATAGATCATTAGGTTTAATAAAACAAATCCCAAACATGTCATTAATTATTAATGGTCAGGATATCACAACAAAGTATCGTACCTGAGATGGAAGACATAGGCCCTAAGTAGTAACTTCTTCTTCTTCAAACATACTGAAAAATATGTGTCAAATGTGAAATGAGAGTGTATATTGTTAGAAATAATATGCAGTGAGGAAATGATCTACATGAAAACTCATTAATTATCATTAATAGTTTGACGAATTGTTTACAGAAATGTGCACAATTGTTTATTGTCCTCATCTGTACATAGCATGACTACAATCCTACATTACAATTAGGTTCTGATATTGCTACCGGCAATATCATCAAAATAAAATGTATGCAGATATAACGTTAAGTTTTCAGATAAAAAACGAATGCGAGAACAAGCTTTGTTTTATTTTGAAATATTCCGTGAAGACATTTTTTTTATTTTTTATTAACCTGTAAATTACAAGGAGAAATATCCTAAAGTTTTATCTATTTATCATGTCAAACAGTGAAATATAAACATTTCAATCTGTTTTCGGTCCTTGAACCCCAGTTTTTCAAGAGTGTGTGTGAAGAAATAATTTCATCCGGTTCATAATGTACTCTTCTGCCTGTCATGAATACTATCTGCATACATGTATGCCAATATATAACATGTGGGATACATGTGCATTTCAGTTATTCAACAGGTTAAGGCTTGTTCGGATATGGCGCGGTAAAGCCACCGCAAAAAATGCAGCCGCGGTTTGATACATGTCAATTATGAAAGACAAATGCATGCAACAAAGGACCTATACGCGCATTCAGTGAGTTCTATGTTAAAGAAATACAGAAATTACAATTAAATATCGCAGATGTTTTGCTGCTTGATATCTGAATGAGCCTTAAAGTGATACTTAGCATGATGACATAGCTGCCATAGCGACTGTTTATTACACAGCGCCATCCCATTGCCATTGCCCACAGTGCATAACCCAATTACCCACTGAACTCTACACTTTTGTAGAGTACAGTGGAACCAACAGTACTACATTGCAGCTATAGTATTACGGGACCATATTCCCACAGCTGACCTGAGATGGCGCTAGAGGTAGTGCTTCTAGTTCAATGTACATTGTTAGAACGTTCTAAATCAAAATGTACTTAATTATTCAAAATTTGTTTTGATAATCGCTATTATAATAATCAATGAATTTATGTGTAAGATAATGTTTGTGAAATTGTATATTACTATTAACTGCACACGAGGATAGTTTTCTGGAGCTCTTAATTTTCTCTTTCTCAGCCCTTGCTGAGTCATATACTTTGCCAAGTGAATTTTATTTTCATGAATATATTGTTTGTTGCTATTCCAACACGTCGAATATGTTTGAGATCTTGAACAGCGTATGTAAGTAGACGAAATTATCACTTGTTGTGTGTCTTCTAAAGATATGAGCTTCATGTGCATTTGTATTTTGATACTCCCGATATGCATTATAAGTATTGTAAGAAATGTTGTCAGCATTACATGTATTTTGTTTTCTCAAGATATGATGTGATTAAAATATTTTTGTTATATAGACGTCCTAAAATGTATTGAAGTAGTACTGTTATTTAGTTTTGTGTAAATAAAAGGTGAATACCTGTCAGAGGTATAAGCCTATTGTTGAGTGTCACCAGTATTATGATTACTGATGTGAGTTGGTCTAGCGGTAATGTTCATGCTCTCTGTCTTCATCTACAAACTGGCTCTGATAGAAACCAAGTCTTTCGGGTGGTGATGTTAAAATGTCAGTCCAACGCGAATATCATTTTTTCGGTGCGCGTCTGAAAAAACACAACTACACGCACACGAACACACTTTTGTGTTGTTTCCATAATTGTATTTATATAAATAATTCTTCAAAGTACGATTCTTTTTCATCATATTAACAATTCAGTTATTTACTTATAACATGTAAGAGTCATAAATTACGATTGAAAAACAAATTTGAATGAAATCAGTTAAAACTAGACCTGCAATCGTGGCACAACGGTATGCGTGCAACGACGGGCGATTAGGCACTAACGGTCGTCTATACTAACATAATTATAAACAGTATAATATGGTGTCTAAAATGCGATTAACTCACAATTTTGTGGGTGAACATATATCATACTTGGTATCATCCAAAAGGGCACTTCATTGCGGTCAGTTTGACACCATTGTCATCTGTACGCAATGTACTGCACGCATTAAACGCGCTATTACGTAATGCATAGTAAATTCATCATTTTGGGCGATAACTTTGCGCTGACGTCATTAAAGTTTACTAAACTTGGCGGACAGTTGTCACGTATATTGATACATGTGTCTGCCGAGTTTCATTGTTGTAGATATAATGAGCGCAATTTTATTTCGGAATTTTCTTGAAAATGGCAAATTTGGAGGGCAATTTTCTCAAATTTGGTCAATGTTAGGGTATATAATTTTGTATATGGCTGGAAAGGGCAAATGTTCAAGTATCTAAATCCAAAAATGGGTACGGGTCCGGCAATCAATAATAAAGATACGGCAACAGAAAGAAATCCCATTCCCAGAACTTTAGAGGGCGCTATTTATGTTTTGCATAGCCATTGGAGCGTAAAATTTGGCCTGGCTATGTGCAATTATGACATAAAGATAATGTGAGATTTAAATACAAAACGAAATTTATGTGAAAGTTATGGCAGGTTTAGATTTTTAGGGGTCAATTTTTAAAGAATTTGAGAGATTTTTGACGGAGTCGGTTTCAGATTTGAATTTTTAGTACAAATATGGCATTTTTAAGGTCAATCATATGTCGCATATAAAAGAACATCTCTTAGACTATTTAGAGGAATTTGTTAGAAGTTTGTAGGATCTAGGATAGTGGAGAAAGGAAGGAAGAAAGAAAAGGCCTAAAAATGGACCAGAAACGGACAAAATGGCGCCTGGATGGTTATGCATGAGTGATTTCGAAAATCGAAAAAATAAGTGACCTTGATGAGATGCTAGAGACTATGCCTATGAAATTTAAAAGGAAATGGACATGAGAAAAGCACCTAACTAGGAATAACAAGCACTATGTGCAAAACGAATGCGATTTCCTGACGATACCAAGGAAAAGAAGAATATTAATGGGGAAGAACGTGAACGAAAACAAGGCAATGACGATATTCGTCATTGCAATAATGACAATGCAATCAAAATGTATTAAGCTTGAAGCTGGTAACATTAACCTTTACCTGCTAACCCTGTTCCAAAGACGGAGCCCTAGCTTTTCATAATTTACTCTATCAATTGATTGTTTTTCAATTCCTTGCAGTAAACTGTTCAATGTACCTATCACCGACTGTAAATTGGGAATTTCAAATTTTCCAACAAACGCATACAAAAGTATGACTTACAAACAAAGTGAGAAAAAATATCGGAAAATCGTGTAATTTCAGCAACATTTGTAAATCACTGGTATCGAATTAGAAATACCCCTCCCCCCCCCCCCCCCCCATCAGTACGCCAGCGTTCATGGGCTCATGTCTTGTCACCCGATAATAAAAATACACACACGATTTCCCATCCTCTCTCAGTATTTCCACGATATGCGCGTATCGCTATTATAAAAACCTCCATTGATAAAATGTAGGTGGCATGCGGAATGTTTAGGAAATTTAATTCCTGTTAACTTTCCTTTTCCTTGAATGGAATATAACTTTTATGTGATTCAATTCAGGTTGTTATTATTTTTATGTTCTTTTTGGTTAAAAATACAAACTATCTTTACTCCTTTTCTTTTCTTTTTTTTTGGAGGGGAGGGGGTGGGGCGTTTTGCCCCACCCCCACTTTTTGGTTAGGGGGGGGGGGGCGAGTGCCCCCCTGCCATCCCACTTTCGGCGCCTACGAATACCGGGTATATACAACGTGGCAATTTGACACTGTCTCCCTCCCCCGCCCAAAATGAGTGGCGAAAAGAGGAATGCAAAGCGAGAAAATTGAGAAAGGAAAATAGTAAAGAATAACACCAAAAGCACATGCGTTGGGGGTAACTTAACATCATGCTATATTATCGCGGCATCTATTTAATGCAGAATTGAACAGCAAGGTTGGGGGAGTTTCTCTTTATTTCCCCAAAATATTGACGAGGCCTCGGCTCCCCTCCCCCAAGAAAGATATACGGACAAATAAAAGAAAGTGTAGGAAAAATAAAAGGAAATTTCCATACGTTTTAAAATACGTTTTTTCAAGCTTAATATTATCTTTTGTGGTAATGATTCCACCGATTTGTGAGTATGTCAAGTCATTATTTCGGTACGTTTAATGGGGCAGATTATCATGGCTTAATAATACCGATAGTACGGCCTAAAGCTAGCACATTATTTGTTCTCCTTTCTTGGTGGGAGGCTATCTAACAAATAAAAATAATTTGAATCGGTAGAGACAGTTTAGAATGAAACAAGAAATATGTATGATTACGTGTTGTAAAATATTTTAATGGCTGAATTTTCTTACGTTTACCCTCCCATTGAACAAACAAATATTTGATTTAAGACATTTTTATTACACCAATGAAGGTTACTTTGCTCTCATATTTCAACCACCCGCTACTAAATAGGCTCATAAATGACCATGCATGCAAGTATTGGAGTAATGATCGGGCGGGGAAACGGCGCGGACATGTACGTCTCCCCACAATTTTGTTTGGGGGTGGGAGCGTCCCCTGGAAATTAAAAAACTTAATGAAAGAAAATGAGTTATAAGTCTATGACATCATACATATGCCAGAGGAAGTAAGTTTTATTACTAATAAATGAATACAATCTTCTCACTTGATCGCTATGCTCCCTTGCATCTTAAACTTGAACTTCAGAACATTGTAGAATACAGCTGTTAACCATTGTAAATAGATAGCGAGATATTCTAGTTTGTCCTTATAGTAGCTATAGAGAGGTGTTATAACATTTACTACGGCATGCAGGCTAGCGGCCGGACGCCCCCATGACAGTGTTTAAAGGAGGTGCCCCCTTCCACCTAAGACATTTTGGGAATTTGTCACACAATATTATGAATTACTTAAACGCTAAAAGATGGTGGATAGATGTATTAAGAGGAGACTTTGATTTGCCTGTGTAATCAAAGTATTATAAAATGCCAAATTCCAAACTCCAAACAATATACGCTACGAAGGGGTGGAAATAAGTATTAAGATAAGACCTTGATTTGCCTGTGTAATCTAAGTGCTCTAAAATGCCAAATTCCAAACTCCAAACAATATACGCTACGAAGGGGTGGATACATGTATTAAGAGGAGACTTTGATTTGCCTGTATAATCAAAACACTCTAAAATGCAAAATTCCAAACTACCAACAAATTACGCTAAGAAGTAGTGGATACATGTATTAAGAGGAGACTTTGATTTGCCTGTGTGATCAAAGTACCCTAATAAAAATACTTTATAAATACCAAATATTTGTACTTCAACAGAATAAGAACAAATGTAAACGTAATAAAAAGTGTGATTCTTCAAAATCATTCGCATCCCATGACTAATGCTATTTTTAAGCCTTATCTTCATCATACTTGTTATCAGTTACAATTGCCAAACAAATTTGTTCACAGCCGATTGACAAATGCAAGGATTACAGTAGCATATAATATTATCAAATATTGTACTTTGTCACTGATAATACTTTTTAAGAAACAGGGACCTAATGGATGCCTGCTGTTATTCACATTCATATCAGTTTATTTACACAGTGCAACGGTGCGTATTAATTCTCATATTCTTTTCTTCATGCTTGCCATTCTTTCGCACTGTAAGCATACATATAATGTGGGTTGCTTTTGAAATTGTAGAGGCCTATCACTGCCAAATGTGCAGTAGTTTCGAAGTTGGACTATAATTATCTAACTCGGCGCCATTTGATTGCGTCTGAAGCACAAATCAGGAGTAGATATTGATGAATTATTCTTCTTTCGACAAGGTTTTTATTATCGACTCAGAGTCTCTACGTTGTCAATGTTCTTTTGGAATTTATATTACGAAGCTTAGAATAGCAGCTAGATTGGGTGAGATAATATTGTGTGTCGCTGTGGTGGAGTATGGCAAATTTGGGATTTTCAACATGGAAGTGAGATAAAAGTGTCAAAGAGAAGAAACGAGTGTATGTGGGTAGACTATGTAGTTTGGGGTGTATTTCTAACTTTGTGATAGGAAATGTTTGAGGCAAGAAGTTAAGCTAGTCTTTCTAGATAGGGAGAATTAATTAGCACCTAATTAGCGCTTAATTAGGAGCTCCTTCCGCCATTTCCGGCTTTAATTAGCGTTTTTTCGTTGTTGACCCATTTATGGTTGATTAGCATTAATTACAATAATAAAAGCCTAATTACGAGATCTTTCCGCCATTTCTGTCTTTAATCAGCCCTTTTACTCTTTGACCTATTCATAACTAATTAGTATTAATCAAAAGTACAATAGAACAATTAAAAAGATTCTTTCACGATTTCAATCTTTGATTAGCGTTTTTTCCTCTTTGATTGATCAGAAGAGAAGAAGTTTTCAGGCGCTGCGATTGGATGATTTTAATAAATCTTCTTGCTTTTGATTGGTTAATGAAGACCGTGCTTGGTGGTGAGTGGGAGACCAATAATGAGTTCGTTGTGAAAGGGTGTGGTGCTTGATCTATGGTCGAACCTCGTAGCGGCGACGGACCGATGTGTAACCTGATCGGTCGCCGCTGGAAGTTAGGCATCGCCCAACGATTTTTGGAGAAGTCGAGCAGGCTGTATATAGAGCCCCAGCGATGCCTGGGCGGTGCTCTGTCGATTTCCCGTCGTATGCCAGTCGATTATAAGTCAAAACTGGGCGAAATCGGGGAGCTTCTCCGGGCGGCGTCCCGGCAGTGACCGATTGATGACCCACCGATTCCCGAGCGGTCTCCAACCGGCCACCGGCTGATTTAAAAGAAATTGCCCGGCGGCCGGCCGGCCGGTGGTCGGCGAGGTACCAAAATATGCTCGGTGCCCGGGCGGTCGCCGCCCGGACCCCGACCTAATCGAGCGTTCGCCTTCGAGCGATTTAGGTCAAAATCGAAGCGGCTAGGTCGAAGGCTGCCGACCGATTATGAACTCGCCGCCCAGTGACCGACTGATCTCCCAGCGGTGACCGGGCGGCGACCGCACGGCAGTCTTTGACCTAGCGGCTTCGATTTTTGACCTAAGGCGCTCGACGGCGAACGCTCGATTAGGTCGGCTTCCCTCAGCGACCGCCCGGGCACCGAGCGTATTTTGGGCGGAGAGTGAAAAGTGAGCATGCGCCGCCGAATTTTAACTCCGCGCTAAAACTTCAGCGGCGACCGACCGAAATTGGCTAAAAACTCGCCATCCGGCCGCCGAGCCGGATACTTTTTGTGGTTGTGACCATAGCTTAAGGGACGCGTAGTCAAGAAAATACATACATATACCAAGGTGGTCCTTGAAAGCATCTACATGATATACTACGCGTACCGCTTCATATAGCCATAATTGCCACCCTCTCACTTAAAAAGTCGACCACGTCATCCACAATCCACGACACTGTGTTAAACATGTCTAAGGTCGGGGTGATACCAAAGAATGACGCCATCAATGTCTTGCACCCTGCAAGTTTTTCACTTTCTTCTGTGAATCAGAAGAAGCTCAAACCAGTAACCCCCTCCTCGACTCCTTGCATTGAGGGTGAGTGTTAACATTCGAGATCTGTACTTTTATTATTTGTAGTGTTGATACTAACTTCCCGCCCTTAGAATAGAGTATATTTGCATTAATAGATGCAATGCAAGTGAATTGCGTGAGACCCCCACCCCCCTAGGCATCATAGGCATCTGATGGCAGAAAACACGAACATTCATATCAGTTACGGTAGGGGAAAAGGCGGGACGTCATTTTTATTTAAAAAGTTGATACATTTTGATGAATGTTACTTTGAAGCAGGTTCGAAAACTATTTAATTTAGGTGGGAAGCGCTTTGCTACACTGTTAGAACAAGTATTACAATTTTTAATCAAGTTGGTTAAAATTTTAATCAACCACGGATTACCAGGTGAATCACACAATCGTTGGTTAAACTTTAACCAACAGCCTGTTGATTAAAATTTAACCTGTGGTTGATTAAAAATTTAATCTTTTGTTGGTTATTTATGCTTTGTTCGGGGCTGATTCACATTATGTTGGTTAAACTTACATGGGCCGTTGGTTAAAATTGTAACCATTGTAGGTTAATTCTTTTTTGATTCACACGATGTTGGTTAAACTTGGTTACAGTTATAGCCACTGTTGGTTAAACTTACGGGGGTTTGGAGGTCTTATCCTCGTGTTTGCAGGTAAGAAATTGTTTAATATGTTTATCATCAATGCTAAGATTGTAAGGAAGAAGTGAAATAAGGTTCTTGCTCAAATTAAAAACGCTTTTTGTCCCGGCCCGCAGGTTGTAGCTCAGCTCAGCCAGTAAATGTAACGGATGACCTACCCAAATTGCATGCATAAAGACGTTTCACTTTATGATGACATCTTATTTTATATTTAATTGTTTTAAACAATTAGATACAATTAGATTAAAAAAATAAGATTATTATTCATGCATGCAATTTGGGTAGGTGATCCGTAATAGGCCTACACTTCTCCTTTTGTAATTTGGTCTGCCTCCTTCACGGTTGAAGATTCTTGCAGACTGATGAGTGTGTGTGTACTGTGCTTACGAGAGAGCCAGGTGCACGGTGCAAGTGAAATGTTACTTATTGGTTGAGCTACGTACAGCCTAGGGGACACAAATCGTTTTTGATTTGAGCAAGAACCTTATTTCACTTCTTCCTTACAATCTTAGAATTGATGATGATAATATTAAAATAATTTCTTACCTGAAAACACGGAGATAAGACCGTCCAAACCCCCCATTTCTCAGGTCCTCGCGACAACCTCCATTGTTAATTTTGTCGCACGCGTAAACTGCATGTACTTTGCATGTACTTTATTTGTATGTTGAGCGATCGCTAGCTACGCGCTTCGATATCGTTCCGTTGGGTCACGTGACCAGTACTTTAATCAACATTGATTAAACTTTAACCAGAAGGGGGCTATCATTACTGTCGGAATTTTGTTTTTAATCCATGCTGGGTTACAATTTTTGCCAACGACTTAGACTTAACCAACATAGGTTAAAAGGAATAATTTTGATCAACACTGTTTTTAACCAACGCAAGATTAAAAGTAAATTTTAATCAACACTACATTTTTAACCAAGGTTGAGCGTTTTTTAATCAACAATTTTTTAACCCGCAGTTTTTTAATACTTGTTTTAACAGTGTATAGCCAAGATATCCAGAGAGGTCCCATACGTGAACATTCGAGAATAGTACAACATGAAAGGTAGCAGAAGTGTTATCAATATATCGGGCAGATAATTGGTGGAAAATTGGTCGAGGCTAAATTTCAAGTCAAATATGCTGTCAAAGCTCTCAGTAACATGTAGGAACAGTTTTACAAGTTGATATTAGGTTTATTTTTGTTTTGAAAATGCCAATCAAACAACCGAAACCCCTGTGTAAAGCGGGGTATCAGGTCATCCATCCAATGTAGTGTGGTATAATTACCCCTAATCATAGCTAGTCAATAAAACATGTTTCCTCTCTTACCATTCATATTTTATTTAAAAATAGAGGAAGAGTGCGAAAAATACTGTTCAATGTATTTAAAATCAAATGATATGTCCGGTCTTTTCATAACGTCCCGACATCTGGGTCTATAGCAACCTTTATTGTTATTAGAGTAGACGTTATTGCTTTTCTTAAGACACGTTGAAATATATGTTTCTTGTAGTATCCAATCAGTAAAGACACAACATTGTATTGAAAAAAGGTAACACATCGACTGAGAGCAAATAAATGTTACAAATGGGTTTGGAATCGCAAGTTGCAAGCATAAGATTTGTGTTAATGAAAAAATAATATCTAAGACAAACGTAAGTGCATGTTGATGTTTAATGACCTTTATTCTTATGAGGACACACTATTATTAACGTTTTGCTTAACATCTCAACGTCTGTCCTTTGCCCTAGACATTATTTTTCTTTAAGTAAAAAATTAATAATCTTTTGCAGTTAGCGATTTCAATACATGTTACAACATGTATTTGTTCTCAATCGGTATTGTTATCTTTGTTATCATTACGCTTTAGTGTCTACGCTGATTGTGTAGACAGCCGCTGAATAAGCTTGGGGGGGGGGGGGGGAGGGGGGGAGGGGTAAGAGCACTGTTTAAAATTTTGTTTAATATTAAAAACAAAATTGGGGGGGGGGTCCTCAGAATCACACACAGAAAAAAAATAAGGGGGGGGGGTTCGACCCCCTGTGTACGCGCCTGTAACTAGCTACCTGCGCACTATACTAGCATGCACTGCACTAGTCTGCCGAATCAAAAACAAAACGCGCGCCAGCAGCTAACAAGCGAGCACAAGCGATTGCCCAATAATTCTTCACTTCCGGCATGGGCCCGCCACAGCGAGTGAATTCACCGGCAGTATGAAAGCGACAGCAGGGAAAACGGCGGTTTCACCTTTGATGAAAGTGACTCCGATGAAAGTTTGAAAGTACTGAAAAGACTGAGAAAAAAAATACAATTAGTTTTTTGAACATGTAACCATATAAAGGTAGTTGTCAATCTTGTCTGAAATTGTTTTATTATAACGAGAGACAAATTCGTACCGTGTCTGTATAGAAAAAACAACAACAACGTCTTGACAGACAGTAAAAGGAGGCGCGAAAGCTCAGTCGGTAGAGCAGTGGTCTCGTAATCAGGTGACCCGGGTTCGAAACCAAGGCGATTTGGAATACCAGTTGAAACCAGTAGGCAACTGGTACCAGTTAAAACCAGTAAGTCAACTGGTACCAGTTGAAACCAGTAGGTTCAACTGGTTTTTAACATGGAAATTGAAACAACGCTTACTGGGACCACTTTATTTACTAGTTGAATTACCAGTTGATTTACCAGTTGATTTACCAGTTGAATTACCAGTTGATTTACCAGTTGAATTACCAGTTGAATTACCAGTTGATTTTCCAGATGATTATCCAGTAATCAATCAACTGATAATCAATAATCATTATTAGCATCTGGCCACCGACTTGACCACATATACTGACTTTTGCAATTACCCCATCACAATGATCATTTGAAGTAGATTACAGATGTGTATTATGTGAGTTGACATTTATAGTTCTTGCATACATATATACAAATTTATACACTTTGTTTCTGGTTAGTAATTACATATATCAATATATCTAATTTTACGTCTTAAATTAGATGAAAAACATGATCAGACATGTGTAATATATTTGTCAATAATTAACTGAGAAAACATAAATCACAAAATTGATGTGCATTGTCACAGCATTGTTTTGACAGATCATGATAATTATATTTTTAATTATATGTTTCTCTATATTTCCCCAAAATATTGACGAGGCCTCGGCTCCCCTCCCCCAAGAAAGATATACGGACAAATAAAAGAAAGTGTAGGAAAAATAAAAGGAAATTTCCATACGTTTTAAAATACGTTTTTTGAAGCTTAATATTATCTTTTGTGGTAATGATTTCACCGATTTGTGAGTATGTCAAGTCATTATTTCGGTACGTTTAATGGGGCAGATTATCATGGCTTAATAATACCGATAGTACGGCCTAAAGCCAGCACATTATTTGTTCTCCTTTCTTGGTGGGAGGCTATCTAACAAATAAAAATAATTTGAATCGGTAGAGACAGTTTAGAATGAAACAAGAAATATGTATGATTACGTGTTGTAAAATATTTTAATGGCTGAATTTTCTTACGTTTACCCTCCCATTGAACAAACAAATATTTGATTTAAGACATTTTTATTACACCAATGAAGGTTACTTTGCTCTCATATTTCAACCACCCGCTACTAAATAGGCTCATAAATGACCATGCATGCAAGTATTGGAGTAATGATCGGGCGGGGAAACGGCGCGGACATGTACGTCTCCCCACAATTTTGTTTGGGGGTGGGAGCGTCCCCTGGAAATTTAAAAACTTAATGAAAGAAAATGAGTTATAAGTCTATGACATCATACATATGCCAGAGGAAGTAAGTTTTATTACTAATAAATGAATACAATCTTCTCACTTGATCGCTATGCTCCCTTGCATCTTAAACTTGAACTTCAGAACATTGTAGAATACAGCTGTTAACCATTGTAAATAGATAGCGAGATATTCTAGTTTGTCCTTATAGTAGCTATAGAGAGGTGTTATAACATTTACTACGGCATGCAGGCTAGCGGCCGGACGCCCCCATGACAGTGTTCAAAGGAGGTGCCCCCTTCCACCTAAGACATTTTGGGAATTTGTCACACAATATTATGAATTACTTAAACGCTAAAAGATGGTGGATAGATGTATTAAGAGGAGACTTTGATTTGCCTGTGTAATCAAAGTATTATAAAATGCCAAATTCCAAACTCCAAACAATATACGCTACGAAGGGGTGGAAATAAGTATTAAGATAAGACCTTGATTTGCCTGTGTAATCTAAGTGCTCTAAAATGCCAAATTCCAAACTCCAAACAATATACGCTACGAAGGGGTGGATACATGTATTAAGAGGAGACTTTGATTTGCCTGTATAATCAAAACACTCTAAAATGCAAAATTCCAAACTACCAACAAATTACGCTAAGAAGTAGTGGATACATGTATTAAGAGGAGACTTTGATTTGCCTGTGTGATCAAAGTACCCTAATAAAAATACTTTATAAATACCAAATATTTGTACTTCAACAGAATAAGAACAAATGTAAACGTAATAAAAAGTGTGATTCTTCAAAATTATTCGCATCCCATGACTAATGCTATTTTTAAGCCTTATCTTCATCATACTTGTTATCAGTTACAATTGCCAAACAAATTTGTTCACAGCCGATTGACAAATGCAAGGATTACAGTAGCATATAATATTATCAAATATTGTACTTTGTCACTGATAATACTTTTTAAGAAACAGGGACCTAATGGATGCCTGCTGTTATTCACATTCATATCAGTTTATTTACACAGTGCAACGGTGCGTATTAATTCTCATATTCTTTTCTTCATGCTTGCCATTCTTTCGCACTGTAAGCATACATATAATGTGGGTTGCTTTTGAAATTGTAGAGGCCTATCACTGCCAAATGTGCAGTAGTTTCGAAGTTGGACTATAATTATCTAACTCGGCGCCATTTGATTGCGTCTGAAGCACAAATCAGGAGTAGATATTGATGAATTATTCTTCTTTCGACAAGGTTTTTATTATCGACTCAGATTCTCTACGTTGTCAATGTTCTTTTGGAATTTATATTACGAAGCTTAGAATAGCAGCTAGATTGGGTGAGATAATATTGTGTGTCGCTGTGGTGGAGTATGGCAAATTTGGGATTTTCAACATGGAAGTGAGATAAAAGTGTAAAAGAGAAGAAACGAGTGTATGCGGGTAGACTATGTAGTTTGGGGTGTATTTCTAACTTTGTGATAGGAAATGTTTGAGGCAAGAAGTTAAGCTAGTCTTTCTAGATAGGGAGAATTAATTAGCACCTAATTAGCGCTTAATTAGGAGTTCCTTCCGCCATTTCCGGCTTTAATTAGCGTTTTTTCGTTGTTGACCCATTTTTGGTTGATTAGCATTAATTACAATAATAAAAGCCTAATTACGAGATCTTTCCGCCATTTCTGTCTTTAATCAGCCCTTTTACTCTTTGACCTATTCATAACTAATTAGTATTAATCAAAAGTACAATAGAACAATTAAAATATTCTTTCACGATTTCAATCTTCGATTAGCGTTTTTTCCTCTTTGATTGATCAGAAGAGAAGAAGTTTTCAGGCGCTGCGATTGGATGATTTTAATAAATCTTCTTGCTTTTGATTGGTTAATGAAGACCGTGCTTGGTGGTGAGTGGGAGACCAATAATGAGTTCGTTGTGAAAGGGTGTGGTGCTTGATCTATGGTCACACCTCGTAGCGGCGACGGACCGATGTGTAGCCTGATCGGTCGCCGCTGGAAGTTAGGCATCGCCCAACGATTTTCGGAGAAGTCGAGCAGGCTGTATATAGAGCCCCAGCGATGCCTGGGCGGTGCTCTGTCGATTTCCCGTCGTATGCCAGTCGATTATAAGTCAAAACTGGGCGAAATCGGGGAGCTTCTCCGGGCGGCGTCCCGGCAGTGACCGATTGATGACCCACCGATTCCCGAGCGGTCTCCAACCGGCCACCGGCTGATTTAAAAGAAATTGCCCGGCGGCCGGCCGGCCGGTGGTCGGCGAGGTACCAAAATATGCTCGGTGCCCGGGCGGTCGCCGCCCGGACCCCGACCTAATCGAGCGTTCGCCTTCGAGCGATTTAGGTCAAAATCGAAGCGGCTAGGTCGAAGGCTGCCGACCGATTATGAACTCGCCGCCCAGTGACCGACTGATCTCCCAGCGGTGACCGGGCGGCGACCGCACGGCAGTCTTTAACCTAGCGGCTTCGATTTTTGACCTAAGGCGCTCGACGGCGAACGCTCGATTAGGTCGGCTTCCCTCAGCGACCGCCCGGGCACCGAGCGTATTTTGGGCGGAGAGTGAAAAGTGAGCATGCGCCGCCGAATTTTAACTCCGCGCTAAAACTTCAGCGGCGACCGACCGAAATTGGCTAAAAACTCGCCATCCGGCCGCCGAGCCGGATACTTTTTGTGGTTGTGACCATAGCTTAAGGGACGCGTAGTCAAGAAAATACATACATATACCAAGGTGGTCCTTGAAAGCATCTACATGATATACCACGCGTACCGCTTCATATAGCCATAATTGCCACCCTCTCACTTAAAAAGTCGACCACGTCATCCACAATCCACGACACTGTGTTAAACATGTCTAAGGTCGGGGTGATACCAAAGAATGACGCCATCAATGTCTTGCACCCTGCAAGTTTTTCACTTTCTTCTGTGAATCAGAAGAAGCTCAAACCAGTAACCCCCTCCTCGACTCCTTGCATTGAGGGTGAGTGTTAACATTCGAGATCTGTACTTTTATTATTTGTAGTGTTGATACTAACTTCCCGCCCTTAGAATAGAGTATATTTGCATTAATAGATGCAATGCAAGTGAATTGCGTGAGACCCCCACCCCCCTAGGCATCATAGGCATCTGATGGCAGAAAACACGAACATTCATATCAGTTACGGTAGGGGAAAAGGCGGGACGTCATTTTTATTTAAAAAGTTGATACATTTTGATGAATGTTACTTTGAAGCAGGTTCGAAAACTATTTAATTTAGGTGGGAAGCGCTTTGCTATAGCCAAGATTTCCAGAGAGGTCCCATACGTGAACATTCGAGAATAGTACAACATGAAAGGTAGCAGAAGTGTTATCAATATATCGGGCAGATAATTGGTGGAAAATTGGTCGAGGCTAAATTTCAAGTCAAATATGCTGTCAAAGCTCTCAGTAACATGTAGGAACAGTTTTACAAGTTGATATTAGGTTTATTTTTGTTTTGAAAATGCCAATCAAACAACCGAAACCCCTGTGTAAAGCGGGGTATCAGGTCATCCATCCAATGTAGTGTGGTATAATTACCCCTAATCATAGCTAGTCAATAAAACATGTTTCCTCTCTTACCATTCATATTTTATTTAAAAATAGAGGAAGAGTGCGAAAAATACTGTTCAATGTATTTAAAATCAAATGATATGTCCGGTCTTTTCATAACGTCCCGACATCTGGGTCTATAGCAACCTTTATTGTTATTAGAGTAGACGTTATTGCTTTTCTTAAGACACGTTGAAATATATGTTTCTTGTAGTATCCAATCAGTAAAGACACAACATTGTATTGAAAAAAGGTAACAAATCGACTGAGAGCAAATAAATGTTACAAATGGGTTTGGAATCGCAAGTTGCAAGCATAAGATTTGTGTTAATGAAAAAATAATATCTAAGACAAACGTAAGAGCATGTTGATGTTTAATGACCTTTATTCTTATGAGGACACACTATTATTAACGTTTTGCTTAACATCTCAACGTCTGTCCTTTGCCCTAGACATTATTTTTCTTTAAGTAAAAAATTAATAATCTTTTGCAGTTAGCGATTTCAATACATGTTACAACATGTATTTGTTCTCAATCGGTATTGTTATCTTTGTTATCATTACGCTTTAGTGTCTACGCTGATTGTGTAGACAGCCGCTGAATAAGCTTGGGGGGGGGGGGGAGGGGGGGGGGGAGGGGTAAGAGCACTGTTTAAAATTTTGTTTAATATTAAAAACAAAATTGGGGGGGGGGGTCCTCAGAATCACACACAGAAAAAAAAATAAGGGGGGGGGGGGGGTTCGACCCCCTGTGTACGCGCCTGTAACTAGCTACCTGCGCACTATACTAGCATGCACTGCACTAGTCTGCCGAATCAAAAACAAAACGCGCGCCAGCAGCTAACAAGCGAGCACAAGCGATTGCCCAATAATTCTTCACTTCCGGCATGGGCCCGCCACAGCGAGTGAATTCACCGGCAGTATGAAAGCGACAGCAGGGAAAACGGCGGTTTCACCTTTGATGAAAGTGACTCCGATGAAAGTTTGAAAGTACTGAAAAGACTGAGAAAAAAAATACAATTAATTTTTTGAACATGTAACCATATAAAGGTAGTTGTCAATCTTGTCTGAAATTGTTTTATTATAACGAGAGACAAATTCGTACCGTGTCTGTATAGAAAAAACAACAACAACGTCTTGACAGACAGTAAAAGGAGGCGCGATAGCTCAGTCAGTAGAGCAGTGGTCTCGTAATCAGGTGACCCGGGTTCGAAACCAAGGCGATTTGGAATACCAGTTGAAACCAGTAAGTCAACTGGTACCAGTTGAAACCAGTAGGTTCAACTGGTTTTTAATATGGAAATTGAAACAACGCTTACTGGGACCAGTTTATTTACTAGTTGAATTACCAGTTGATTTACCAGTTGATTTACCAGTTGAATTACCAGTTGATTTACCAGTTGAATTACCAGTTGATTTTCCAGATGATTATCCAGTAATCAATCAACTGATAATCAATAATCATTATTAGCATCTGGCCACCGACTTGACCACATACTGACTTTTGCAATTACCCCATCACAATGATCATTTGAAGTAGATTACAGATGTGTATTATGTGAGTTGACATTTATAGTTCTTGCATACATATATACAAATTTATACACTTTGTTTCTGGTTAGTAATTACATATATCAATATATCTAATTTTACGTCTTAAATTAGATGAAAAACATGATCAGACATGTGTAATATATTTGTCAATAATTAACTGAGAAAATATAAATCACAAAATTGATGTGCATTGTCACAGCATTGTTTTGACAGATCATGATAATTATATTTTCTGTGAAAACATGCAAATTAATCATGAGTATGCATAAGATACATTGAACTGGTTTTTCAACTGGTAAATCAATTGGTATTCGTACTGGTTTTCAACTGGTAAATCAACTGGTAATCATCTACTGGTTTTCAACTGGTAAATCAACTGGTAATCATCTACTAGTTTTCAACTTGTAAATCAACTGTTAATCGTACTTGTTTTCAACTGGTAAATCAACTGGTAATCATCTACTGGTTTTCAACTGGTAAATCAACTGGTAATCATCTACTGGTTTTCAACTGGGAAATCAACTGGTGATCATCTACTGGTTTCAACTGGTAAATCAACTGGTAATCATATACTGGTTTTCAACTGCGATATCAACTGGTACTACTGGTTTTTAACTGGTAAAGCAACTGGTAAATCAACTGGTAATATCATCTTGTCTCAGATGTCGACTGGTATTTATACTGGTTTCCAAATTGTATCAACTGGTATCAACTGGTACCAGTTGAGACCAGTTGAGACCAGTTCAAACCAGTAGATACCAGTTGGAAATCCCTACTGGTTTCAACGGGTATCAACTGAAATTTCGACCTGCATGGGAAGGCATTAATCCTCATTACCAGGTCCCTCGGAGAGGAAATAAAGCCATCGGCCGTCTGGTAGCTTACTTACAAGTATTTGTACTTTCTTAGCAGTCAGGTAAAATAACCTCCACCACCAAGTCGTTGAAATAAACCAAAAACAGAACAGTTCAAAGGTGTTGATGCTTTTTTGCATCAAGTTTTGAAGTGAAAGCTGAAAGATTCATGCAAAATGATTTAAAAAGTAAACATTATAAAACGTTCAAAGAAACTGCAAGTCGCCTTTGCAGATATCCATTCCTAAATATTTGAAAACGATGAAAGTTATTCTCAATCTAATATTTTATCCATCATCACTACTTATTGTCTACATTGGACGTGACGAGAGAGAGAGAGAGAGGGAATTTATTTGATATGTCTATGAGGTATTAAACAGTGACACTATGTATACGTACATTGTATACACATGTCCACTGCTATCTAAAATGCTCTGGGAAATTCAAATAATAATAATAATATTCAGCTTTTATACCGCGCTTAATACATCTCGTCTCTAAGCGCTTTACAGATATACTATTACTCCGGTCATTGGATTAAGTGCTTGCCCGCAAAGAATGTGTACACAATCTCCACTGTCTGGGGAGCATTCCAGCCAAGCGTTACTTGACGCTCAAAAACTATTTGACCAACGATGACGGTCGTATCCTACCGGGTGCCCATTTTAACACTTGGGTGGAGAGAAGGAAGTGTAGGTTAATATCTTGCCAAAGCATATTAGTGCCTTGTCGGGATTGGTCCCTCGACCTTCGCATCTCCAGTCAAGCGCCTTAAACTACTTGACCACGACACTCCCACATATGTTTCATGGCATTGCCTGGAATTTGGATTGCTTCAATTTTGGTCTAGTTTGTTCGACAACTCTGCCGATGTAGTAACAAGAAACTCAATTGACACCCTATCTTCGTCATCATCTTCTGCCTTCTCTCTCTCCAGTGACTGCCCTATAATATACTGCCCTTGGCTCTCCCATTGCCACGTCATCTCCTGCTAAAAACAAACGCAGGAATCATAAAGGGGAGGAAAAGGCAGTGTTGTGTACATTAACCATCAATTTTCAAAGTATCAAAAGCAAAAAAGAGGAACCTGGAGCTGTCATTTATTCCACCAACCCAGATATTATCATTAGAATGGAAACATGGTTAAATACACATGTACACAGTTCTGAAATATATCCAGCTGTATATAATTTTATCGGAAAAGATCGGCAATACAGGTATGAAGGTGGTGTCCTTGTTTCCACAAGGAACAATCTCACCTTTGAACGGTTAACTTGCGACATCCAGTGTGAGAGTGTGTTCATGAAAGTATCACCGAGTGGACAAAATCTTTAGTGGCAGGTGGCATTGTACCGCCCCCTTCTGGTGATGCTGAGTACTTGGAAACTATTTGCTCTTAAGTTGAGAGCACTTGCAAACAACACAGGAACTCTGTGATATTGATAGGCGGGGGTAATAACTTACCAGGGTTTTTTGTTTCTCAAAGAATTAGACATGAACCTAAAAGTCTCTCGTAAGTGGCGTAGTTACGAGAGACTTTAGTTACGAGAGTCTTTAGTTACGAGAGACTAGTCTATTTCACAAAGAAAAATCTACACATAAAGGTCTCCCGTAAGTCAAAAGTCTCTCGTCAAGTTCTGAGAGGCTCAAGACGTCTATTAAGTATTCAAAGTCTCCGGTATCTATACAGAAGAAGATTTACTGATGATAGTTAAAGACTTGTATATTGCAGAAAAGGCGTAGATAGTAGGGTTTCTTATGGTATACTACCGTAATGAATAGTCTCTCCCTCTCTCTCTCTAAGTGCTATATCGATTGACATTGGGAATCATGCTGTTCCACAATCTATTAGAACCACTCCCAGTTCTTTCACTTTCACTCTCTTATGCGATTTCTGCAGACTGTCCATCCAAAGTATCCTTCTTCTCCCCCTACTCCTCCTTCCCACAATTTTCCCTGTCAAAGCAAGATTCTTTAGTCCATCTTTACGTGTAATGTGGCCCATGGACTTCAACTGCCTAATCAACATCTCACGTATCATTATCCTTTGCACTCCAGCCCTTCTTTAAAACTTTAAAATAATTCCACGCAATTTTGTTATTAATGTTAAATTACTGAAGTGTTAATTATGCTTGATAATGACCTCATTTCCCCCCAAACAAATTATAGAGCTTTATTTTTTTTTTCCCGAAATATAGAGATCAATGAAAATTTATTTGGCTCAATGAAATAAAACAAAGAAAGAAATAAGTAAGTGAATGAAGACTAGAAACTATATGGTTTTCCACGTATACTTTGAATACTAGGTGACTGATAACGTTTACATTTCACAAACAGGACACACTCATGATTCCTGCAAAGTTCTACATACATTGATTTTGTCTGCAAAAGGGATACACTCTCTTTAAAGTTGGTGTGTCCCTTTTGCAGGCTGAAAATATAAAGTCGTATATTCAATTGTTAAGAATAGATAATACCAACTAAAAACTCCTCTTCAAGGAAGCAGTTCTAATTTGTACTCCTTCCCTGAATTTTTATCAAATTCCATGGAGCGTGGTCGACGCGGTAGTTGAATTACAATAAAATTAATATTTAATCTATTCACTTCTCATTCCCAAGTTAATAGTCCATTTGCTCTAAAATGTGAACATGTGTAGTTTCATGTCAAAGAGCTCTAGCCATGCAATATGTTTTAGGAACGGTGTGCAAATGAAGGCTACCAACTCGGCGTGTCTCTTTTGCAGACAGAAATACAAAGTGGTGTAAATCTATATAATTACGTTTGGCCTCCTAAAGTGTTTGTTTTTATTTGAAAGCTTGAATTATCTCTTCTTTGAATACAGCATGTGGGATGGGTGCACCAGCCCTATTACATACCGAATATTTTTTTTGGCTTTGTTGTTCTAAGGATTTGTATTCATTCATTGTGACATTGTCATAATACGTCTCCAATATGAATACAGTTGTAAAACGTTTATCCCTTTCTATGCCATCCTATTCAAGGATCGGTCTTCCATTGTGCTAAAAGTCCTCGGGAAGGCGGGGGTGGGAGGAGAGGACTTATGTTTAATTTAGTCTCACATATGACATTTCTCTATCTTTTTAGAAGAATAAAAGGGTGGGTTAGGGTTAAGTTTACGATGATAAAAATTTAAATGCATTAAAAAAAAAAAAACATTAACAGACGATGGTAATCGTGACGGGTATATAGAACAGTGACTCAAACATCAGCCACTATGAACCAAAACCTTTTTTTCTTCCAGTCACATAATTAGGAACAAGAAAGCCATGATAGATGCCATAATGGAGACAAATCTTTGAGTACATTTTAGAACATAAGGCTATCAAAGTTATCAATTACATTTTTAAATGTATAAACTCACATTTTAATGCAACTGTGTTTTAATATCTTTTCAGCAGAAAGGAGAAAAATGTCGGATGATTCAACTACAAAATTGGCTGGCCCATCCAAGGTTTGTTTTCTTTCTACCATTTGTCCACGTTTATGCACAACATGACCTTTTACTATTTTAACAGGCAACGAATTTCGTTGCCATAAGTATGGTTACAAAATATTTTTGAAATTCCGGTGAAAGCTATACATGTAAATTAAGGAGGCAAACATCTCGTGTAATCTACTTTGTCAGATAAATTTTGGATCACATGCTCTGCTCTAAACTCTTTGAGATCAGCGAGCTGCCCGACCCAGAGTTGGTATCAAAAGAAGATTATATCCCTTCTATGAATATTCGGGAGTATTCTAAATACATGATTGGTTAATTGGTCCTTACGTGATAAAATATAATTTCACTAGGAAAAAAAAATCTCTGCCAGAGCTCCGAATAGTTTTCACTTTTTTTGTGCTGGGCAGAACTGCGCATGCTCTATTTACTATATTCTTTAAGGGCACTACTGCGCATGTTCACTATTCGTTTTTAGAATTTGTGTCAAAATCGAACGCACAGACGACCGGCTGAGCGAATCCTTATACGGACTGATCATAACCTTGCGGCCGCAGTATCGGCGCAAGTCACCGGTACATTAGACCGGTGCTATATAGCGCTCGATCCAGATCAGCTGGTAGCTAATCGGTTCGGATCGGATATGTAAACAAACATGGCGGCCTCCGAAGAATTTCGCTTTGACCTCTTACAAGGGGCAGATATCGTCGAGTTTATTGCTTCCACTGACGGCTCGAATACGAAGAAAGTGATCAAGTTTGGTTTGGGTGTTTTTCGTGAACTCTGCAAAGTGACTATACGTCACTTTTGAGGAACTCTAAAATCAAGATTTGGACAGAGTTTTGGTGAGATTCTACATTGGTGCCAAAAAAAAAACGAGGAAAGGATTACTCTGGGAAAAGAATGTCATCAATCAGATTTGGACTGCAACGCGCCACTTCATTTTAAGCAGGGATGTAGACATAATAAAAAGCGGTGAGTTCAGTCGTTCCAATCGCGCTTTCAAAGCAAAAATAGCAATGCTGAAATCAATTGGCAAAGAGAAGGGGAAACATCACCCTCCAATTAGTGATGTTGATTTGAACAAAATCGATGAACATTTGAACTTGTCAGAACCCAAGGGTCTTCAGCGCAGAGCGTTCATTGCCTGTATGCTACAATTCGCAAATCATGATTATGAGGAAAACCCAATACTACACAATGAAAACTCATAGTCCGAATATTCCACTCTACTTGACAAAGCCACAAAAAATCATGCTTCGGAATCCCTTAAAGAGCCAGGGTGGAGGGATGCACGCCCGCGGAGATGCTGACGAGGTGTGTCCAACCAAATTCGTAAAACAATACTTGGCTAAACTCCATTCCGATTGTTCATTTATATGGCAACACCCAAAACAGAAACCCAAAGCTGGGAAACAGAAGTGGTATGACAATGTATCGATCGGTGCGCACACCCTAAGGAAGCAATTCTCAGTCGAATCTACACGAATCAATCATTCACAACGAGCTACAAGTGTCACTCGTCTCGATCATGCTGGCTTCACTTCCAGAGACATTATTAATGTATCCGACCACAGGTCAGAAAATTCGATCAAAAACTATTCGCGAACCAGTGACAAAAATAAGATTGCTATGTCTAAGGTGATCTCGACAAGAGCATCAACGTCACCATCCGCAAAACTTGATGCCAGCGAGGTTCCATCAACATCGCGTGGAGCTAAAGTTCACGTAGAACTTGCTGAGTGTCAGTGGCATGTCTCGAGAACCAGCTGATAAGTCGGCCTCGTTCACCGATGCTACCGTATCGGATGACGTTGATGAAACATATGATTTTTAACATATGATTTATAAATATAGTTCAACTAAAAATAGACCCCCCAATTCCTCAAAAAATTAAAAATAATAATTATAGAAAATAGGCAAAAAGAAAAGGAATTAGCGGGGGAGAGGGGCACTTTATCCATTCACTTCAGAAAATGGGACAACTTCCACAGTTAAGGACGGCGAGGCAAATACTTCTTTCTCAGACTCAGACATTTTTTAAATATAATTTGTGTGGTGTGTCTGTCTGTCTGTGCGTAAGGCTTTGATTTATAATATTCATTCAGTATAATTGATTCGAAAACATTATGTACTGTGAATTAATTAAACTATCTTATGTATTTTTTGAGGGAGGTATCAATTTTCTTTATATTTTGATATGTTATGTAAATCAATGAAGCTGAAAGTTTTGTTTAAATATTTTGTACTGAATGAATACAATAACAAAAAATGATAAAAAAAATGATAAAAAAATTAAATCTCTCACCAACTAAAAAGGGTGACGTTTTCTATTCCGAGTTCAGTGCCTCTCGAAAATGTAACAAGCTAGAATCTTACCTCGGTCCAGAAGAGCACTTGGTCAGAGTTCCATTTCTAATCTGGATGTGTGGTCCACATTTATAATACGTAACCGAACAAAGAATATTTGTGGTAAATATATTCAGAGTGGTGGTTTTACTGTTCAAGCATTACATGTATATGTTGGAGTTCGGCAACAATCTGCATTGCATATTTGGCATAGTTTACCAACTTTAATTTTCTTCGAGAATTATATTGGAACTATGAATTATTCGTCGTGCAAAGACCATGATCTACACTGTTGGTCATAATGGTGGAATAATTATTTTTACCCCAATTTATTGAATGATTTTGACAATGATTTCTTCCTAATAGATCTAGATAATAGTATACATTCTCAGATTTTATTGAATGACAATTGGGGAGTGTTTGTTTTGCGTGACTGCTAAAACATGTGTGTGCTACTATGCTAATCAACTAGGGAACCTACATCCTTAAGTCATAACTGATAACAATGGGGATTAATGCCTCATAAAAGGGCACTAATATAGCACATCGACACGGTTTTGATCCTGGGGGCTCACAGTAACGAGGCCATTGCTTAGCCAATGAATCATGACTGTACGCAGCGGGCGCTAGGGTACGTCGACGCCCCCACAAAAAAAGAAAAGAAAATGCAATAAATTTTAAATAATTAATTGCATCTTCCTTCAGTCCCCTAAGGGAAAAAAAATCCTCTGTAGGGCCATGCATTATGGTTCAAGCCATGCCCACATAGCATATTTTTTTATGTTGGGGGTCGGGGCAAAATGCAATGAATTAAAACAAAAATATTGCATTTTCTCTGTTTTTTGGTATTTGTGGGGGCGTCGACGTACCCTAGCGGTTCCATGACAAATGCTCCGCCGACGATTGCTCCGCCGACATTTACTCCGTAAAACGCGACAATTGCTCCGCGACATTTGCTCCGCGACATTTGCTCCGACGTCAAATGCTCCGCCGACACTTGCTCCGCCGATATTTGCTCCGCCGACATTTGCTCCGCCGACAATTGCTCCGCCGACAGATGCTCCGCCGACAATTGCTCCGCCGACATTTGCTCCGCCGACAATTGCTCCGCAAAACGCGACAATTGCTCCGGTGACAAATGCTCCTCAAACGACAGTTGCTCCGTCGAAATTTGCTCCGCCGACATTTGCTCCGCCGACTATTGCTCCTCCGACATTTGCTCCACATGAAGCGACAATTGCTCCGCCGACAATCATTGCCCCCTCCTACATTTGCTCCGCATGAAGCGACACTTGCTCCGGTGACATTTGCTCTGCCCAAAAAGTGTCCCATAAAATACAAATGCTACTAATACTACGACAAATGCTTCGCCGACAATATTTTTTTTTTCACGGGTTATTTTCGTTTCTTTTTTTTCTTCATTTTCTGAATGCATTTCATGAGATAATGTAGATGAAATGAAATAAATGGATGTGGGAGGAAAAAGGAGTTACCTAAAAGTTATTTCGAATATACTGAAATAACTTTCCATCTATCACTGTATGTCCCATATAATGTACACTAAACACTCATTACATGTCGTGGGAAGTTTTTTTAAAAAAAGAGCTGCAAGCCACATTCCCCAATACACGCATACCTCCTAGTTAATTTCAAACAGCTCATCAATATGTAAGACCTGACCTCAATGCAAGCAAGCACATGCATCTTACTAGACGCATAGTTCCCGGAACGCCGAAGGCGGCGCTATTCATCGAACATTCTATCGGAAGACACTGTAAATGCTTTCATTAGGAAAGGACCTGTTGTGATTAAAGAGCTCCAGTTTTGTATGATCACGGTTACCTTTTTTCGCTTTAAATACATGGATACAACACTGAACCGTTTTAATTACATATGACTTCCTTGAAATTAAATGACTCGCAGCTAATTAGGAGAATTTATCTGTTTTTTGTCAAGTTGGCTGATTTGATGACGTCATTGGCGATTTATAAGCCATTTATAAGCCATTTCATTGGCGATTTTTTTTTTTGGCGATTTTCACCGTAGGGAACCACCGAACGTGTGTCGGATGTTGCCTCTATTCAAGTCGTCGCACGGTACTGTGTGTCGGATGTTGCCTCTATTCAAGTCGTCGAAATAACCTCTGCGACGCATTATAGCGGTACGGGAAAAAAAATGCGCTACCCGCCGGGCACCAAAATTTGTGAAACATGTCTGCAAAGTAACCTGGTGTGTTTGTAAGTAAACTGAAGTTATTTTATTTTATTATTTTTAATCTCACGCGCATACAGTACAACATGCAACATGTTCATTATATACCGGTATGAATTAAAATTAATGATGAAATACAAATTTGTTTGTGACACTGCACCACTCGCACTGCTGAACCACCCTGTGTGTAGATCTAGTGAAACTTAGCAGCACACAACCCATACTAAAAAAAAGTCTTAAAAATATGATTATTGTAACCAAAACAAATCTCATTCATGAATTATGTGTCTTTCATTATTATCTTGGCTGTTTGGTTATTTTGTATTCACAAGAGCGCTCAAATCTTCAATCCTGAGCACATTCTTGCAAGGCCCTAGTCTAAGTAACAAGTTAAACTCTCCTACTCCTACTCCTAGACCTAGTGCCAATGAGGTGAAACACGACAGTCTTTGACCTCATACTCATAGCTAGGTGACAATAGCGCATATACGGGGTGGTGCATTTGAGGAAAGTCGGCACCCGCGGTAACACACAAATGCACACAATGATAACGACAAGGCTTGCCAGCGGTGTGAGTTGTCTTGTGATTGTATGATTTTTTTCTTTTAATTAAAAACTTTTTTGAGTAAAATTAGTTGTTGATTATTGCAGTTTATATATCACAAATTCATATCTCTGAGGTATAAATTTTGATTAAATTCTTGTCAATTTTGTACAATGATGCTTGAAAGTCTGACTACTCTGGCGGTTTTTCTCCACGTTATTGAGGTCCTAATTCCCCCTAGAGAGCCTCTAAATATGGAATTGTAAAAACCATGCCAATAACCTAGAGGGCCTCACAAAAATATGCTCAAAATTAAAGATTTGAGTGCTCTGGTGAACAAAAAACAACATAACAGCCAAGATTATAATTCATGATTTTTTTTTGTTACAATAATCATATTTTTAAGAATTTTTTAAAATATGGGTGTACATGTTAGTCAGCCAATCCCATCGCAATTTCGCGTATTTTGGCGAAAAAGCTTCTATAAAGCGCAGACTCCAACAAAACAACAGTGGCCATAGTTCAAACTTTACAAATAACCCCCAACTGCGACCCTGGATGTGCTTGGTGCTAGTATACCGATTCCCTGGCAGTGGTCATGACGAGGCCAACATAGATGCCATGAAACATTTTGAGCACCTCTGGCATGCCCTGAATGCAGACGACCACCTACCAGATACTTAAAAAATCTACATCAATGGAAAAATTGTCTTCAACCGCATGCGTACGAGATACCCAAGCCTTGTATGGGAAAACCTAGGTGACGCGTAGCTACGTTTACCTCGTGTAAGTACTTACAATGCTCATGTACACATTTCCAAATATCCAATATTTTCAAATTTGAAGTCACTAGGTGAGAGGATGCATTTCCTTTAGGCAATGCGTCCTCTCACCTCCAAACAACCAGGAACATGGTCATCCCCATCCTTCCAATTTTCATATTGTCCAAAAGAAACATTCCCTCATTCTGGGTACTTTTTAACTACATCATAGCAAGTTTCACTCTACCTCAAAGTCCACTACAACATTCTTCAAAGATAGCTGACAAACTCAAGTGCAATCGGCCACAAGCCCTTGTGCAAATTACATACCACTTATTCCCCGTCTAGTACCAAGTCCCTACTTATATCTACAACTGTGCACGACTAATGTGAAGTGCTCATTCACAGCATACATTGGCATTTAACACATATCTCTGCTCTTCTTAAAATAACAAAAACAAAACAAAACAAAACAGCACCTATGACCACCAAAGAAAGGGGATTTCTCAGTGGCATAGGCCTATATTAAACACATTTCCTAATAGATGTATTATTAACTTTAAACTTTCTATCAATATCAGGATCGACCCTCACTAATGGAATTCAACTGTCTTCACTTTAGGCCAAATAATCCATCTCATGAAATTTCATAGCCACTTAAATGCCCACACAAATCAGAATTACTGTGCCATAATTGAGCAACAACCTGTTCTGCAACCAAGATGCAAACTAATGCAGTATACTCAAAGCACTTTGTAGGAAACTTGAACACATATCTTCTCATCAGTCCACCAATCTACTTCTCTGCTATACCAATACCCAACCCTAGTTCCGACAGCTCTGGGTAAACCATCTGCAAGTAAAGCATTATACAATGTACTAGGTCATCATGGAATTTCTAGAGAACAACAGGGGAGGGATCAAAATAAGCTTTGAAGGGCACTTATACGTAGAGAAGAGAACCCATTCAGACGGTAAAATTAGATGGCAACCTTTCTGCTTATTCCCATTTATACAAATCATTTAGTTGCAGTTTGATGTTAGTTCTTCATGATAAGCCAATTGCTCTTCTTCCGGTGGTTCCGGGAGTCCCTTAAAGTCAGTGAAAACAAAGTACTCGAATGAGACGGGGTGTTTTACACACTAATATATATATATATATATATTTAGTTAAGCGCTTAACTGAAGGAAAGAAACCTATAGAAAACGGACTAGATATTATTAAAAATACTATTCTAAACAAGAATGTACTACATGTACTACATTACGATACAATTTCACAAGAGAAATAGAACTCGAGAGGGGGAGAAGAGAAGAAGTGATGGAAATGAAAGAAGACTAAATAGCATGAGAGGAAAGAAAAGAGCTAGGAAGACAAGAAAAGGGTGTGAAAAGGAAAAAGAGGAGCAAGAGAGAGAGAGAGAAAGTTAGCCTTGAGCTTTGGATCAGCTAATGAGTAATACATGAAACAGATTTTGAGCAGAGTAATTATCTTTCGCCGGAGAACTTGCATAAGGAGCTACAACTTGATTTTTTTTAAATCAAACATTATGGGTAAAAGCAAAAAACGGCTGAGCATTAATTGCACTAGGCATTATGCCTAATTCACACCGACGCCGAATGTCGCGCTTTAAATCGGCGATCAATTCGGCGTCATTTTTTCAAAAAATCTCACGATCTCCTGAGATATGTTATGCTAAGTTCACACCGACGCCGAATTGATGGCGAATTAAATCGGCGAGCAAAGCGGCGGCAAAGCGTAACAAAGCTTAATTAAAGCGTGAAGACCGTAATAGAGCGTGAGAAAGCTTTGAGCAATTCGGGACATTCGGCAAGAGCGCCAAAAATTTAAACTCTGTTAAGCTTTCCTACGCTTTGAGCAAAACTTTGATAAGCTTTGTGACGCTTTGATAAGCTTTAATACGCTCTCCCCGCTTCACGCAATTCGTGACAGATCGCCTCAAATTTTTAAACAGTTTAAATTTTTTTGGCGCTCTTGCCGAATGTCCCGAATTGCTCAAAGCTTTCTCACGCTCTATTACGGTCTTTACGCTTTAATTAAGCTTTGTTACGCTTTGCCGCCGATTTAATGTGCCATCAATTCGGCGTCGGTGTGAACTTAGCATAATTGTCAGAGCAGCATTCATGTCTTCCACGAGGCCGCACTTTTGGATCAGAGAGCAATTTTATTGTCAGCGGAGCATTGTCTTTTACGGGGTACTTTTGGGGAGGAGCAACAATTATTGTCGTAGCAGCTTTTGTATTTTACGGGGCACTTTCAGAGCGGAGCAATTGTCGGCGGAGCAAATGTCGCGGAGCAAATGTCGGCGGAGCAATTGTCGGCGGAGCAAATTTCACCGGAGCAAGTGTCGCTTCAGGCGGAGCAAATGTCGGCGGAGCAACTGTCGGCAGAGCAACTGTCGTTCGAGGAGCATTTGTCACCGGAGCAATTGTCGTGTTTTGCGGAGCAATTGTCGGCGGAGCAATTGTCGGCGGAGCAAATGTCGGCGGAGCAAATGTCGGCGGAGAAAATGTTGGCGGAGCAATTGTCGGCGGAGCAAATGTCGCGGAGCAAATGTCGCGGAGCAAATGTCGCGGAGCAATTGTCGCGTTTTGCGGAGTAAATGTCGGCGGAGCAATCGTCGGCGGAGCATGTGTCGGGTTAGCACGCTAGCGCCCGCTGCGTACAGTCATGATTCATTGGCTAAGCAATGGCCTCGTTACTGTGAGCCCCCAAGATCAAAACCATGTCGATGTGCTATATTAGTGCCCTTTTATGGTATTAATCCCCATTACTGTCAGTTATGACTTATGACGTAGGTTCCCTAGTTGATTAGCATAGTAGCACACACATATGATTTAGCAGTCACGCAAAACAAACACTCCTCAATTGTCATTCAATTAAATCTGAGAATGTATACTATTATCTAGATTTATTGGGAATAAATCATTGTCAAAATCATTCAATAAATTGGGGTGAAAAAAATTATTCCACCATCATGACCAACAGTGTAGATTAATCAATGTACTACATGTAGCAATAATTTGTAGACTTTCACTGTTCGCCATGTTTTCGTCCACCGAGGGTCTCCGATCAAACAGCTTGAGTCTATACAAGTTATTGTGAAAACATAAGGTTAGTCAAAACATGTCTTATGTTTTGTTATTGTTTAAATTAGTTGTAAATAATAGACATAAACAAACAAATACAAAGGATTCAGTTCGAAAGTATAGTGGAAATGATATATGTTCGGAGGGACTGGCATAGTACTATTTTTTTCCGAGAGGCGAAGCTTAGTATATTTGTGTAGTATCTTACTATGTCCGAAATAAGGCATACCAACAGTTTAAAACACCTCCAAAGGAGAGCAATTTGTTTGGTTTTATTCATTGTTACGTGACTAATCACGTAACAATGTGATAGGGTGTAACCAAAACGGGATAATAACTCTTCATCAATGTTGGGTACCCCACCCCCCCCCCCTCCACCTCGCACCATTTTCAGATTTAAGCTTCATATTTTCCTGTTAATATGTCAATTTACATATGTTACTTGATAACACTCAAGCTCTTTAACATGTTTAGACTTTGTTACAATACCCGTATGTAACTTATTCACTAAATCTCATATAATAAGTAGATCAGGGCCCTTTTCATGGTGTTTTTAATACAACTTAACACTGTTTAGAAGATCTACCTGTGCTCAACAAAGCGTATCAGCCATAATTTTGTCCCTTCCTCTAACATCGACCACTCTCAATCCATAAGATTTGAGGAACACGCTCCAACAAAACAGTTTCTGATTCTCATTCCTGTATCACTCAAGGAAAGTCAACATATTGTGATCTATGAAAACAGTCGCATCAGAGGAGTTGCTAAGGGTCACGTCAAAGTGTTGAACTGCTATAATTAGACTAAGGTATTCCTTCTCTACAGTATAGTACCTACGTTTGAGGATATTTAGCTTCTTCGAAAAGTAGCTCACATACAGGCTTCATGAGACCTCTTTTTAAAGGAGAACAACCTAGTCCCACATCACTGGCGTCAGTGTCCGGTTGAAAAGACTTTTCATTTCGGGAGCATGCAACACAGGCTTTGACATGGGCACAGCTTTCTACTTCTGAAAGAATATCTCACAAGGTTCTGACCAATAAAACATTGCCCTCTTCTTGAGGAGCTCAATGAGGGGTGCAACAATGTCACTGAAATTGGGAACAAACTTTGCGGTATAGAACCCGCACATCCGCAGAAATTTCATCACCTTCTTTAATTATGGGGGAAGGAAGTCCACAATAGTTTAGACCTTTGCCTGCCATGGGACAACATGTCCATGTCCAACCACATGACCTATTGAAGTAAGTCACTGTGGCCTTTGCAAATTATCACTTTGCCAAATTCGCAACAATACCAGCATCGGTCAGCCCGGCGAACAAGTCTCCCAAGCAAACGGGTTGATCTCTGACCAAGTATTACTGAAAACTAGGATATCGCCAATATACACCACAACATTGTCAAGTCCGGCAATGACATCATTCATCAGGTGCTGAAACGTTGCCGTGGCGTTTCTAATGCCGAATACATGCTCCGACAACAATTGCTCCGTTGACAAATGCTCCACCGACAAGTGCTCCGTCGACATTTGCTCCGCATGAAGCGATAAATGCTCCTGTGACAAATACTCCCCGATTGATTTTTGCCCCTGGGGTGGGGGGGGGGGGGGGGTAGTCTGCAGGCACAGACCCTAATTTGACACTTAATCAAAAAATCATTGTGCCTTGAAAGAAGTCTAGCCCAGGTACCTACTGGCTGTGTCAGGAGCAGCTACAGTACATGGTCTATGGTAGTCTTATAGTGCTTTTACGACTGACCAGGGTTTGTGCTTGCAGACTAGGGGGGGGGGGGGGGCAAAACCAACAACTTATTTCGCTCTCTCAGTCAAGTTTACCTGCCAGTACCCTTACATGAGATGCACTTTTGTGATGAACTTTGCACCACCTATTTGGTCAACACAATCCTCAATACGAGGTAGAGGAAAATAGTCAGGGATATTGGGTAATCTGTCAGACCAAGAACAGCAGGATGTGCCAGTCAAATGTTTTACTATTAAAGAAGATTTGATTCTTCCTAAGTCTGTAATTAAAATATGAGGCATATCAAAACACCTCCAAACAAGAACAATTGATTTTGGTTTGTTTCTCAATGTTTTGTTCCCTCTTTCCACAAGGTTTTAATCGTTTTAATAAATAAATGGATTTTGAAGGTGTCGGAAGTTCTGAACATTACATGACGCAATGACCATTATTTTATGCTGAACCCACAGTTTGTGTACAAAATAATCATCTGAGATTATGAGAAGCTAAGTTATGACCTCTACCAATAGAAATAATTGCTGAAAATCTTCTACATATTTGTGAAGAAAGTTGGAAGAAATATACATTGTATTGTAAATATGCTATAACTTTTTTTTTTAGTTGATGGAGCAGAAAAGAAGAAAGAGGAAGAGGTTTGATGATTCAACTACAAAACTTACTGGCCCATCCAAGGTTTGTGTGCTTGAGGTTTTCAATTATTTTTCTTCTTTGGGTCCAAGTTTATACCCGACATTACCTTTTTTCTATATGGACAGACCAAAAATATGTCCTTGCCATTATTATGGTTAACATTTTCAATTAAATCGCTTTAAGCTATACATCTAAATTAAGAAGATAAAAAACCTGGATAATCTTTCTTGTAAGAGAAATCAATCTTTCTATTGAAAATGGTGAACTCTTTTGTAACTTGATAGCCAACACATTACTTAGATATATGATTGTATGGCAGTTACTCTTTTTTCCCAAAGATTTATTTATCAGAATGTCTATAATTCCAAAACACTCATTTATTATACCTTTTATATCCCCTTGGGACAACATTTTGGGAAAAAGTGAAACAAGATGGCTCAATAACGGCGAGTTTGTGATAGATGAGTGCAGAATGATGCATGCACGAGGTGGAAATCATGAAAAGGTGTGGGGCTACTGCTGGATCCGGTTATCTCAAAAAGTGTGTTGGGACACTGTTGTGTATTAGTGATAAGGTGCTCCTAGTGAAATTACAGGAAACACCTTTCAACATCTCAATCAAAGTGATTTATGCACCAACAACAGATAGTGCTGAAGAAGATATTAAAGATTAACATAAATTATCAATTAAATATATGATGAAGGGACAAGTTGAATTGGGCAGATCCATTTTCATTACTCTCCCAAAGAAACAGGGAGATGTGGATTGTGAGCAATATACCTTAAGGGCTGTGGGCACGTCAAGCTACTGTGCTTATTTCTGTAGCCCTCCTGCATCTAATATATGTTAATTATGCATTCAATATATTTGTTTAATTCCGTTTATTATCTGTATAAAAGTATATACACTTAAAATATTGTATTAAACCACATCATGAAAATGTATGATGAAAAAAGGAAAAAAGATGCAGAAACCAATACAATTAAATCAAATCAAATCAAAATACCTTGAATATACCTTGAAGGCCACACCTCGCCATCGTGGTAATGAAGATCCCGTAGATAGTGTGGTGTGGCTGGGTTTCTTATAACTCTCTGGCTATAGAGATTTTTCCTATGTCAAGGCGGCTTCTTGTTTTGGCTAGCTTCATGAATGGCCTCTTGTTCTTTCATAGTAATCCAACTGAAAATAATCAGCCTAAGTTATTTTCCATATTACTAAGATCATCTTGAGGGTATTGCTTTCGAGAGAAATAATTAGAATAACTACAAAGATCGGAAGGAAACAATTTTGTTTTTTAGATGATGCGGGCACAAGAAACGCAATATTTGTGGTTACAAATACAATGGAGAGAGCAGTCGAAATGCAGAAGGATGTGTATATGTGTATTTTTGATTATTCAAAGACTTGATAGAGTAAAACATTCGGAGGTTTTTGAAGAGCTAAAAAAGCTCGATATTATAGAGGAAAGTTCTAAGTGGTACAACATCTATATTGGAATCACTTTGCATGCGTCAGGGTAGAAGGGGTGTGTAATGAATATATTAAAGGTGTAGACCAGTTCTGTTGGTGCGATTGCATTGTGAAAGAAACGTTGTGGAATCGATGAGAAAAGGTTGATCATCTAGCATATAAGTATTTGTGTGTACTGCAAGGTTATGGAATCATCATAATGAGACTGCCCAAAACAAATCGGTAGTGACTGTTTCATTGTAGTTTAATTATTATACATTACATACACTCGAATTTTTAACATTTTTGGGCCTGCATGGCTGGTTTTGGTTTTGTCAATATAGACACAAAAATGCTTGAATAAGCATTATCAATATGGCGATGTAAATGCCCTAATTGGTATGTATTCTTAAATTGTGCTTTTGGCCATTGTTTCTTTCGTGCCTCCGACCTAGTGCCCGGTTGAGTTGATTATGTAATGTGGAATATTTTTTGGTGTAGCATTGAAAACTATGCAAATGAGACTGCCCAAAACAAATCGGTAGTGACTGTTTCATTGTAGTTTAATTATTATACATTACATACACTCGACTTTTTAACATTTTTGGGCCTGCATGGCTGGTTTTGGTTTTGTTAATACAGACACAAAAATACTTGAATAATCATTTTGGCGATGTAAATGCCCTCATTGGTATGTATTCTTAAATTGTGCTTTGGTCATTGTTACTTTCATGCATCCGACCTAGTGCCCGGTTGAGTTGATTATGTAATGTGGGATATTTTTTGGTGAAGCATTGAAAACTTTGCAAATGAGACTGCCCAAAAGAAATCAGTAGTGACTGTTCACCCTTACATAAGATGCACTTTTGTGATGAACTTTGCACCACCTATTTGGTCAACACAATCCTCAATACGAAGTAGAGGAAAATAGTCAGGGATATTGGGTAATCTGTCAGACCAGGGAGGTGAAAGAAAAGGAGGCGAAACTCTTGTAATTTATTCAAACGCATTATTGAGTTCTAAAGCGTAACAATGGGATGTGTAACATTCCACTTGGCTTTGAAGTTCCATGCTCCGAACCGCGCTTCCATTGCGGGGACTTTCGGAAGCCAGGCACCAGTTTTATTTTTTATTACAAAATATTAAATTACCGGAAAAATTTCAGTGTAAATCAAAAACTTTATATTGGGATTTTATTGGGAATAGTGCATCAAACAAATTTTCAAATTTAAAACTCCGTCCTTCCTTTAATTTGTGTGCCAGAGTTGGTAAAAGAAAAAATAAATCCTGTCAAAAACTCAATATTTTAGGATGATGCGCTAATTTGTGCATGCTTTAATGTCCCGTTAATTGATCCATGGTTTACAATCTTCAATAACATTAAGTTTGCTAATGCGTGTTTTCGCGTGTTTTTTTGTATTTTTCAAGTTTAAAAAAGGCTGAAAGTACACAAGTTTGTGTTCGCTTGTTCTACTCTTTACACATTCAACAATGGATGAGAAATCATTGGAAGGGACAGCGAACAGTTGCAGTGATACCATTTTCTGATGTAGGAATTCTAACTCCTGAAATTTCATGCGCTCTTTTATCTCACCACCTGGTCAACAGTTGCAGATTAGCGCATAACTTTTCGGCGGCTTGGAGCATGGGGTTAAAGGAGAGCGGCTTGATTCCAGTCCTTCTCTATCACGTCCCTGGTCAGACCAAGAACAGCAGGATGTGCCAGTCAAATGTTTTACTATTAAAGAAGATTTGATTCTTCCTACGTCTGTAATTAAACTATGAGGCATATCAAAACACCTCCAAACAAGAACAATTGATTTTGATTTGTTTCTCAATGCTTTGTTCCCTCTCTCCACAAGGTTTTAATAGTTTTAATAAATAAATGTGACAAGGTTATAAGGTATAACCTCGATGTAATGAAATCTTTTATTAAATTTCATGGATTTTGAAGGTGTCGGAAGTTCTGAACATTACATGACGCAATGACCATTATTTTATGCTGAACCCACAGTTTGTGTACAAAATAATCATCTGAGATTATGAGAAGCTAAGTTATGACCTCTACCAATAGAAATAATTGCTGAAAATCTTCTACATATTTGTGAAGAAAGTTGGAAGAAATATACCTTGTATTGTAAATATGCTTTAACTTATTTTTTTAGTTGATGGAGCAGAAAAGAAGAAAGAGGAAGAGGTTTGATGATTCAACTACAAAACTTACTGGCCCATCCAAGGTTTGTGTGCTTGAGGTTTTCAATTATTTTTCTTATTTGGGTCCAAGTTTATACCCGACATTACCTTTTTTCTCTATGGACAGACCAAAAATATGTCCTTGCCATTATTATGGTTAACATTTTCAATTAAATAGCTTTAAGCTATACATCTAAATTAAGAAGATAAAAAACCTGGATAATCTTTCTTGTAAGAGAAATCAATCTTTCTATTGAAAATGGTGAACTCTTTTGTAACTTGATAGCCAACACATTACTTAGATATATGATTGTATGGCAGTTACTCTTTTTTCCCAAAGATTTATTTATCAGAATGTCTATAATTCCAAAACACTCATTTATCATATCTTTAATATCCCCTTGGGACAACATATTGGGAAAAAGTGAAACAAGATGGCTCAATAACGGTGACTTTGTGGTAGATGAGTGCAGAATGATGCATACACGAGGTGAAAATCATGAAAGAGGTGCGGGGCTACTGCTGGATCCGGTTATCTCAAAAAATGTGTTGGGGACACTGTTGTGTAAGTGATAAGGTGCTCCTAGTGAAATTACAGGAAACACCTTTTAACATCTCAATCAAAGTGATTTATGCACCAACAACAGATAGTGCTGAAGAAGATATTAAAGATTAACATAAATTATCAATTAAATATATGATGAAGGGACATTTCATGTTGAATTGGGCAGATCCATTTTCATTACTCTTCCAAAGAAACAGGGAGATGTGGATTGTGAGCAATATACCTTAAGGGCTGTGGGCACGTCAAGCTACTGAGCTTATTTCTGTAGCCCTCCTGCATCTAATACATGTTAATTATGCATTCAATATATTTGTTTAATTCCGTTTATTATCTGTATAAAAGTATATACACTTAAAATATTGTATTAAACCACATCATGAAAATGTATGATGAAAAAAGGAAAAAAGATGCAGAAACCAATAAAATTAAATCAAATCAAATCAAAATACCTTGAATATACCTTGAAGGCCACACCTCGCCATCGTGGTAATGAAGATCCCGTAGATAGTGTGGTGTGGCTGGGTTTCTTATAACTCTCTGGCTATAGAGATTTTTCCTATGTCAAGGCGGCTTCTTGTTTTGGCTAGCTTCATGAATGGCCTCTTGTTCTTTCATAGTAATCCAACTGAAAATAATCAGCCTAAGTTATTTTCCATATTACTAAGATCCTCTTAAGGGTATTGCTTTCGAGAGAAATAATTAAAATAACTCCAAAGATCGGAAGGCAACAATTTTGTTTTGTAGATGATGCGGGCACAGGAAACGCAATATTTGTGGTTAGGAATATGATGAAGAGAGCAGTCGAAATGCAGAAGGACGTGTATGTGTGTATTGTTGATTATTCAAAGACTTGATAGAGTAAAAAATTCGGAGGTTTTTGAAGAGCTAAAAAAGCTCGATATTATAGAGGAAAGTTCTAAGTGGTACAACATCTATATTGGAATCACTTTGCATGCGTCAGGGTAGAAGGGGTATGTAATGAATATATTAAAGGTGTAGACCAGTTCTGTTGGTGCGATTGCATTGTGAAAGAAACGTTGTGGAATCGATGAGAAAAGGTTGATCATCTAGCATATAAGTATTTGTGTGTACTGCAAGGTTATGGAATCATCATAATGAGACTGCCCAAAACAAATCGGTAGTGACTGTTTCATTGTAGTTTAATTATTATACATTACATACACTCGAATTTTTAACATTTTTGGGCCTGCATGGCTGGTTTTGGTTTTTGTAAATATAGACACAAAAATGCTTGAATAAGCATTATCAATATGGCGATGTAAATGCCCTAATTGGTAGGTATTCTTAAATTGTGCTTTTGGCCATTGTTACTTTCGTGCCTCCGACCTAGTGCCCGGTTGAGTTGATTATGTAATGTGGGATATTTTTTGGTGTAGCATTGAAAACTATGCAAATGAGACTGCCCAAAACAAATCGGTAGTGACTGTTTCAATGTAGTTTAATTATTATATATTACATACACTCGACTTTTTAACATTTTTGGGCCTGCATGGCTGGTTTTGGTTTTGTCAATACAGACACAAAAATACTTGAATAATCATTATGGCGATGTAAATGCCCTCATTGGTATGTATTCTTAAATTGTGCTTTTGGCCATTGTTACTTTCATGCATCCGTCCTAGTGCCCGGTTGAGTTGATTATGTAATGCGGGATATTTTTTGGTGGAGCATTGAAAACTATGCAAATGAGACTGCCCAAAACAAATCAGTAGTGACTGTTCACCCTTACATAAGATGCACTTTTGTGATGAACTTTGCACCACCTATTTGGTCAACACAATCCTCAATACCAGGTAGAGGAAAATAGTCAGGGATTTTGGGTAATCTGTCAGACCAAGAACAGCAGGATGTGCCAGTCAAATGTTTTAATATTAAAGAAGATTTGATTCTTCCTACGTCTGTAATTAAAGGAAACCAAAACCTTCATACTTAGTTACTTTTATTGTAAAGTTTAAGATATTTGAAAAATATCAGTGAAAATTTAAACAAAATCGGACAAGGAATAAGGAAGTAATAAGAGCTTTTTGAAATGACTAGTCACTAGAGGGCGGTATTCAATTTGATGACATCATCTGTGGACAACTCTCCATGCCTTTTGTACATCAAATTTCATGTTTTTCCTTCTTTCTTGTGATTGAGATAATGTACTCCTCCGAAAGCAAGATATAGAATGCAAAATGATATTCTACTTCACATGTTATGAAGTCGGATCAAGAACACAAATAAATACGAAGAAAACAAAAAAATTCTGAAATTTTATGTACAAAAGGCATGGAGAGTTGTTCACTGATGATGTCATCAAATTGAATACCGCCCTCTAGTGACTAGTCATTTAAAAAAGCTCTTAAAAAAAAAAAATTAAAAAAAAAAACTAGGCGTTGTGGCGTGCGCCTGTAATCCAGCTAACAGTGGAAGTTACAAACTGATTCAGCCGAGAACGCAGGTTCGAAACTGAGTCACGTCTTTCGGATGGTGACGTTAAAAGTCGGTCCCCAGACGTAAATAATCATATCTGATTGATACACGTCTGTAAAAACCCAAATACACACACACACACACACACTCTTACTTTCTTATTCCTTGCCCGATTTTGTTCAAATTTTCACTGATTTTATTCAAATCTTTTAAACTTTACAATAAAAGTAACTTAGTATGAAGGTTTTGGTTTCCTTTAAACTACGAGGCATATCAAAACACCTCCAAACAAGAACAATTGATTTTGATTTGTTTCTCAATGTTTTGTTCCCTCTTTCCACAAGGTTTTAATAGTTTTAATAAATAAATGTGACAGGGTTATAAGGTATAACCTCAATGTAATGAAATCTTTTATTAAATTTCATGGATTTTGAAGGTGTCGGAAGTTCTGAACATTACATGACGCAATGACCATTATTTTATGCTGAACCCACAGTTTGTGTACAAAATAATCATCTGAGATTATGAGAAGCTAAGTTATGACCTTTACCAATAGAAATAATTGCTGAAAATCTTCTACATATTTGTGAAGAAAGTTGGAAGAAATATACATTGTATTGTAAATATGCTTTAACTTATTTTTTTAGTTGATGGAGCAGAAAAGAAGAAAGAGGAAAAGGTTTGAAGATTCAACTACAAAACTTACTGGCCCATCCAAGGTTTGTGTGCTTGAGATTTTCAATTATTTTTCTTCTTTGGGTCCAAGTTTATACCCGACATTACCTTTTTTCTATATGGACAGACCAAAAATATGTCCTTGCCAATATTATGGTTAACATTTTCAATTAAATAGCTTTAAGCTATACATCTAAATTAAGAAGATAAAAAAACCTGGATAATCTTTCTTGTAAGAGAAATCAATCTTTCTATTGAAAATGGTGAACTCTTTTGTAACTTGATAGCCAACACATTACTTAGATATATGATTGTATGGCAGTTACTCTTTTTTCCCAAAGATTTATTTATCAGAAGGTCTATAATTCCAAAAAACTCATTTATCATACCTTTAATATCCCCTTGGGACAACATATTGGGAAAAAGTGAAACAAGATGGCTCAACAACGGCGAGTTTGTGATAGATGAGTGCAGAATGATGCATACACGAGGTGAAAATCATGAAAGAGGTGTGGGGCTACTGCTGGATCCGGTTATCTCAAAAAATGTGTTGGGACACTGTTGTGTAAGTGATAAGGTGCTCCTAGTGAAATTACAGGAAACACCTTTTAACATCTCAATCAAAGTGATTTATGCACCAACAACAGATAGTGCTGAAGAAGATATTAAAGATTAACATAAATTATCAATTAAATATATGATGAAGGGACATTTCATGTTGAATTGGGCAGATCCATTTTCATTACTCTCCCAAAGAAACAGGGAGATGTGGATTGTGAGCAATATACCTTAAGGGCTGTGGGCACGTCAAGCTACTGTGCTTATTTCTGTAGCCCTCCTGCATCTAATACATGTTAATTATGCATTCAATATATTTGTTTAATTCCGTTTATTATCTGTATAAAAGTATACACACTTAAAATATTGTATTAAACCACATCATGAAAATGTATGATGAAAAAAGGAAAATAGATGCAGAAACCAATACAATTAAATCAAATCAAATCAAAATACCTTGAATATACCTTGAAGGCCACACCTCGCCATCGTGGTAATGAAGATCCCGTAGATAGTGTGGTGTGGCTGGGTTTCTTATAACTCTCTGGCTATAGAGATTTTTCCTATGTCAAGGCGGCTTCTTGTTTTGGCTAGCTTCATGAATGGCCTCTTGTTCTTTCATAGTAATCCAACTGAAAATAATCAGCCTAAGTTATTTTCCATATTACTAAGATCATCTTGAGGGTATTGCTTTCGAGAGAAATAATTAGAATAACTACAAAGATCGGAAGGAAACAATTTTGTTTTTTAGATGATGCGGGCACAAGAAACGCAATATTTGTGGTTACAAATTCAATGGAAAGAGCAGTCGAAATGCAGAAGGATGTGTATATGTGTATTTTTGATTATTCAAAGACTTGATAGAGTAAAACATTCGGAGGTTTTTGAAGAGCTAAAAAAGCTCGATATTATAGAGGAAAGTTCTAAGTGGTACAACATCTATATTGGAATCACTTTGCATGCATTAGGGTAGAAGGGGTGTGTAATGAATATATTAAAGGTGTAGACCAGTTCTGTTGGTGCGATTGCATTGTGAAAGAAACGTTGTGGAATCGATGAGAAAAGGTTGATCATCTAGCATATAAGTATTTGTGTGTACTGCAAGGTTATGGAATCATCATAATGAGACTGCCCAAAACAAATCGGTAGTGACTGTTTCATTGTAGTTTAATTATTATACATTACATACACTCGAATTTTTAACATTTTTGGGCCTGCATGTGTGGTTTTGGTTTTGTCAATATAGACACAAAAATGCTTGAATAAGCATTATCAATATGGTGATGTAAATGCCCTAATTGGTATGTATTCTTAAATTGTGCTTTTGGGGTATTTTTTGGTGTAGCGTTGAAAACTATGCAAATGAGACTGCCCAAAACAAATCGGTAGTGACTGTTTCATTGTAGTTTAATTAGTATACATTACATACACTCAACTTTTAAACATTTTTTTGAATGCCTGGCCGAGTTTCGACTGATTTTTATTTGTTACTATTATGCAACTTGTGTTATCTATACAATGCTCAGTGTGCATTATATCATTGTCGATTTCACGAAACTAGTGTACTTTTGCTTGTTCTTTTTGTTGGTTTTAAACGTAGTGCGTAGCGACCATGTCTGTGGGCGTGGCCCGCGGTCCACGGCTTGTTGATCAGCGGATAAGGTTGCTAAGGTCAAGGTATTCTCATACCCCCCTGTAAATCCCTATCAAAATCTGATGGAGGCCCCTTTTCCTTCGACAAATGCCCATTTCCTATTCTCTTTACTAACTTTGTTTCATCCCTGGTGAGTGCCTCTTTTCCTATTCTCTTTACTCTCCCTATCCAGAGCTATCGGAACTAGGGTTGGGTATTTGGCATAGCAGAGAAGTAGATTGGTGGACTGATAAGAAGATATGTGTTCAAGTTTCCTACGAAATGCTTTGAGTATAACGCATTAGTTTGCATCTTGGTTGCAGGACAGGTTGTTGCTCAATTATGGCACAGTAAATCTGATTTGTGTGGGCATTTAAGTGGCTATGAAATTTCACGAGATGGATTATTTGGCCAAAAGTGAAGACAGTTGAATTGCATTAGTGAGGGTCCATCCTGATATTGATAGAAAGTTTAAAGGTAATAATATATCTATTGGGAAATGTGTTTAATATAGGCCTAAGCCAATGAGAAATCCCCTTTCTTTGGTGGTCATAGGTGCTGTTTTTTAAATTTAATTTTAATTTTTTTAAGAAGAGCAGAGATATGTGTTAAAGGTGAAATTCAAAGAAGATCACAAATATGTCAACTAATGTATCACTAGAAACTGGTAAGCTAACAGAGTGCCATCGGACAAGTTTTAGGTCAACTACATATCGGGTGATGTATAAAAATACAAATACAACCACCTCAATAGCAGCTGGGATATACGAGAGATTCTCCGGAGAAATAACGATGTTTTAATGACGTCACTATATGGACCAATACTGCCCAAGCAGACGACATCCCATAGAGAATGACCACAATTGCAAATCTATTATTTCTCAAATTATAATGAGTTTAGTGTATATAAATATAATGGCATGTCAAACCATTCAAAAGGGGGTGTGACCCGATTCTGATAACTAAAATATTTTGCTTGTAAATACAAAGGATATGGGTTAATTAACAATCAAAGAAACCAGACTTTCAAATTGAAAAACCCCCGGAATGATAGTAAGGACGGCATTTGTTCCCTGTCGAAACGCCGAACATACCCCGGTGTGTGCAGCTGAATATACAACGGCATCTTATTTTGTTTACAAGCGACAGATTCCTTTATTGTTGTATCGCTGCATTTGTCATCAAAATAAAATCATGCGCAGGGTTTAGAGTGAGGCAATAGATTATACATTTAGCCTGACGGTAGTGAAGTAAGAGAAAGAACTCAAGAGAAGATGAAAACACAGGCACTGAAAATGTGTGACATGTCATGGGACATCGTCTGCTTGTGCAAGTCATGTCCATACTGTGATCTCACACATCTAAGCAGCGTTCGGAGAGCTCTTCAGGTGCTATGCCGGGGCTGTATTTTAGCGTTTTGTAATTTATGATAATCAGTACTTCGAATGTTTCCAAGCATTGAATTATGATAACCTTGTCGAATCAAAGTTTCAACATTGCAATAATGAAAATAAAGTTAGTTTTTAAAATCAATGAATATCTACTTCAAATGCCAATGTATGCTGTAAATGAGCACTTCACATTAGTCGTGCAAAGTTGTAGATATAAGTAGGGACTTGGTACTAGACGAGGGATGAGTGGTATGTTTGTACAAGGGCTTGTGGCCGATTGCACTTGAGTTTGTCAGCTATCTTTGAAGAATGTTGTAGTGGACTTTGAGGTAGAGTGAAACTTGCTTTGATGTAGTTAAAAAGTACCCAGAATGAGGGAATGTTTCTTTTGGACAATATGAAAATTGGAAGGATGGGGATGACCATGTTCCTGGTTGTTTGGAGGTGAGAGGACGCATTGCCTAAAGGAAATGCATCCTCTCACCTAGTCACTTCAAATTTGAAATTATTGGATATTTGGAAATGTGTACATGAGCATTGTAAGTACTTACACGAGGTAAACGTAGCTACGCGTCAAGGCTTGGGTATCTCGTACGCATCCGGTTAAAGACATGGTGTAGATTTTTTTGAGTATCTGGTAGGTGGACGTCTGCATTCAGGGCATGCCAGAGGTGCTCAAAATGTTTCATGGCATCTATGTTGGCCTCATCATGACCACTGCCAGGGAATCGGTATACTAGCACCAAGCACATCCAGGGTCGCAGTTGAGGGGTATTTGTAAAGTTTGAACCATGGCCACTGTTGTGTTGTTGGAGTCTACGCTTTATAGAAGCTGTTTCGCCAACATATGCGAAATTCCGATGGTATTGGCTGACCAACATGTACACCCATATTAAAACATATTCTTAAAAATATGATTATTGTAACAAAAAAAAATCATGAATGAATGACGATGGAATGATCTGTCTTTCATTATAATCTTGGCTGTTATGTTGTTTTTTGTTCACCAGAGCACTCAAATCTTTAATTTTGAGCATATCTTTGTGAGGCCCTCTAGGTTATTGGCATGGTTTTTACAATTCCATATTTAGAGGCACTCTAGGGGGAACTAGGACCTCAATAACGTGAAGAAAAAAATCGCCAGAGTAGTCAGACTTTCAAGCATCATTGTACAAAATTGACAAGAATTTGATCAAAATTTATACCTCAGAGATATGAATTTGTGATATATAAACTGCAATAATCAACAACTAATTTTACTCAAAAAAGTTTTTAATTAAAAGAAAAAAAAAATCATAAAATCACAAGACAACTCACACCGCCGGCAAGCCGTGTCGTTATCATTGTGTGCATTTGTGTGTTACCGCGGGTGCCGACTTTCCTCAAATGCACCACCCCGTATTATGCGCTATTGTCACCTATGAGTATGAGGTCAAAGACTGTCGTGTTTCACCTCATTGGCACTAGGTCTAGGAGTAGGAGTAGGAGTGTTTAACTTGTTACTTAGACTAGGGCCTTGCAAGAATGTGCTCAGGATTGAAGATTTGAGCGCTCTTGTGAATAAAAAAGAACCGAACAGCCAAGATAATAATGAAAGACACATAATTCATGAATGAGATTTTTTTTGGTTACAATAATCATATTTTTAAGACTTTTTTTTAGTATGAGTTGTGTGCTGCTAAGTTTCACTAGATCTACACACAGGGTGGTTCAGCAGTGCGAGTGGTGCAGTGTCACAAACAATTTTTTTATTTCATCATTAATTTTAATTCATACCGGTATATAATGAACATGTTGCATGTTGTACTGTATGTGCGTGAGATTAAAAATAATAAAATAAAATAACTTCAGTTTACTTACAAACACACCAGGTTACTTTGCAGACATGTTTCACAAATTTTGGTGCCCGGCGGGTAAACATGCGATGGCATTCTGTTCTACGGTGAAAATCGCTATTGAATAATGCGTGAGAGAAGTATTATTTGGCTTATAAATCGCCCAAAAATCACCAATGACTTTTCTAGCCAATGGCTTATAAATGGCTTATAAATCGCCAATGACGTCATCAAATCAGCCAACTTGACAAAAAACAGATAAATTCTCCTAATTAGCTGCGAGTCATTTAATTTCAAGGAAGTCATATGTAATTAAAACTGTTCAGTGTTGTAGCCATGTATATAAAGCGAAAAAGGGTAAACGTGATCATACAAAACTGGAGCTCTTTATTTACAACAGGTCCTTTCCTAATGAAAGCATTTACAGTGTTCCGATAGAATGTTCAATGAATAAATGCACTTGCATTCTTACACGCACATGCACGCACCAAACACAGAATATTCATTTATACTGGTCGCAATACCAAATTTTAAATCTTAATGGCTTTAAATAATATTCTGAATGATCAAGTTTACACACCTCAGAGTAAATATTATACTACTAGTGAATTTAATTCAAATTTTAATTCAACGGGACCCAATAATAAACTTCACTTTTTTAGTTTATTAAACATTAATATTCGAAGCCTACAAAAGAATTTCGATAATTTTGAAGAATTTTTATCTATCTTAAACACATTTTCATTTTCTTTGATAGGACTTACCGAAACCTGGTTACACTCAACTTCTCCTCCAATATTCAACATTGAGAATTATGAATTGATTCATTCAGACCGTAAAAATGGAAAATGGACGTTAATCTTTCAACGAATGAAAATATTCGCACTATTGAACGAATGAAAAACATTCATTGTTTGTTTTATACAACATCGAAGAAGATATAAGAACGTTAATCAACAAATTATGCTTTACTCCTTATATTAAAGATAAATTAAGGTTGGAGTCACACCTTCTCGATTACATTCAGATTGCCTGCGCGTCAGATACACACAGGGACACGCGCACGACAGAGAGGTACGCAGTCTGCATATAACCAAAAAATGCACGGCGCATATAACCAAAAATGCACGGTCGTGCAATTTAACATCTATTGAATATCATGTGACCAACAATCCTCCAATCAAATGACAAGGATCCACGTAGGTGTTGTATAAACTATGATATTTCAGACCATTTACCAATATTTAAGATAGGTCCTAATGATAAACACCTACTGCAAATTCCCAATAAAGAACATACAACACGACGTAAAGAAACAAAGCGTAATATTGAATCCTTAAAGATAGACTTGAGTCAAGAAGATTGGTATTTTATTTATTTTGAAAGAGATGTGAACAGTTCATGTGACAAATTTATAAACAAACTTCTTTGTCATTATAATAAAAATGTGCCCCTCTCAAAAATTAAGTCAAATAAAAAGAAAAATAAACGATTACTCAAGGTATACTTAAATCAATATCTACCCGAATTCGCTTATATAAGATCTCACTTCGATCACCTACCAATGAAAAATCAAAATATATATAAAAAGTACCGTAATAAATTGACTTCAATTATTCGTTTATCACGCAAATTATACTATGGTAATAAAATTAAATATAATAAAGATAATAATCAATCATTATGGCAAACAGTAAATGACATTTTGGGGAAGAAAAAGGATATACTCCAAATAATATTGAATTTAATGATAATTGACACCACATAGACCAAAATGATGTTGCCGAGGCATCAAATAAATACTATACTAATATTGGACCGGATTTAGCTTCCAAAATAATCAAGGAAAAGAATGATTTTTTGAAATACTTAAATAATAACGTTAATCAATCCTTATTTTTTAATCCAACAAATATTCAAGAGATTTTAGAAATTGTTCGTTCATTAAAAAGCACTAAATCTAGCGGCTACGATGAGTTAAGTGTATCTTTATTAAAACAAATAATTCACTTCATAGCTTCCCCGTTATCACTTATCTTTAATTTATCTCTTTCCCAAGGGGTTTTTCCCGACCCACTAAAAGTTGGAAAAATAATTCCGATATATAAAAAGGATGATCACTCTAACATTTCGAACTACCGACCAATTTCTTTACTTCCAAGTATTTCAAAGATATTAGAGAAAATAGTATATAAACGATTATTTTCTTAGATATCAATAACTTTTTAATTCCTAATCAATATGGATTTAGAAAGAACCACTCTACTGATTATTCTACAATTATGTGACAAAATAACTGATTCTCTTTCTAAAAAAGAACACACTGTAGGTGTTTTTAACGACTTATTGAAAGCATTCGATAACTTGGACCATCGTATATTAATATATACATAAATTAAAAGCATATGGAGTTAGAGGGATTGTACTTTCTTCGTTTGAAGATTATTTGCGTAATAGACATCAATATGTTATGTTTAAATCTACAACATCTAATATTCCTACCATAGAATGCGGAGTACCACAAGCAGGCGCGTACGCAGGATTTTATCAAGAGGGGGGGGGGGGGGGGGGGGGTTAACATTTATAAATCGGGCCGAAAATTTCGCAACGACTCAGCCAGCCGCTGAATAAGCGGGGGGGGGGGGAAGAGGACACTTTTTTTTTTTGGTCCCCCAAAAAAATCGCAACGACCCAGCCGACCGCTGAATAAGCGGTGGGGGGGGGGGGGGGGGGGGGGGGGGGGGGGGGGGGGGGGATAAGAGGACACTATTTTTTTTGTTTGGTCTCAGAATTTAAAAATTTGACATTTTTCTCCGTTGGGGGGGGGGGGAGGGGGAAAGGTCACCTGTTTTAGGTCAACCATGGGGGTATTTTTTTTTTTTTTTTTTTTTTAATAATTAAAAAAAAAAAAAAAAAAAAAAGGGGGGGGGGGTAGGGTTTATATATACCAAATAACAAAGGGGGGGGGGGGGTGAGATACGAGTGGGTGGCCATTCAATCACAAATATTAGGTATGCTGATGGCACTGTTTTATTATCTGAATCAGAGAAAGATCTCGAGAGACTCCTGGATGTAGTTGTAAAACATAGTGAGATATTGGGACTAGATGCTCAATATAAAAAGACAAAGTGCCTGGTAGTCTCCAAGGAGAGCAGTCCAAAATGTAACTAGAAACTGAAAGAACATGTTATTAAACAAGTCTCTCTTTTAACTACCTTGTCAGCATGATCACCAAGGATGCCAGATGCGAGACAGAGTTCTAGAAAAGGATAGCTATCGCTAAATCTGCATATTCAAAGTTAGGCAAAACTGTGACAAATCGCACAATATGGAGGACCAGAATAAGAGTACTGAATTGTTACATCTACCCAGTACTTTAGCCTCTGACACTAAAGAGCGTTTGGAAAGTTGAGAAATATGGTTTTTAAAAAGAATGATGAAAATCCCTTGGACTGATAAAGTTAGTAATAAGGAAGCTCTTAGAAGAGCTGGAGTGCAACGGAAAATGATTGATACGTAAGATGTTGATTAGGCATTTGAAGTTCCTGGGTCACATTACACGTAAATAAGGCCTAGATAATCTTGCTTTGAAAGGGAAAATTGTAGGAAGGAGGAGTAAGGGGAGAACGAGGATCCTTTAGATAGTCTGCAAAAATTGTTAGAAGAGAGAGGAGTGAAAGAACTGGGAGTGGTGCTAATATAGACGGCTAGGAACCGAGGTTTAATAAACAGCATTATCGCTAAATTCATTCGATATGGCACTTAGAGAGAGAGAGAGAGATGCATAACTTGTAGCCATTGATCATCGTTGCCAAGTCCATGTATTCTGTTTTTATAATGAAAAAAATGGGTGTCAAATTTGAAAGAATATACAATTAAATGACAAAATCATATGTGTTTGACCAAAATCGGTTCGGAAACGGCTGAAATATCCATAAATTTAATCAATTATAATATTTGTGGTGCCCCACAAATATGTGTAATTTTGAACTAGCCGTTGACAAACGAGATAGCGCCTTATATATTTTATTCCAGCCAATGCCAATATTGGACTTTTGTTTACTTTGTCGTGTTGGTTAAAATACACACACCCAGTCGACCCGTTTATTGTTTTATTAATTAATTAATCAATTAACGGTCACCATGTGTTTTGGAAAGTGGAGCTGAATTGGTACGATCATATTAAATCAAAATTTACACATTTTGGGGTCTAAAATTACCTTCGTAGCAATTTGTCGTTCTAAAATGGCACTAGAAACGTCATAAATAAGAGTAATAGCAATAACCATGTACTTTCAAGACATTTGGGAATTTCTTTACCCTTTTTTTTTTAATGCAATTCCGAATGCCATTTGGGGAAAAAATCCTGAAACAACATCCTTTGAGGTCACAATGTCCTGTTTGGATTTTTAAATGCTTTTAAATCTCTCCTCAACTCTTTTCAGATATTCGACCCGGGGAACCAAAGGGATTTTGTGGTTATGCTAAATAAGATATCTGTCTTCGTTTCTTTTAATGTCCGGACTATGAGGCACATTAAAACGTCTCGAAAGAACAGCAAATTGGATTTTGATTTGATTCTAAATGTCTTGTTTTTTCCAACCATTTCTAATAGTTTAATCGTGTCACATGGTAATTATTTATGTACAAAGATGGCTTCAGCAGGGAAATAGTGTTTCCTATTCTTCAAACATGGATTTCAATGTATATTTTAAACCTGATTAAAAAAATAGAATGTGCCTTAATGTTATTTTTTTAGAGGCCCACCATTGTTTGTATGCATTCCTAAATAATTTTGTTTTACTGAAAATGTTATTTTTGTTTATGAAACCAACTATGACCAACTAAAGACCACAGGGGCCCGAAAATGTGCTCAAAGAAAGCCGAAAGGAACTTGAAACTAACTCTTAAAGTAACGGGGCACATTAAATCTCTTGTTTCTATATAACAACAAATGATACATTGTGGGTATTAGGTTCTGATGGGCAAATAACTATGTCTCAGATAGCCAATATTTGATTGTAAAAGCTCAAATGTAACATAATAATTTAAGAGCATTAGACTACAGTGAGATGTGTTTCTTTCTAAAGTCATTAAGAAGTGTGTTTTTAAGGTTTTTTTTAGGGGCTCCTGAGTGGCCCATGGCAGCCCTGAAGTTATTCCTAACAGCCAAATAAGAAATGCGTATGTGTTAAAAATCATGTATTTTACTGACTAAAATATTAAAACATATGCTATGTGGTTTGCTGAGGACAGTCATAAATAATGGATTATACACCCAGGCACCTACGAATTCTATTATAATTTTCGAGGTCCTTTTTAAAATTTAATGTAAATATGGGCCCACCGAAGGGCTTATTGGTCTTGCACCTGATTGAAGAAAAAAAAAAACACTTTTGTAGTTCATGTGCCTTGGAATAATCGGAGAGAAAGTCGACATTTTGTTTTTTATGGATGTCTTTTTAATTCACCATTCTTGGGTGTAGACCCTTTTTTAGAGTTAGAAATATCTTAAAACACCTTTCCATGTTTTCCTATTCACATTTCATCCATTTTACAGTCAGATGAATTAGCAAGAGTTCTACCTCACAATGACCCTATATCTATCGTGCATGAAGGTCATGAAGCAACAGGAGGTAGGTGAACAGATATCAGATGACATTCAATATCGAAACATTGCTTACACGTCAGTGCAAAAATCATGGTGTTGGACTTGAAACAAGATGTTTGTTGAAACCCTTGAAAAGGCATTAAGTGCAGCATGTGTATCATTTGTATGGGTTTAAACAAATCGAAAACAAATGTTGGATATCAAGCTTACTAGAGAGTTTCCATGGAAAGTCTCCCCTATGGAACAGGTTAATGTTGTGCTTCGATACGATATCAGTAGAAACGGATTTGGAAAAATAAGGAAAGAAAGAACGAATTCTCTCTCATTTGTGTTTCATGTCCATCTCCTTCACAGGCATGGTAGAGACACGAACAAAGAATAACGTATTTGAATACTTTTTACCGGTTAAAGGTACCATGCCCCATTTGCAGGCCCAAAAAATGAAAAAGGTTAAATTCCAGCATTTTGAAAGATAATACTAATTTAGAACTTCCCCAAAAAAGGTGGGGCTTGAAAGTGTCTTCAAGTGGGAAAATAACGACTATTAGTTGTCAAATCGACTTTAGGGCTATAGAGCCCCAAAGTAATAGTCTTGATTTTCAGACAATTGTACCGAATGGTCATACGTTTTATGCTGCGCAAAGATTCAATCAGTTTAATCTTGGCCATCACAAGAAGTGGGTTATTGATGTAGACAAATGCTCATGTACCCTTTACAACTCTTTTCATGTATGTTATTACCAAAGAAGAAAAAAAGCCAGTCAGTCACTCAATAGTGTCTGACAGTGAAGTCTAGCAAGTAAACGGGTTTCCTTGCATAATTTGAAAATAAGGACACTGCTAACGTTTAAATTTCACAGATAGGACATACATGACATATTCATAATTCCTGCAAAGTTCTACAGCATTTGAGGTTGGCTGCAAAAGGGACATAGTACCTTTAATGCTTAGTGTATTCATGATTCGACGACATAAGAGCGAAGTTAGGGCAGAAGCTCATGTATACATATATAAAACTGTGGATGCCGGATGGCGTAATCTCTGTAAAATATACAACACTATCCAACATAGATGGTTCTTAGTAAAAATATGCCTACCGTGCGGGATTCTAGCAAGTAGAAAATTTTGTATTTTTCGGCAAAAGGCAGAAAAACAGGGTAGATTACAATAGTTTTCTTTTATCTTATTATTTCATGGTATTACAACAATATTTATGACATATAGGTGAAGTTATTTGTGCTGATTCAGTTTGGTCGAAAAATTACACCAATCATGTAAATTGCTATATTACAAAGATTGTATATATAAATTCATATATCTTTCCGCAGCCTATAGTCTAAACTTTTAAAGCAACGGTTATGAAGAAGTTGAAAAAATGGCCCTTTTAAAGATAAACAATTAAACAATTGTAAGAATATTCTGTTGTTACACTTATTTCTGTCATGAAAAGGATACTTCAGAGCGACATTGTTCTGTTGTGCTCTATAACCTTTATTTGGTATTTTGCTAGAATGTTAAAGTACAATTATGTATTCTATTGTTTGCAAAGACTTTGCAGAAAGGTTTGAATGGAAATATCTCTTCTGATTTTCAGAACCAGATGCAGTCAAACCAATCAAGATGGAATGTTGTAAGAGAGTTGGAGTTGAAGGTGGCAAACTTCAGCTAGATTCCTTCGGAATTGAACTTGAGATCCCTCCCGGTGCAATTGATAGCGTAGCACCACAGGACATTTCTCTTCGTGTCCTGACAAATACTCCAAATCTTGGCAAAAGCAAAGGAGAGATGTCAATCTGCTTTGGTGTACAGTGTTTAGCCCCTGATGACTTAGTCCTTAAGTTACCTGTGACTTACACAATACCTCACTGTGCTGTTATTACACAAAACTCCTGTTTGGAGCCAGTTTTGTACACAGGAGAGGGAGAATACTCACCCGGTAAGTACATGTTTACATGTTTCCACATTATGGAGGGAAGATATTTGATGAATAAAAAATATGTTGTTATAAATAAATTTTCCAGTACAATTCCTAGGCATAATATTAAGAACGTTTGACACTTTTGATCGTGAGTGACTCAAAATTTGGTTTAGTTTTTATCATTGTAAAATTAAAATAATGTCATATTTAAGTAGAGAAAATATAAAATATCTTTAAGTGTTTAGTTACAAATTTTGATCTGAATAATTCAATTAGATTTCAATTAGAAAATCAAGGCCACAAACTCATGTGTGTAAATCTACAATTACTTCAAAACAAAGCAATTTACATTGTGCATAGCAGCTATAATTTCATAGCACTTTTATAAACCTAGAGTGTGAGAGACATGAATCGATAATGACACTGGCTAGCAAAAGATTAATTGGCCAAAACTTGATATGAAAATCTTAAGAAGACATTATCTTTAAGTCCATGCTCGACAACGGCGTATCTAAAGGAGGTATATGGGGAAAACTGTCCCAAACTTGTATTATGAAAAAGGAAACAAAATAAAAAGAGGATAAATGGAGATAGACAAGAAAAGTCTTAAATCTCCTTCGAAGCTTTTCCTGTCCCACGTACCCTCCCTTCATCAATAGCCACGTCAATTTGTATTTAATTCACAAATATGACAGGTGTCCCCTCCCCAATGATGCCTGTGCCCCTCAATGTATAGACTTACCCTATGCCACTGGTACACTACATAAATGTAAACTAATTATGTAGTGACAATCCGGAGTAGTGACACATAATAAAGTTATCATTGAACCGAGGTGGTGTTCTGAAAACGATATTAAGTCTAAATCTATGTTTAACAGTGTTTTATGAAGAAACGTGAAGTGCGCATACTCATAACCTTACGCAAACCCCACGCGTAGTGGCGGAGATAACGTGATAGTTAACATAGTTTGGTATTCTGAAACTCTTTTAGTAAAAAGATAACATAATAGTTAATATACAAAAAACCGTAGGTCTAGGAGTATTTTAAATATATGGTGCATTGATATATTAATTAGTGAAATACAGCAGAGGTTTTCCTTCCTGCGTTTTTCCTTTGTGGATTCTGTCTAAACTGCAATATGACTCTGCAAATTTACAACTTTTTTGTTATAATCTAAGCTGTGAATCCGTGATATTTAGGTGTGAAAAATAAGTTATAATAGGTGTCTTGAAACACCTTTTTGAATGGGTTCAGAGTTACCATAACTTTCTCGGTGATGATCACGTGGCTAAAACTGATTACTAATCTATGCTGGGCATCCGTGATTTTTAGGTGTTAAAAATTAGTCATTATTAGGTGTCTTATAACACATTTTGAAATGGTTTCAAAGTTACCATAACTTTCTTGATGATGATCACGTGGCTAAAACTGATTACTAATCTAAGCTGTGAATTCGTGATATTTATGTGTGAAAAATGTGTAATTATTAGGTGTCTGAAAACACCTTTTTCAAATGGTAGTCAAAGTTACCATAAGTTCCGTTGTGATGGTCTCGTGACTCAAACTGATAATTAATCTTAGGTGTGAATCTGTGATTTTTAAGGTGTGAACAATGAGTTATTCTCGGGTGTCTTGATGGTTTCACAGTTATCATTTAAATTCCGTGGTGATAATCCCGTGACTGTTGGCATATTTATATTTACACCAGTTGATAACTGACTGTTGGCATATTTCCAGTTGAACCAGCTGACACCAATTAATTTGCATATTGAATATGGGGTGCGTGCAGATGTATGTTTTTTTTAAACAATTTATCTAAATTAACAGCATATTTCTTAATTATTGATGATTAAGTTATTATGCAAGTCATTTCGAAAATACTACAAATATAAATTACTAGTTATTAGGACATTTCGATACTTCGTATAAATTACATTTAATTAAACATGAATAAGGGAAACATTAACTATAAACTAAAACAATTTCAATATAATACAAGTATATAAAGAAAAATTTGATTAATTAAATTACGTAAGTCTACTTATTACCAATGCCTTTAAATTGAAAATACACACGTACCAGTCTTAAGGTGTTGTTACCGTTCAACTGGTTAGAAGTTTTACCAAATGGTTCTAATGGCTCAGCTAGACCAGTTGAATTCTAACTGGCCTGGATCAACTGGATCATTTAGCCCATTTCAATTGCTAGGGTTACCAGTTGGCATTAACTCGTTCATCAACTGGACCAGTTGCAACTAGCTTTCTCTTTTGAGATGTTTGCACCCCCCCCACCCCCACCCCCTCTAATCCCAAACTGCTTCCGGCGCGTCTGGACGTAATTATGGAAGATCCAAAACACGATGTTCAGAAACGGGATGAGAACGTCATTATTTTGGTACATTTATTGTGTAACATTTGCGTAATTATTGGGTTGAACGCGGGTTACAGTAACATATTTCCTCTTCGACGTAAATTTCACATGAATGAAGAACATGATTCATCTCAAGTCAGCCTCGTAATATTCACGTGAATTTCACTAAAACTATCACTAACGCTTCACGTGTTTCTGTGACGCGATTCTAAAACTTCTAAAGAATGTGATATAGTGCAGCGGCTTAGCAAGAAAATTGTGCACTTTTTGAGAAAAGCATGAAACTTCTAGCATAGTTTGCTTTCACCATAATATTAATTTGCAGATTTGGAGGGAAGTCAGATTTGACCTCTGATGACCCTGAGAGGTCAAATCCAAAATGGCCGCCAGGCCGCGTGGTCTAATGTACAAACACGCTTAACTTTTGAACCAAATAGTCCAGAAAAACGTTTAAGGTGTCATTTCCAGCTAACTTGGGGATTCCAATACATTTGGTAATACTTTTGAGATCGCCTGAACTCAGGGTTTTGCATTTAGGTCAAGCCCAAGGTCAAAATTGACTAAAAATAGCAAGTTTTGAATTGTTACAAAAGGTTAAATCTCATTTATTTGTCATTTGTTCTCAAATTTCTTTAGAAATGGTTCCCCTTTATAGTCCTCTACCTTAATTCTTTTCAGGTAGTTTATTTCACAGTTTGATTTGACCTCTGATGACCTTGAGAGGTCAAATCCAAAATGGCCGCCAGTCCGCATGGGCTCGGTAACTTTGAACCAAATAGTCTAGAAAAACGTTTATGGTGTCATTTCCAACTAAATTGGGGATGCCAATTCATTTGGTAATACTTTTGAGATCGCCAGAACTCAGGGTGTTGCATTTAGGTCAAGGTCAAGGTCAAAATTGACTAAAAATAGCAAGTTTTGAATTGTTACAAAAGGTTAAATCTCATTTATTTGTCATTTGTTCTCAAATTTCCTTAGGAATGGTTCCCCTGCATAGTCCTCTACCTTAATCCTTTTCAGGTAGTTTATTTCACAGTTTGATTTGACCTCTGATGACCTTGAGAGGTCAAATCCAAAATGGCCACCAGTCTGGATGGTCTAGTACAAAGACGCTTAACTTTTGAACCAAATAGTCCAGAAAAACATTTAAGGTGTCAATTCCAACTAACTTTGGGATGCCAATTCATTTGATAATTAAAATAAACTTTGCCTCTATTTTGACACTTAAGAGGTCATTATTTAAAAAAATAATAAAAAGACCTGTGTACCACCACTTTAGATATTAAGGGCCAAATTGTATAGAGCTGCTTATCGGCTGGTTCTGTGCTTACGTATGAGTTTCTACTTCAAAGCACTGCTAACCGTAAGCACACGGAAAGGCATTAAACTTACGCTGCTTACTGGACGAAAATGAATTTTGTAAAAATGCAAATCTATTGTGAACGCGCAAGGTGGACGCCTTGTTTTCTTGCTAACCAAATTTGTCTGCTACAGTTATAGCACGAAAATTTGCCTACCGGTAAGCAGCTTCATGAAATTGGGCCCAGAAGACCAAAAAAGCTATTCCAAATACGACCCAAAACCTGTTCATTACCACAACTATATATATCCACATGAATTTAGCACTGTCCAAAACTTATGTATATCCTAATGGTAACGATCAAAATCTAACAGTCTCCAGAACAATCAGAGCACAGTTCAATGCATCCTTAATTCTTGCAGCGACAGTGGATTATTCATGGCACAATTTTGCTTCCGGGAGAGTGGTCCAAAAAGGCTGCCACCCAGTTGTTTCGTTTGTCTAGCCTAAGTCAGATGGCTCTGGCATCTTTGGATTCTAGGCCAATATCTGGTTGCAACAGTTGGCCTGGTAGCAAGTGCGTTTGATGTGCTGCTTGAGTGCTGCCTGCATGGGTTGGAGGAAAGTTCTCCAAGTTTCTAGACTTCATTCACTACAATGCTCTCACTGGTTCGGTCGTATCAGCTCCACAAATCGCTCTGGCAGTAACATTGATCCTTCACTGACCTCCTTAGGCATGCACAGGAGTTCACTGAAGGAATCATTCATCTCTGGGAAAGACTTCTAAGTTTTTCCTCTGAAAGCAGAAACAGTGTGACACCCGGTGAACGCATGAAAGATTGGGAGAGTCATACATTGTGTCGGACTCATGGTGGCAACCATCATGATTTTATGAAAAATACCGAAAGCTTGATCTGACACCAAAAGCGATCCACAGCATCAGGAGCTGTCTTGCTGAATGAAGCCACGGCCAGTTCAACCAGATCAGTACCAACAGTACGTATGGTTACCCTTTTACACCTATGGGACAAGGCCTGCCAAGTGTGACTCAGCAGGAGAGCAGAGTACTCCACTTCCATCTGTTGCATATTATACAGTTCCTTGCCCTGTGGTAGAGGAAGATGAACGGCTTCGCATGACATGAAATCAAACAATTCGGTTTTGTTCTCATTGACTCGAAGGAAGTCCTTCCAGCTTTCTGGCAGCACAGTAGAAGGAGCCACCTTTTTCCTGGTGCCCTTTTCCCCTTCCCCTTTCCTGCCTTATTGAGACTTTCAGGCTAGCAGGTAAGTATACACCCTAGCCAAGGTCGATGCGGATGCTTTTCTTGAGTTGAGCAAAGATGTTGGGCAAACACTCTTTCTCCACACTCTTGAAATGTTCTTGATGTTCCAGGGTTGAGCATTTGAACCACAGCTGCACAATCAATAATTATTGCTTGGGCCACAGGTGCACTATTGTTTTCGAGTAGATTTGATTCCAGGCAGCGAAGTAGATCTACTTTAACTCCAAACCGCATTTTTCCTCCAGTTAAAAAAGCTGGCGGGGCTGCCTGGTTTTCAGGAGAGAAGAAATTGTCCATATCTCCATCCCTTGTATAACACGAGATGTACATCCTCAAAAAGAGACCACAGTCACTCTAAAGTGCCGCAAGCTGTGTCTTCTGTTTTAACATAACCTTCGCCGGCTGCCGACTGAAAAATGGCAAATTTTTCGTATGTTCTGTTTGTGTGACAGGTGTCGTACACTGCTCTAACCTTTCTGTCACAAACTTTGTGTACTGCTCCTCACCTAGGTTCTCAATCCTTCTCCCCGTTTCAGCCGATTGGGTGTCCATGATATGTCGCTTGGGCCATTGACTAGTAGGTCTTGACTTTGTTCTAGAAAATGGATTCCCCATCTCTTTCAGTACTGTCAGAAGTTCCCATCCCTCAAGAATGGTTCCTGTACTCCAGGTTGCTGGTCATGGTGATTTCGTCTAGTGTTAGCAGAACCGTTATTTTGCTTTATGGCCTGTTTCCCAAACTCTGTAGGGATCCTTTAAATTACTTAGAACCAAATAAAACACACAGTAACTTAAAGAACATCTTATCAGTATTATTGAGCAGTAATGGAAAGGAGCAGGTTTCCTGACTTGAATTAGTGAAATAAACTAACTGATAGGGATTACGATGGAGACTATGCAGGGGAACCACTCCTAAAGAAATTTGAGAACATAGGGGGACAAATAAATGGGAAACATAAACATGTAAACATTAAAAACTTGCTATTTATTAGTCAATTTTGATCTTGACCTTGACTTAATGCAAAGCCCTAAGTTCTTGCCTACTCAAAAGTATTACCACATGAATTGGCATCCCCAAGTTAGTTGAAAATGACACCTTAAACGTTTTTCTGGACTAGTTGGTTCAAGAGTTAAGCGTGTTTGTACAATTATTAGACCATGCGGCGGACTGGCGGCTATTTTTTATTTGACCTCTCAGGGTCATCAGAGGTCAAATTGAAAATGTGAAATAAACTAACTGAAAGGGATTAAAGTGGGGAATATGAAGGGAGACCATGCCTAAAGATATTTGAGAACACAGGGGAGAACAAATGACAAATAAATGGGAAAACTTTTTGTAACCCTTCAAAATTTGCCATTTTTGGGGTCAATTTTGACCTTGACCTAAATGCAAAACCCTGCGTTCAGGCGATCTCAAAAGGATTACCAAATGAATTGGCATCCCCAAGTTAGTTGGAAATGACATCTTAAATGTTTTTCTGGACTATTTGGTTCAAAAGTTAAGTTTGTTTGTACATTAGACCATGCTGACTGGCGGCCATTTTTTATTTGACCTCTCAGGGTCATCAGAGGTCAAATCTGATTTCCCTCCACATCTGAAAATAAATCTTATGGTCTAAACTAACTATGCTAGAAGTTTCATGCTTTTCTCAAAAAGTGCACAATTGTCATTATATTGGGAGCTTTTCCGCTGTACTAATAATTTCGTTTATGAAGATGTAATTTCATAACCAAACAAAAACAGGAGTATTAGGTTTACAAACCCTGGTCTCCAAGGTAGGGATAATCACGTTATTATAATGGTGATATTGCTGCGAAAATTGCGTGATTTAGTGTACGTGTGTTTTAAGTGACCTAGAGCAATAAACGTATTAACACATTTACGTAAATGTCAGGTGTTTAAAGAACGTAACTCTCCTCAAGTCGATACTTTGATATTGATGTGATTTTCACGAGATTTTGTTTATTGGGGCGCTCCATTAATATTACCCTGGCTTTAGCACGACTGTATTTACAGCGCTCGAGCATTTTAAGGTGTGTATTCCTGCCAGGTAGCCATGTACCTCACCTAGGTGGTGTGTGTTAAGTATAGATCATTTTCTTTTTAAAGAACATTAGTGCTATGACAGGGATTCGGACCTCTTACTTCATGGTTTACAGTCCAGAGACTTATCCATATAACCACAACACCACTACCTAACTTTGCTAATACGAATGAACCCAGTTTGACTTTATGCAGAGGTTTGATTTACCTTTGCTTGTTATTGAATTTCTTTCAAATCCCTGTTTATCCCTCGCTTCACGAGTCCATAAATTTCCTGACCCCCCCCCCCCTCCATTTTTTGTTTGTTATAGATGCAGTTGTCAAAGAACGAAGTATGCTGTCGATGTCTGGAATACCTAGCTACACCATCACAAAAAATATACTCAAACTGAAGATGAATCACTTTTCATGGACGATCATTAAGTTTCCGTTCAAAGATTTCTTCCTCCCAGAAAAGAGGATGTGCTGTCGGCCGTTTAAAGAAAAGAACTTTGCCCTGCAGAAGACATCTGTCATCTTACATGCACACCTCTATGATGACATCAAAGGGAATAGCGAGGTAAAATATTTAGTTAGAAGATGAGGAATCTGACTAATGTACTGAACTGTCAACTGTCGTGGCTAAGATCAGCATCTGTTTGTACATAATTTTCAAAAATACGACAAGTATTCGAGTGAGCATTAATTAATGAAGAAAAATAATTCTATGTTACCAAAACGTTTACAAAGACATTCCAGTTGGTGTACAGTAGACAAAGGCACATGGTCAAAATGTTGGACAACCCCTCCCACTTAAGAAACATACTTGAGACTTAGCTTACAATATAACAAATAGAATAACACCAACAACAAGGCAGTTTTCCCCAGCCTAAACATTTCCTTTCCAAGTTCAAATCCTCACATGTTTTGTTCATGATAAACAAAAGGTCATGCAAACAGAAAAAAGATTTTTAAAACTCGTTACTGAGATAAAAGTTTCAGTTTGACTAAAGATTCACACTAGATAAGACATATTTAGGCACCTTGTTGCCAAAATATGACAATGTTCGTGCAGCTTGTCACACACACATGGGAGTAATCATGCACCTTGTTGCCTGAAACCATATTTTGAAATTTTATTTCCTCATCAAAATACACAGGATGATATATATTTGGGAAACTGACAGTTGTTTATACTTTAATATCATGAAGGTGGTGTTTTTCCAAAATATGTGTTTAATATAACAACATTCCTTTGGTGTCTTGCAGTACTCCGGTTGGAAAATACTGTCGGAAATATTTATTCTATCAATTTACTCAAACTGAAAAGAATGACTTTAATAGTATGGTGGCATACAAGAAAAACTGTTGCTACTGCACCCTGATATTTATCCGTGTATATGTATGCATCACTGTAGAATTCTATTTTCTTTTTTTGGTAACAGGTAGTAGAAAGCAACGAAGGAAAAGACAATTTCACATCTTCTCATAGCGAACAACATGTCATTATTCGGGCAACAGAAGGTGATCTCAGAATGACCTGTTACGTAAGGGAGATGATAATTGGAGGACCTGCTGTAAGTTCAGTGATATGTTTAAAGATTCTGGTTAACTGAATAGGAAAGTTTAATCCATGCATCGTCGGGTGATCTTGTGTATTGTACTACTTGTATCAAAACATACCGGTACACATGACTTATTTGTTATTGTTTGTTGAAGATTTAAGCATCTGCAAGGATGTTCAATATTTTGCATACCTCCTCTTTCATAGAGAAAGAAGTTTAGACATAGTTAAGCAATTATGTCTACAAAAGAGGAAATAATAGACAATTACTGTGTTTTTCATAGTGTTTTTCTGTTTTCTCTATGATGTGTATATGAAAAGAAAAATATGACAAATATTCTGTAATCAATCAATTGGCGTATGTTCGTGCTATAGTGCTGTTGAGGGCCACATGCTAAAGTGAAAGGTCATTTTAGGTCATGTGTTAAAGTTGTATGTACCTGCAACACTCTCTTTGGACAATTGTTTTTGTCTCTGTCACTCCAATCACACCTCAACGAGAGTCATAAATGCACTAGGAGGACTGTCATGTTTTAATGATGCTTCAGGTCATGTCCTAAGGTAAAAAATAATGTTAGATTAAGTGTACGTTTTTACCCGCAAGACTCTTGTATGACTTGTAATTTTGCATAGACACATATTGTTCACATCGCAACAAATTTGGGTCAGGGATGCCTTCTGGCGGCATTCATGTAATTTGGCCACAGATGGGCGAGATACAATATGGATATTAGATAGAATAGATAGATAGAAATGTTTTTTATTAAAAAAGATCATCGCAGCCAATGGCTGAATTGCGATCCATTTCACAAGGTTATATACAAAACAATCGCAATTGAAATTGAAATAACACAAAATATGACATAAATCAATAATCAAAGATATAGACATTTCATAAAAATTCATTGATCAGATTCAAATTAAAAAAAAAAAAGAAAGAGATAGGGAGAGGTGTAGAGAGGGAGAGTTGGAGTGATGACAAAGAGAGAGAAGGAGAGAAATAAAGAGAGAGAAGGGGGACGAGAGAGAAAGACGGAAAGAGAGAGAGAGTTGAAGAAAGGAAGAGACATACAAAGGGTACATTATCATTACAGATGAGGGGAGATGGCAAGAAATATTCAGTAATGCAGAAAATTGAGATAAAAACTATCAAAATTCATTCACATAGTTCAATCATGGACTGTGAAATTCTAAAAATACAATTTATATTGGTATTACATTTTATTCAAAAGATTTATAAAGTAAGGAAGAGAGCTGCACTGGAAGTGTTTTGTTTTACATTGGTATTGTTTAAACTTTGATTGAAATCTTAGAGAATAAGTGCATTGTTGTCTAAGAGGTAAACATTCTTTAAATTGTGGGTGTTTGACAAGTGCATTTGCAAAGTCTATACATAACTGCTCACGTCTTGCTTCTAATGAACATAGATTGCACGTTTCCAATGCTGCTTCATAATTTTCATACTGAAAATATTACTTTGTTTTGATGCATATAGTTGTAAGTGCATCTCCGTTTGAAAAAGAAAAAAGAAATAATGTTAATGATGAAAATACTGCTAGTACTACAATAATAATTATCATGATAATAACTATAACAATCATGATAATAATAACAGCAAAGATAACAATAACAATAACATTAACAATATCAATAATTACAATTGATGCTACTAGTGTTAATAGTAGAGAGCTTATATTATTAATATCACTGCAATATAAGCATCTGTATTCGCTTTACATGAAAATAATTGAAAAGTCTATAGCTCCGTCAAACTACTTTTTAAACAGGTACATTTTGAGGAAAAGTGTTCAACTTAAACTTGTGGATCCTTCCTTCGCACGAGATGGGATAGTGTTCCAAGCAGCATAATTAATTGACCACGCCCTTAAACACTTGTGAGAAACGACTAGACATTGCACGAGATTTTTGTCTGACCTGATTTCAGAGTACTCAAGGTTACATACTTTACCAATGTTGAAAAGTATGCTAGGAGCCACGTAACTGCTTTAAGACGGGTTATGTAAAAGTATCATTTTCTTAGTTTGTGTTAGCAATCTTTCCGCAAAGTTGACATTTATTTCTATTTTTGAATCTAGAATGGTAGGAATAACGTTCTGTTCCACATACCCGTGTTACTCATAATGGTTGCTGGAGCAAAATTAGTACATACATTTATATTACGCACTTTTGGAGCAATTAATTGATATAGGAAAAATAAAAGGAAAGTTTTAATTACGAATTGTTTTACTTAATTGACTTCTTTATTTACTTCCGTTCAATACTTTTTTTTAAAGGTTATCTCGTTTGATAAACTAGTGAGTGGATCAAGGATTTGTGAGCCCTTTGAATTGGACTTCACCAACCAGCTAGACAAGGTTGCAGTGTCACTGAAAGTTGGACAGATTGAGAAGCTACAGGTCAATCTCTTATTTCGATTGGATTTCTCAACTCCTCGCAGAAGAGAGGGAGCTTCTCCACAAGATCCAGGTATTATATTTTGGTGTAAGGAGGAGGTGGAATTTATTATTCGTTATGCAATTTGGAAGAAAGTCATAATAGAATTGTCCCCTGAAAGGAATTGCTCTTCAAATGCCCTCATATTCAAAAAATATAACCAACAAAAGCTGACTTGTTTGGACAAAACAGTCATTCCATGGGTTTGTGCAGTCCGAATTACCGATTTGTGTGAACAGCGCACGTGCTTTTCATTTTTCATTTTTTCCAGGGGGTGGTGGGGGCGATCACCTCTACCCCCCCCCCCAATAAAAATATTTTCAAAAAAAGAGAGAGAGAGAAAGTGAAGAAAAAGGTTAGAGAACGTAAAAAGAAAAAGTAAAAAGGAGTCGAGATCGGTACAACGAATCGTCTTCTTTCTCTTATAAATTAATAAAACGTCAAAGCTTCCGCGCTATGCGCAGGAGGAGCGGACTAAATTAAGACAAGGATTATGAGTCGAGAAAAGTACAACAAATCGTCTTCTTTCAAAGCTTCCGCGCTTCGCAAGGGAGGGGCAACCCCCCCCCCCCCCCTGCACTCCCCTAGAGAGCGCGCTTCGCGCCCTCTTTAAGTGATTCGCACGATTCGCGTGCTCACTACCGCCTCCCTACCGTACATAACAAGTAGATGATTAAAAACGTCACAGTGTCCACTAATTCCTATGTACTAGGTAATAACCTTTTATTTCCAGATAGATTCTTTCTCAGTCTTATTTCATAATTGCATAACCAGAACTTAGCTTTATCTTAAATGACTTAACGTGGCAAATTTGTTGCTGTGACCATCACAAATGATGTACATTTTTGCCTTCATTGTTATAGACAAATTATGATATCTATGTCCCAGTACCAGTTGTGCATTAATGAAATACAATACACATCAATGTTTGTAATTCAAATTTTAATTTTATTTTCATCGTTTGTAGATATCTGTATTTCTCTTTACAGTCACTCCCACTGCGTAATGAATATGTAATTAGAGGGATGTGTATTATGGCTAATTGAGGCAAAAGCAAAATGAAATTCTTCCATAAATTCGTTCCTACATGTAGTGTATTTTGGGCTGAAGGAGGACATTTCAGGCTCTTCTTAGTGTCATTTTGTAATTTCCTCCATCTAATGGGCTCGTAGCGATCCTTATTTAATGAATGATCCGAAACTTTTGAAAGGTTTATGGTCTGTCAATTAATACTCGAAAGTTTTTTGGGTTTTTTTCCCGTTTAAGTGCAGGAAATTACCAATTCCTACATTCGGGTGAGAATTACACGTTTCTTACATTGTTTGAGATTCAACAATTACAACAAAGTTACTGTCACCATGTTTACAGAGTGAGTCAAAATACAGTGAGAATAGTGTCTATTAAAACAGACAATCATTGAAGAAATGTCCATGCCTTAAATCACTACAAACAAAAGTCACTGTAAATGGGAACGATTCCCCTTTGAAAGTATGAATGCATCTAAAACATCTTCTTATTTTACACCTGATATATCATTGTAACTAAGCTGATTTTTCCTTCCCAGAAGTTATTTCAGATGTTATTTAAATATATCCTTCCAGTCATACAAGATTTAAGATTTATTGATATCTGGTAACATAATTTCAAATTATTCTTTATTCTGACAATTTTGATAATGTAATATCAGCACAATAGACCCTCTTTGCCGTAGATTGTGAAATACTAAATAATTTAACCTGGAATAAGTTTTTAATAAAATGATTGACCCTCATGCAAAATATAAGAAATGTCATTGATGATACATGCTAGTAGAGTTGTGTTCTAACTTATAGAAATTGTAGTTGAATATTCAGTTCACTATATTCAGCACTCAGAATTAAAGAATAATGAGTAATACATGTATTTCAACGTTAATCTTTCCTAGTTCTCCAAATTGCAGCAGAATTGCAAGGTGCACCAAGTTCACAAACACTTCAAACATCACAACGAAGTCCAGGTGAAACTCTGGAGTAAGTTATCATTTCTTTCATCTGTATTACTGTCAGCATGGTTTATTGAGATCAGAGCATGTGCAGGTATAAACCTGCAATCAGTAATGTCTTTTGAAGAGGGAGGGACAAGGGAGCAGTTTGCCCTTGCCAAACAAATATCAACTAAAAAATATAAAAATCATTGCCAGGTAAATGACGTTCAAATTGCTGCAAAACTACATGATTAGAGTAAACTTTATTTCCTTAAATATTTGTTTAGCTCGGTTGCAATTAAAGTTTACAATTGAAAACACAAATTGCACTAATGGTGCATGTGATATTATATCAAAATCCAAATCACAACATTTCGACTTATGAGGAGATAGTATTCTTGTTGTTGGTGCTGCAACCCCCTTCCTGTTGCCAGTACATGTAATCAGAAAAATACTAACATTTTTATAAAAACATGATTAATTTAAGGACCGTTTCAGGTGGAAAGGACAACTTTGGCGATAAGCTGATCACTGTTGCTCAAAAAGTTAGCAGGCGTGATGAGATAGATAATCTCGGGAAGGCTCTCGGGTGTGAGCCAGAAGAAATCCAGCGTTATGTCGACACAAACACGATGAATTCAGATGTATCATACATGGGTACACTATCAATGCTCCGACAGTGGAGAAAGAAGCAAACCAAGGCAACAGAATGTGCAGCCCTGAAGTGTGCTCTAAGGGTGGCTGGTCAAATTCGTCTCGCTGATGAGCTATTTGGTACTTAATGAGATGCAAATTATATGCTTCTCTCTTAAGGACTGCATTGTTCCAATAATATACATATTGATTTTTTGAGTTGTGTAGCTTCATCAAAGTTCCCCTTGCTTGGATGGACTTAAGGGGGATATCAAAATATATTGCCCTGAACAGAATCATATTGCCTTGAGTAGTGAGAAGAGGGCAATATTATTCTTTTAAGAGCAACATCTCCAATATTCGTATTCCCAGAAAGTAGAGCCAACCAATACATGTATCACTATTATCTTTTATTTATCAACCTCTGGTACAAAGTCATGCCTATTTGTAGCAATTACGAACAAGTTTATTTGCCTTTCAGTCCTACTTTCTTCAGTTTAGTACTATTCATATCATGCATGTTATCTGAAAAGAGCAATTATGACGTCATTTGTCACCATGCAAATCCATTGTTTAAGGCTCTCTTTCATCAACTTTAAATTATTATTTAAATAATTTTTCAGTTACAGACAGTAGTGTAATGATGTGTGATGGTTGTACATGTAAAATAACAATTATATCAAATTCATCTTTCTCGATTTGTATTTATGCCATGTACCAATTTCTTAATGATAGATATTCTGGGTTGATATCGCGCATAATACCTTTACAATATCTAAACGCTTGACAGAAATATTATTATCCCTGACATCGGATTCAGCTTTGCCCGCACATAATGTCTGAACATTCTCCACACCCTGGGGAGCATTTTACAGACACCTATACTGCTGTGCCAACTTCAATTACTTTTTTCATCCTACTCGGTATCCATTTAACACCTGGTTGGAGAAAACCAATGTAGATAAATGGATTGCTTACTGAAATAAGAGTGTGACAGGAATATATCGAGCCCAACATATTCGCCTCTCCAGTTAAGTGTTCAAACCATTCGACTAGTTTACCTCTATGGAAAATGAAAGGGCATTAGGAGTGTGTTTTAGACAATACTAATAAGTTCCAGGTTAGACTTTTAAAAGTTATCGTATTTTTTCACAACATATGACAAATTTTCTCTGCTAGTATACAAAGATACATGCTGATGTATAAACATGTCAAAAATTATATGAAGGATAGGTATACGATACCTAAAATATTGATTATCACAAATGGGTTTGAAGTCTTATTGTACATTTTTATTTGAATATTCCTGCCTTGATATATAGGATAGGACATCTAATTTAAATATATCTTCCTTTTACTTGCCACTGTTTATAAAGACTCATTTGTACATGTATATCTATTTGAGTGTACTGTATGTTAGGCACATTCTTTCGAGACTGTACAATAAATTGTTTACATGAATTCAAATGTTAATTATTCTATTGCTATTGCAATTTAAATTTCATTTTTCATAATGTTGTTAAAGTATGTAATATATTATTAATTGTTGAACAGAATTGTGAACGCAGCGTTTTTGTATATATTTTTTTCTTCTGAAATATGAACAAAAATACATGGACAACTTTATCAAACATTGCTGCACTTTGAAGTGAATTCATCAGTACTTGCATTTGCTTCAAAGAATCATGCATGATTCTGTTTATCGGGTCTAATATGATATAATGAACTTGTTAGTACTTAAAACATGATCACAAATACTTTGGAGAAATCAACTCAAGAACAATTTCAACACCCCCTTCTATAGCCCAAAGAAACAATATTCCTATCATGTAATATGTTATTGTAATGTTCACACATTTCAATAGGTGATGATGGACAGCACTAATGAAACTGCCATATGCTTATTTGTGTGAAAGTCTCTGCGATCATACTTCTAAGTACTATAATTAAATATTAGAATACTGAAAGTGCCTTGGAAAAATACCTAACTTCGCATTCATAATGATATGAATAGAAGGGAAATCATGTTGAATTCCCTATGTAATGGTATCCACAGGGGTGTTAGTATAATTTGCCATAGCAAATCCATTTGTGATTCCTACTTTTATAATGAATCCTGTGTTCGCTGTAACTTTTTAATGTTGCATATCATAGCTATTAAACCTGTTTTCCTCTAAAGGATGGCATCAACGTCTTTGTAGATATTGCTCGTAAACGGTTTTTATTGTAGAACACAATATTAACCCCCCAATGTTTCTTTAACCAATATTTATATGTACTTATTGTTTTTATGCAAACATATCATCAATTGTTAATCGTAAGGATATCACTACACATAAGTGTATCTGAAGATGGAAAACAGAGGCCCTAAGTAGAAACTTCTCCTGTAAACATAAGATACTGAATTATAAATGTAAAATGTGAACTATGATTGCAAAGTGCTACAAAATAATATGCAGTGTGGAAATGATCTACATAAAAGCTCTACCATTATCATTAGTAATTTGATGTATTGCCTATAGAAATGCGCAAGATTTGTATTGCCCTCTTCTGCATCAGACATTAAAAAAGGGCTGACATTGCTACCAACTAAATCATCAAATTTAACGTGAGCAAATATATTGTCAGTTTTTTAGATATGAACGAGAACAAGCTTTGTTTTTTTGTTGAAATATTCCATGAAGACATCCCTTTGATTTCATTCATTCACATCTTATTACAAGAAGAAATATTTTAAAGGATTTTCTAGTTTGTAGATTCTTATCCGTGTATTTCAAAATAGTAACAATTACCGTGTCCTATTTATCTATTTATCATGTCAAACGGTGAAATACATATACATACATTAAGATATCTTTCAGATTTTTATTGTGAAACAAAGAATGCACCATATCTGTTATTGATACTTGTGAGAATTCCTTCAAATATTATTGTGCCGAACTTCTTTCGTTTGGTAAATGATGACCATCTATATTAATTTTCTTGATCCTCCAGTCTTTCAAGAGTGTGTATGCTGAAATAATTTCATTCGGTTAATAATGTACTATTCCGCCTGTCATGAATACTATCTATATAGATGTACGCTAATATGTAAAATGTGTGATTCATATGCATTCCAGTTATTCAACAGGTTTAATAAGGCTTGTTCAGATATGGCGCGGTAAGCCACCGCAAAAAAAAAAACGCAGCCGATTTGATACATGTAAATTATGAATGGCAAAAGCATGCAACAAAGAACTTACGTACAATAGTGAGCTTTATGTTACAGAATACAGAAATGATAAGCGTTTTACACTCTACGTCACCATGAAAAACGCAAGTGTTTTGCTGCTTCTTATGTGAACGACCCGTAGCGTGATACTAAACATGAATGACTTAGCTGACATAGCGCACTGTTTATTACACAGCGCCATCTCACGGTCATTGTCATTGCCAACAGTGCAGCTAGTTACGAGACCGTATGCCACAGCTGGCCTGAGGTGGCGCTAGAGGTATTGCTTCTCGTACAATGCACAGTATTAGAATGTTCTAATTCAAAATGAATTTATTCATTGAAATCTGACATTTTTTCTGGTAATGGCTTTAATAGTAATCAATTAATATATATAGGATAATGTTTGTGAAATTGTATATTACTAGCAACTGCATACGAGGAGGTTACTTCTCTTAGTCTTACTCAGCTCTTGCTGAGTCATTTACTCTGACTAGTGAATTTTATTTTCATTTATATATATATATATATATATATATATATATATATCTTTCTGCTATTCCAACACATCAGATGTGTGTGACATCGTGCACAGCGTATATAAGTAGACGATAATTATAATAGATTTATTTTGTCTTCTAAAATATGAGCTCCATTTGCAATCGTTTTTTGACTCTACCGAGTTGTATTATAAGTAAAGTAAGAATTGTTGTCAGTACTACATGTATTGGATTTCTGATGATATGATGTAGATGAAATTGATTTTGTATAGACCTATGCCTGAAATACATCGAAGCAGTACTGTTATTTCGTTGTGTGATTACCTGTCAAATGTATAGGCCTATTGTTAAGTGTCATCAGTATTACTGATGTGAGTTAGTCTGGCGGTAATGGCCGTGTTCTCTGTCTTCGTCTACAAACTGATCCTGATAGGAGCGAAACAGAGTCACGTCTTTTGGATAGTGATGTATATTCAGATATAAATGTAATTTATCAAAATAATGTTGTTTTCTGTACATTTTGCCATGGACCAAATCAATTTTCAAAGATTAATTTCTTTTTATTAAAGACGAAAATTGTTGAAATAAAAAACATAGGCCTAGTTATGTATTGCTTTCACTTGTTTTCCATTCGTTTATATCTTTCTTTCTCAATCAGCTTGGTGACCTAAAAATAAAAGTTAGTGCATGCCTTCTTCAATATTTGACTTTTGATGCGTATTTATGTTGTAAATGGGATAAAGAAAGTTGCATCGCATAACATATTGATCGAGAGATTGGTATGTGATAGAGACAGAGAGAAAGGGGGGCAGAGAGAAAGAGGGAGAGGGACAAAGGGAATGATTGAAAAGGTACACTGTCGCTCATAAAGGTGGAATATTTTAGTTTTACCCCAATTTATTGAATTATTTTAAAAATTATTTAAAAATAATAGATATAGATAATAGTATACATTCTCAGATTTTATTGAATAATAACTTGCCAATGTGTGTTTTGCGGAACTGCTAAAGCATGTGTATGCTACTAAGCTTATTAACTAGGGGACCTACGCTCTCAAGTCATAAATGACAGTAATGAGGATTAATGCCCCACAAAAGGGCACTAATAAAGCACATCGACACGGTTTTCATCCTGGGGCCTCACGGTTACGAGGCCATTGTTTTGTCACTGAACCATGACTGTACGCAGCGGGGGCTAGGGTAGGGGGCAGTTTCCATAAATTTAAAAAAAAAACAGAAAATGCAAATAAATTTTCAATAATTTATTGCATTTTACCCCGGTCTCCAACATAAAAAAATCCTCTGGACGGCCATGCATTATGGCTCAAGGCATGGGCACACAATTTTTTTTTTAATGTTAGGCACCGGGGTTAAATGCAATAAATTATTGAAAATTTATTGCATTTTCTGTGTTTTGTTTAACTTATGGAAACTGCCCCCTACCTTAGCCCCCGCTGCGTACAGTCATGGTTCAGTGACAAAACAATGGCCTCGAAACTGTGAGGCCCCAGGATCAAAACCGTGTCGATGTGCTATTAGTGCCCTTTTGGGGGGCATTAATCCTCATTACTGTCATTTATGACTTAAGGGCATAGGTCCCCTAGTTGATAAGCATAGTAGCATACACATGCTTTAGCAGTCACGCAAAACACACATTGGCAAATTATTATTCAATAAAATCTGAGAATGTATACTATTATCTAGATCTATTATTTTTAAATTATTTTTAAAATAATTCCATAAATTGGAATATAAAAAAAATATTCCACCTTTATGAGCGACAGTGTAGTAATATAAGAGAGAGAGAGATAGAGAGAGAGAGAGAGAGAGTTAGAGGGGGCAGTGGTACATAAATAGAGCAGTTGTAATGTTGAGAGCTATACATTGGCTATAAAGGAGGGTTTTAATTGGGAAATTTATCTAGATAAAGCAACAGTGATTGAACAGGCGGAAAGAGAAGGATACAGAGAGGGAGAGGGGGATAAGAGAGTAGGCAAGGAATGGAAAAGAAAGTGGGAATGAGCAATTTGATTTTGTTTAATCATCTTCTTACCTATAAAGTCCAGTAATAAAATCCAAAGTGAACTAGAATAAGAAATATAAGCCGATGGTTACCAGACTCCTTCCTGGCTGTAAGGTTGATGATGATCAGCACTTCTAATAATTATAATTATTTAACAAAATATATTTTCAAAAATACCCGCCATGAATTCGTCCGGGCAACCTAATTTGAATATTATTTGGGGAATCCAACCCGCCCTATCCCAGCTCAAGCTTTCTCTCTCTACCTCTCTTTCTGACTCAAACATTCGCTCTCCTACTCTCTGAGGAATAAAGGTGGGCAAACCGTTGGATGCGTGAGAAGAAAGAAACAGTGGTAATAAGGAGGTATACAGGTTAATCTAAAAGGCAACCTTTCATACAGACATCATACGGTGTCTATTAAGTACACACCTTGGCTGTTGGGAATACACATGTTACATACATGCATCAGAACGCCTTTTTTTTGGTATAATGTAAGCAAAAGGTTATTAAAGAGCGCATAGATTTAATACGTCACACTCACACAACTCTTCACATTAGCAAATCCCGTGCATTTGACTTTACGTTCATCGCTCAATAAACAGTTTCAGAGGCTCAGAAAAGGTGTTCTCACGTAGTAGTCATGATAACTTATGAGATTTGTCTCCGTCCTCCTTTCTATTTGGGTAGGCCTACGCAAATATGGAAAACCCGTTCATATGATATTCTATGAGTGCCTACCTGAAACCGAACAATGACAAATGCGAATATGCACAGATTATTAGATTGAGTAGATGAAAAGAATATGAGTACCTTTGACCTCCATATCATAAAGCATGACATGATTTATCAGTCTGTTGGAATGCTGTAATACTCGGGTAAGCTATGAAGGTATGACGCAGTGGTTAGGGGGTGTGCTGTAGTACTGGGTAGTTAGAAAGGCATGGAGCATAATGACAGTGCTTATGTTTAATACTCTGTACGAGAGTGTATGTGATAGATAAGAAGTTTAAAATTTAAATTCTTTACTAGGATTTCCACTCGCACTGCACACTGTACTTGTTTTTTTTCGAAGTCGCATGTTATTCAAATTTTGTGTGTTAAAAAAGAACTTAAGAAAGACTAAATGTCGCTCTTATTATCTATCTCCCGAACTCTCTACACGTCCTGTCCGTGCTTATAATTTCCCATATTTTTCAAACTAAAATGTGTTTTACTTCCATCTCTCTACTTACACACACAAGCAAATTTACACCCAACTTCCCTGCTCAAATCATAGCAATTATTCATCTTTTTTGTTTTGTATCGTTCTATAGGATTTTGAATGCAAACCATTCTATTTTAAATTTGTGTTCTCTTGCTCTTAACTATACGATTTGTTGGTATTTTGTACAGACTACTACTCAACCCTTTTCCTCCTAAATATCTTTTTAATCATGTCAATGGACATATAGATGAGTACAAATGTTGGCGATGTTCCACTGTTAATGAGGGGGAAAAAAGTATTTCATTTCATTTAACGTAATGAAAGCGGAGGGCCAAAGTCAAATATGCTTAGTTTTTTAGTTACCTGCCACTACAACACAAACCAAACACACTTTGTTTATTCGAAAGATATTATCATAATACACAATATTTCAGAGGGCTTTTACATTTTATTTGTAACGATCACCCCTTAATCGGGGAGGGGGGGGGGGGGAGGGCACTCCCCAAAGCGGCCCTTTTGAAAAAAAATAGTATTTTGCAAATATTAATTTGAGGAAACCTTGGCCTACCATGAATTTGTTTTTATTTGATATCATATCTTTATAATTATCCAGAAATTTGTCATAAAACGTTTACCTACATTTTCTAGCATGAATATACACTGTAAAAAAGAATTTGTTCATTGGTAATTTTTACGTATTTTTTCCATGTAGAATTTACTTGAAAACATTAGTTTTGCCACTTACGCACTAAGTTTAAGTCTTGCTAACTCAAACTTTCAATTTAGTAGAACATACGTGGAATATTTAAGTAAAATCAAATACGTAAGAACTCTAAAAAATTTCAGCTTGTATTAATTTAGTAATTTTAACTCAAAATCAGAAATTATACGTATTACTCAAAACAATTTATGTTGATTATTCTTATCTTTTTAAAGTAAGGACCGATGCAGTGCGTAATAGAAATATTTACATAATTTATGAATATTCATTAAGACCAAATTAAACTCTTTTTAAATAAAACAATTCTTTTTTGTCGTTGAATGAAAATTTAAGGACTTTAAAACATTTACAAATTCATTTAACATGGCTAAGCAAAGACAAGACAATTTTTAATTGTTACCCAGTTCAAAACAAATAAAAACTTGATATTTCAGGAAATTGTCAACCAATTTTCCTTTTAAGATGCTACGATCAAGTATATATAAAATTTGGAGCCTTTCAATATGTGTCGAATTGAAGCGTATGTAATAGTTTGTGATGGTGGTAGATATATATATATATATATATATACGGTTAAATCTTAAATAGAAGTAGTGAATGATTAGTGGATGTTACTTGTTAGATTAGATGGGTACCAACTCGTGCAATATGTCATCCTATCATAGCTTTTTTTTAAATTATCTAAAATGATTACAATACTTAAATTATTTACGTTAATGTAACTCGATTTAACTGAGTAAAAATTTATTCAGCAAAATAAGTAAATTCTACTTAAGATGCCGTAGGTAATATTTACTTAATAAAAATAAGGCAATTCTTTTCCTCAATTTTATTGAGTTATTTCGACTATTATTTTTTTACAGTGTAGTTAACTAAATATTTGCTTACATACATAGTGACATTGTATCTATACAGCACACTCTTGTCGTTTCATATATTCGTTTTCGTTCTGCTTTTCATTTTGTGCTCGTCATGTTAGTCATTGAAATAGTTTACCACGTGCTTTTAAGTGTGGGTTGTGAAAGGGAATAACATTTTGCCTGCAAATACAATTTGCAAATACATGTATTTAGTGAACACAAAACCTTTTTTTTTTCAGTTGTAATGTCAATTGTCAAAATAATGTTGTTTTTTGCTATTTTTGTTCCTGGACAAAATGGATATTTAAGGAATCTTTATGGATTTAAGGCAAAAATGATTTAAATATAATACGTAGACCTAGTTTTGTATTTTCTGAATTTTGTTCATACGGTATTCTATCTTGACAAATTAGATATATGAGTGTTTATGTCTTTATTTCCTATTAGCTCGGCGAGTTAAATATAAAAGTTAGTACATGCATGCTTCAATATTTGACTCTTGATGCATATTTATGTTGTAAATGAGATAAAAACAAGTTGTATGGCATATAACCAATTGATAATCGAGAGCTTGGCATGCGATAGAGACAGAGAGGGGGGCGGGGAGAAAGAGGGAGAGAGAGAGAGAGGGTTGGAATGAGGGGGGAAAAGTAGCAAAAGAAGAGAGAGAGAGAGAGTGTGTGTGTGTAAGAGAGGAGAAGGGGGTGAAATAAATACAGCAATTGTAATGTGTTGAGCTATATAATTATCGGCTATAACTATTTACTAAGGGACAGCCATTGAACAGGTGGAAAGAGAAGAAAACGGAGAGAGAGAGAGAGAGAGCGTGGATAAGAGAGTAGGCAAGTAATGAAAAACAAACAGAAAGGAAGTGGAAGTGAGCATGTTAAAATTGTAATTATCTTCTGGCACATAAAGTGCAGGGAACTAGGATTATAAATATAAACCGATAACTACCTACAGGCTCCTCCCTCCCTGATAGGTTCGGGTTGATCAGCACATAACAAAGTAATTAAATATTCTTAAACAAATACAAATAAAATATATTTTCAAAAGTACCCGAATAACTTTGTCCGGGGAGTCTAATTGGAATATTATTTCGGGAATGCAACCCGCCCTATCCAATCTCGAGCTTTCTCTCTTTATAGTATACCTCTCCCTCTTACTCACACACTCTCTCTCTCTCTCTCTCTCTCTCTCTCTCTATCTATCTCTTTCTCTCTCTCTCTCTCTCTCTCTCTCCTTCTCGCTCTTACTTTGAGCAAAAATGTCGGTAAACCCTTGAATGAGTGATTAGACGAAAGAAACAGTGGTGATAAGGGGGTATAAAGATTAACCTAAATGTTAACCTTGCATTCATACATCAGACAGTGTCTATTCAGTTCACAACTTGTTTGTTGGGAATACAAAACTTGTTTTGTATAATGTAAGCAAAACGATATTAAGAGCGCATATATTTAATACGTCTCATAACTCTTCACATTAGCAAATCACGTGCATTTAAACATTCATTGCTCTGTAAACAGTTTTAGAGGCTCAGAAAAGGTGTTCTCATGTAGTAGTCAGGATAACATATGAGATTTGTATCTGTATTCCTTTTTATATTTGTGCACTCATATTATCTAAATATAGGGTAGGTCTAAATGTAAAGGTGAGGAAAAACCCGTTCCTATGATATTCCATTGCGTGCCTACCTGAAAGCAAACAATGACAAATTATGATATGCACAGCTTATCAGATTAAATAGATGAAAAGAATACGATCACCTTTGACCTCCATATCATAAAGCATGACATGATTTGACACCCTGTTAGAATGTTGTAATACTCGGGTATAAAGCTTTGAAGGTATGACGCAGTGGTTAGGGGATGTGCTGTAGTACTGGGTAGTTAGAAAGGCATGGAACATAATGACAGTGTTTAGGTTTAACACTCGATCTGTACGAGAGTGTATGTGACAGATAAGAAGTTTAACGTTTAAGTTAGGATTTGCACTCGCACTGCACACTACACTTGTTTTTTTCGAAGTCGCATGTTAATTCAATTTTGCGTTTTTAAAAAGAAGAAAAAAAAAAGAAGGAAAGCGTGTCCACACACACATTTTGGTATCCCGAAACTCTATAACAAAACGTCGTATAAATAATCATCGTATAAATTCCAGGGCGTGCAAACACACAAGAACGTTATCCCGAAACGCTATAACGAAATGTCGTATAGGTGCGTAGTTTGCTACTGCGCAGTGTAAACCCCAGCTCGACGAAGGAAGTGCTTATTCTCGGAAACACGTCTCTGGTGCGGTGGGTCCCCGCAAATAATTGTGTTCATGTCGTGTAACCCTCTGGCGAGTTTATAAGTCGTCAAGAGAAATTTCTTAAACAAATTATGCATAAAATGTATTAACACGTCCACGAAAAGCAACATCTTTCGCACCCCACGACTAATGCTTATCTTGTTAGGCTCTGGTTATATTAAAATTGAATAACAAGTGTCATATTACTGTAACAAAATGTGTTCACTACAAATTAAATGGCAAGATTCCAGTAGCATATATCAAATACATAGAACCTATAAATTAGAAAAACTAGTGACACATATGTATATTAGGGGTGGTGGAGCATCTTTAAAAGGGAGGGGCACCATCATAAAGGACACTTCGTAAGAACAGGAGGGAAAACCCACAAAGTGTGAACACAAAGCAGGAAAAACTACATTTTGAGACATTAAACCCGGGCCCGAATTCTAGATAATACGTTATCAAAGATCGTCTTCGAAATTGTTTCTATCTTAACATGAATCTGCATGTAGGTCCTGCTTCCACATCATACTTTGTCGTTGTGTGTAATGTTTCGACGATTCATTTTCATGTTGGGGAAACCCTCTGGCGAGTTATTCAGTCGTCAAGAGAAACTTTTGTTTAAAAAAGTATGCATAAAATGTTTTAACACGTCCATTGAAAAGCAAGATCATTCGCATCCTATGACTAGAGCTAAAATGTTATTTTAGGCCCAATCTTCATTAGACTTGTTATCAATTACAAGTGCCAAACTAATGTAACACAATTGTTCACAGCCAATTGAAAAATACAAGGATTTCAGTAGCATATTATATTATCAGATGTCTACCTTGTCACTGATCCCAAATAGAAGCCTGCTGTTTATTCATATTCATATCATTTTATTTACAAAGTGCAACGGTGCCTATCAATTGTCATATTCTTTTCTTCTTGTTTGCCATTTCGTTTGCATTGTATGCATGCGTATAATGTGAGTTGCTCTTGAAACTGTACATGCATATCACTGCCAAATGCGCATTAGTTTGAAGCTCGACGCTATGCAACTCGGTGCCATTTTAATTGCGCCTGAAGCACAAATTAGGAGTAGATATTGATGAATTCTTCTTCTTCCAACAAAGTTGTCATTATCGAAGGTTAGAATAGCAGCTGACGTCTAGCTTGGGTGAGATTATATCGTGTGTTGCTTTGATTGAGTATGAACAAATCGGGATTTTAAACACGGAAGTGAGATAAAAATGTAAAAGAGAAGAAATGATTGTATGTGGGTAGACTATATAGTATAGGGTGTATTTATAACTTTGTGGAGGAAGTGTTAGAGGCAAACAGGAGGAGAAAAGAAGGTGATATAATTTTCTGATGTGAATGAAGCGGAATTGGAGCAGTATATTTTCTTCTGTTTTCTTGTGTATAAACCGAGGTGCTATAGCTATGTATGTATTAGATACCCCCACCGTCTTTCTTATTCTCCCTTTGCTTGTTGTCTCTCTTTATTTCTTTCTCTCCCTCTCTCTCTCTCTCTCTCTTCCGCCACGTGTGTACATGTATTTATGATTGTCTAGATTTCAATGCTCTAACATATTAATGGCGTAGCAAGCTTAATGTTTGTAGGTCGAATCTTTTTCTATAAACCATAAGAAAACCCAAAACTATTGAAACACTGGTAAAATACCTGTATCTCGAAGTGGTTGAAGATCTTTAACGGTGGGGGGGGGGGGGGCACAAACAAAAATGACACTTCCAGAAAACAGGAAAACCAGAAAGTGTGAAAAATACATTTCAGACATTGAAAGGATCGTCTTCGACATTTGTTTTTATGTTTACATGAAGTTGGATGTAGGCACTGCTTTAGCATCATACTTTGTCGTTGCGTGTAATGTTCTGACGATTCATTTACAAGCAAGCGAAGTGGGCGAGAAAATTGATCTTTTGTAAAATGAGGCCTCGAAATGAGCAATATTCATAGCCATATCATGAATACAGACAACCGCAAATTCATACTAAGGCCATATTTGAAAGAAAAAACATTTACCCGGTTGTTTTTCATAAAAGTTTTGTCTCTGGAATACTTTTCCTTGAATTTGTGATTTCGCATTGCACCGAAGTTGATGGGGGTGTTAAGCACCATCTCGTGAATGTTACAGCCATGTTAAACTTCTGAATGCAATCCGCTTGATTTTATTATTAAAGCATCTATCAACTGTAACTTTGAGCGAGCATTGTGAGCAAAATGTGGGACCCTTTTTTTAGAGAGAGAGAGATATTGCCCTTATTTTCTTTGAATTAGGAGCACATGCGAACGGTCAGAATGAAAACAAACGCTTGGGGGGGGGGGCAGTGGTGACGAAATGTTCCGTAATATCACCTATTGTAAGCAGAGACGGCGCTCCTGGTGTATCTCCAAAGTGTCAGATTTTAGATTTGAAAAAGTGCCCCTTTCCCTGTTGATAAGTGCCCCCCCCTTTCATAAAAGCCCCTTCTCATAAATGCCCCTTTTCACGTCTGACAAATGCCCCTATCAATGTCTTATAAGTGGCCATTTTTCTGTGCAATAACTGTTTCTTTTCCTTTATCATAAGTGCACTTTTTCAGCTCTGGTAAGTGCCCCCTTTCAGGTTTGAGAAGTGCCTTTTACCACCTCTGATGGGTGTCCCCCTCAATTCTGATTATTGCCCCTTTTCATATCTGAGAGTTACATGTTTTACTTTGACAAGTGCCCCTTTTCCTGTGTAATAACAATTACCCGTCCCCCTTCAGATAAGAGTGCCCTCATTTAACCTCTAATAGGTGTCCCCTTTTTTTGACACTTGCCCTTATTCCTATCTAATAAGAGCCCATTTTCCTTCTCCTAAATGTCCCCTTTTCAACCCTGATAAATACCCATATCAAAATCCGATAGTTGCCCCTTTTCCGTTATAATAAGTGTCCCTTTTCCATTTTTATAAGTTCCCCTTTTCTTCTCTGGTAAAGGCCTCTTTCAGATGCGAGAATGGTCCTTTTCATTCATGTCTCATTCCACCTCTGATAAATAACCCTATTTAAATATGATAGGTACCCGTTTCCCTTCGACAAAATGCCCCCTTACCATTCTCTGCCTCTTTTTATCCCTCGTGATTTAATTGTCCCTTTTCAGGTTCGAGAAGTGCCCCATGCTTTCGCCTCTGATAACTGCCTTTTTTTACTTTGAAACGTTCCCACCTTCCTTTTTCTGTAGCATGTGACCCCAATTTAAAAGGACTCAGAGCCCTTTTTTCTTTTAGTTCCACCAAAGCTATTAAAGAGAAGGTTGAGTTCTGGGAAGAAGTGAAAAATAATTTGTGAGCGTTATCATTCTTATTATGCAAGCGTGGAAGAACATCAGATAAGACATGTTCCCTGAAAAGCATGGCTCTTCAAATGCTTTTATATTCTAAATATGTCATGTAACTCGTAAAACTCGGGGGGTAGGTTTTTTACGCCACGTGTTCGTGTAGTCCCATATACATCTTTTTGTGTACAGTGTTTGTTACTTTACCAAGGCTTGGCCAAATTTCTTATCATTTTGATGATTCCAGAACCTTGCAATACACACAAATTCTTATATGCTAGATGATCAACCTTTTCTGGTCGATTTCACACCGTTTCTTTCACAATGCAATCGCATGACCAGAACTCAACTTCATCTTTAAAGCTTACTCAGATGTATAGTTGATATGATTCGATTAGTTGTGCGCGCCTGGTGGATGTCCGCCCACAGAGCTCTGCACTTTACTGTATATTTTTCTTGTTTAATCATTTATTCAGTTACTGTATCTATATCATCTGATTCTGTATGTCTTCAGGAGGCTACTAGACTATTTTGGCCATATTTCATGTGATATTTGTCATACATTTTACATCTACTGGTTTTGCATTCACCACTGCCTTACTTGTGTCGTAAGTAGCCATATTCACTTGCCTGTCATACCTTTACTCCACATGTTAGTGCACAGTCTGCACGGTTGTGCGAGTTTACACAATGAAGGTGGCTATCCTAATAGCCTTTGTATCTATTGTATGCATTGTATGTTACACTACTGATTCTTGTACTGTACTTGAGCATTATACCACTGATTCATGTAATGTAGCTGTACAACATAAGGGAAAGTACAAGCACATTGGTACTCCCATTCAGCGGTATGCTAATTCTGTTTCAAGATTCCGCATTTTACTACTGATCTCGGGAGACATCAGCCCCAACCCTGGGCCTTCCTCTCAAGGACCTAACTGTTCTGATGATTCCTTGACTATAGATTACACCTATGATAGTCAGACTCTTCATGCCCTTAATATTTAGGATGGTCGTTCCTCTGGAAAATGGCGAGAGGAGAATCACTTTGTTTGGGATCGGCTGGTGTCTCTCGGGATCAGTAGATCGTGTCGAAGGCGGAGGACACATCGGGGTAAGAGGGGTGGGCGTGATCGCTTTAAGGACCATCTTAAATTTGGTACTCTCAACTCCCGCTCTCTGCGTAATAAATCAACAATATTTCAAGACTTTGTCATTGATCACAAATTAGATTTTGTCTGTATTTGTGAAACATGGCTATCATCCGATGATAATGCAGTCGTGGCTGACCTTTGCCCAGGCTCTTACATTTTCAAACACTGTCCACGAGTCTCTGGGCGGGGTGGTGGGGTGGCTTTTCTTTGTAAAGACAGCCTCCAGGTTATTATGTCATCAGAAAACTACGACAGTTTTTAATGTATGTCTGCAACTATCTCCAGTGACTCAAGCTGTATGGACATATCGGTAATCTACAGGCCGCCTGGTGGACATAGCTTCTCCAAATTTCTGGAAGAATTCTCTGACTTTCTTGATGGTAGAATGTACAGAACTCCACCTTTTGTCATCACCGGCGACTTGAACATTCACTTGGACAATAACTCTGCACCGAACACACAAAAGTTTAATGATCTTCTCACTAGTCATGGCATCTCCCAGCTAGTCAAATCTCCTACCTATGACAAGGGTCACATCCTGGACGTTGTCATGGTGCGGAACGCTGATGATCAAATCCTGTGTTCGAAACCTCAGGTCATACCTGGCATCTCCGATCATTCTGCTATCTTATGGAAGCTAAACTTCGCTAAGCCTAGTCGGACCCACTCTACATATGTCAGTCGTAACATCAGAGATATTGACAGAGAGACCTTCGCGAATAGCATTGCTGACTGCAACATCACTGCTCCTGCTACATGTAGTGTTGAAGAAGCTGTTCATCACTACAAGTTAGAACTCGGGATGGTTCTAGATGCTCATGCTCCTCAGAGATCACAGAAAGCGAGGAATCATGCAGACTGTCCGTGGTATACCAATGACATTCGTACTCAGAAGAGGATACGTAGACAACTGGAGAGGAAATGGAGGGCCAATGGCCGACTTCAGACTGACAAAGAACTGTACTGTGCCCAGCGTGACCTCGTAAATTCACTTGTGAAAAGGGCGAAGCGCTCATACTTTGTAGATCTTATTGAAGACTGTCGGAATGATTCCAGAAAGCTCTTCTCAGTATCAAACCGACTTCTGAATCATCGACAGTTATCACCACTTCCAGCCCACACGGACAGTCAGCAAATGGCCTCTACATTCACCCACTTCTTCCAGACGAAAGTCAAGACCATCTGCGACAGTTTATCACCTAACGAAACACCACACCACCCCCTTACTTCCTCTTCCTTTGAAGTAATACAACCTACTACCCTAAGGAGATTATGTCACTCTTACGTAAACTACCCCCAAATCATGTCAGTTAGACCCTGTTCCCACTAAATTATTAATGAACTGTTCCTCCACATTCGCTCCCATCCTTTCTTACTTGATTAACTTGAGTTTAGAGCAGGCACATGTTCCTTCTTCATTTAAAATAGCTCATGTTACTCCGTTGTTGAAGAAACCTTCTCTGGACCGAAATTCCCTCCAAAATTATCGACCAGTTTCAAACCTACCTTTTCTGTTCAAAATTCTTGAAAGGGTTGTGTTTTCTCGTCTTTCGGATTATTTTCTGGACAATGATTTGTTCGACCCTTTCCAGTCAGGTTACAGAACCCATCATAGTGTGGAAACACTGCTTGTGAATGTGTCCAACTATATCCTGCAAGGGATGGATAGGGGTATTACTCAACCGCTCTCCTGCTGCTGCTAGACTTGTCCTCCGCCTTCGACACCGTTAATCACACTATCCTTTTGAACACACTTAGTTCACTTGGTGTCAAGGGTGAGGCATACAAATGGTTCGAGTCTTATCTGTCATACCACTCTCAGATCGTTTGTATTAATGGTTGCAAATCAGTTACTTTGCCTCTCTCTTGTGGAGTACCACAGGGTTCTGTGGGCAGGCCTACTCTCTTCTCAATTTATTTAATTGGATTGCGACAAGTTTTGTTACAACATGGCATAGATTATCATTTTTATGCAGACGATATTCAACTTATGATTTACTTCAATTCAGATCAAGCCGCTGCAGAACGAGCCGTTCATCGCCTTGAATCTTGCATGGCTGATGCTCATGATTGGATGCTCGCACGTTCCTTGAAATTAAATTTAGACAAATGTGTATTCCTTATATTTGGTTCCAAAGTACAGCTTAGTAAAGTTAATATCGATTGCATTTCATTTTCTGGCCACATAATTAACTTGTCACAAACGTGTCGCAATCTCGGTGTTTTGTTTGACTCACATATGACAATGTCTGACCAAGTTTTTAATATTTGCAGATTGGTAAGGTACCAATTGCGTAATATCGGTTTTATTCGTAAATATTTGTCCAAGTTTGCCACCGAAAAATTAGTTCATGCTCTGAATTCCTCCCGTCTTGATTTTGGCAATGCCCTCCTAATCAATCTACCCCAGAATCTACTGTCCAAGCTCCAGAAGCTTCAAAACGCTGCAGCTCGTATTGTTTCTCTGACCACCAAGCGTACCCACATTTCCCAAGTTTTGCAGTCGCTACACTGGCTCCCAGTAAAAGATCGCATTGTTTTCCAAATTTTGTTGCTTACCTTTCATTGCGTTCACGGCTCTGCTCCTCAATACCTTATCTCTCTAATCCAAAACTACACTCCTGCAAGACCTCTACGCTCATCCACTTCCAATTTTCTTGTGACCCCCAAAATTACCAAAACGTGGGGGGAAAGATCATTTGCATACTCTAGTCCTAACTTATGGAATGGCCTTCCTGAAGACATCAAAAAATGTTTATCTTCTGATTCTTTCAAAACTCATCTCAAAACATTCCTTTTCAAGTCTTGATCGTTTTTCCTGTTTACACGCGCCTTGAGCACTCCACAGAGTGGATTTGGCGCGATAAAAGTTACATTATCATTATTAAAAGGTCTTTTCAGTCTTTCAGGATTACCTTGTACACAAAACTAATAAGGATTTGTTTTTGGTCCTCTTTATAAAGATATAATTTTCTCGCACTGCGACCTTACAAATCTTTAAATTCTTGCTCGCTCGATTCGCTAGCTCGCAAATGAATATACAGGCCATCACACCCAACTGCAAAGTATTAAGCTTAAGCAGTTGTATCTTTGACCAGATAAGGAGAGATTCATGACAATGTAGAGGTATACACACCAATGTCTAAAAATTGTATATGTTCGGTGAGAGGTTTTCCTTTGAAGGTTCCCCCTTTTTTCCCACAAATAGCCATCTTTTGTTGGTGCCCCCCCCCCCCACTCGCTCCGTAGCCCCTGGTTGAAACAAGACCTCTTCTCAAAAAGGACAAGGGAACATTCATGCATGGTAGTGGTAACTAGTGCACTGTTTTGTACTCAAACGAGACAGGCGCGATGGCTCAGTACTAGAGCAGTACTAGAGCAGTGATCTCGTAATCGGGAGGTCCCAGGTTCGAAACCAAGTCGATGCGTTAGTGCCCTTTGGTAGGCAATAATCCTAATTACCAAGTCCCTCGGAGAGTACTTCAAGCCATCGGTCCCCCGGTACCTTACTTGGAAGCATACACATGCTTTCTTATAAAAAGCGGTCAGCTAAAAATAAATGAAGAAAGCAAACATTTTCATTTCATAGAGTGCATTGTCTAGACCCAAGGGCCCATATTCATCAAACATTACTATAAAAGCTTATAGTTGGCAACTAAAATGCATTCTAATTGGCAACATTTGTTATAGGCATTACAACGTTACTATGTTTCGATTGCAACTATGCCGTTATGTCAACAACATCTACGTCAGTTACTAACTATATAAAAAATAATATTCATAACAACTTATTAAGGTTAATGCGTTTGCCAGGGAGCAGGTTAAATGGAAGCTTAAATCTTTCGCGTAAATAAACTTCACTTATTTTGCGCAGGCACTGTGGGAATTTTTAGGAGAGAACGGGGTAAATTGCATCGATCATAAAATCATAATCTGTCATTATTATCATACGTTTTAATTATTCACATGAAATGTGTTTTTCAAAGTGAGGTGCACCAACAAGAAAGGGCACTTTCTGGGGGAGGGGGAAGGGGCACCTGCATAGGGTAATTGACTTATTGCAATCTTTAAATCGACATACCCCTTCATTATAATCAATACATTTTCAGGAATGCTCTTCAAGAATTTTCTCTTTTCGTGGTCCAAGATGCTGCTTCATCATTGTTTTTTGTTAACGTATGTGATGGTCTAAATATTCAATTGCGAGTGCAGGGAGCGAGCGGAATTGTAAAAGTTTTTGATTAATTATAATCATTAGATGCAATTACCGATCCTGATGAGGCTGAAAGCACAATTCCATTATGAAAGAATAAATAAGACCATAGTTTAATATATTACTGAGGAGATAAACTATGCTAGCAAGCGAATTCTGGGGGCAATTTCAGAGGGGAAAATGGTATCAGTCGCTTTAACGTAGGGACAGATATTAAGAAGTCTATGATAAACTATTGTTTCGGGGGAGATGAGAGGTGATAAAAACATATTTTCGTATAGCACATAATTGTGTTTCTGTCTGTTTTGCATGAATGACATTTGGTAATGTAAATGCAGTTGCCTTTAGTTTGAAAACTATTACATTGTCTAAACCTTTGTACAGTGTATTCCTGAACAAAGAGAATTCGATTACTTTGGCATTCTATGATGTTCAAAATGATATGAGGTTTAAAGGATGAAGGGTTAAAAATGCGTCGCGTAGGTGTGGATTAATGATTACGTCGTAGTAGTTTGAAGGGGCAAACAATTTAGTGTAAATAGAGCACACTTGTTATACATATCTAGAGAAGGGATAACTTTAAAAACGAGCACGATTGTATGCTTAAAGAGGCACAGTTTGTTCTTAGGAAATTTAGGGCAGCGTGCCTGTGGTGATGCGACTTTGGGTATCCTATCCATAATGGTTTATGACATCATAATTTAAGAAATTTGTCAACCAGAATATATTTATATTTGCATTAGCACCCCTTGTTCGAATGTTTTTAAATATTCAGCTCAATATCCTGCAATCTAAAGCACACTGTAGACCTGTGCTACTAATATGTTTGTTTTTTATTTAAAAGATTTAACTATCTCTTCTCTGTATAAAATTATTAAGGACTGGTGCACCATCTCTATTAATAATAATTAATAATAATAATTACATTTATAGGGCGCTTTATACAGGTATTTCTAAGCGCACAGGTGGTGCTTTCTAACTAGTATAATTATTTAACATGTTCAATAGCTTAAAAGCAACAAAATGAAATAAAATATTACTAATACAATACAATTCAGTTGAATGGAATTAACTACTTGTGTGCGCCTCCAGGATTAAAAAGGTGGGTTTTAAGAAGGGTTTTGAATGATTCAATGGCTGGGTCATTAAGAATGTGGGGTGGGAGTATGTAATTAAGTAATAGTCTACACAAAAAAGTGGAGAAATAAACATAAAGAATAATAATGAAAGAAGAAAGAAAATTCTGACCAAATCAATAGGTGATCTGTCGAAAACGATATACCACCTAATGAAGTTTTTCTGCCTACAAGAAAAAGAAAAAAAAATTGAAGAAAAAAAACATTTGGGGCTCCAAACACTTTAGAGGTACTTTAATAGGCTGGATTATTTAGCCCCCCCCCCCCTAATCTCGGTAGTGAATAGAGTAACTCAATCAGTATGAATATATGTGTGAAATTGTTTTCATATCCCAACTCGGAACCCCCCCCCCTTTCCTCGTTTAGGGTTCACAGCTTATAATATATCTATAACTTGTAAGTTTCATTCCTAGTACAGTTATGACAGTAGACCAATATTACAACAAGAAATCCGATGTAATTTACAAGAATTAAGAAAGTATTAGCAGGAAAACTGCAATTTTGAAATGAAAAACCTTTACATTGTGATGATGTTCTCATACATAAAATCAATATTAACTTACAATAGTTTCTGATATATATACCGCAAACTAAACTGGTGTGTCATGGAACTTCCAATTTGTGTTTGACGAATGGCAACTTCGAAACCCATAACATTGTTAATAAGTGAATCAATTTATTGACTATCCTCAAACTGGATGTAACTGACCTGCTTCTCTTGTTTGTTGTACATTGTATGGTTCTGTTTCAGTTAACTTGATGCCAAAGTGGAATTCCCCTTTAAACTAATCGAATCAGGCAAAATAAGATTAGGACAGTCACAACACCTTCTTGCTGGACAAGTGCTCTTCCTGGCAGAAACAAAAGTCTAAGATTTTACTACTATATGTTGACCTGAATTCTATTTCTATCTACCATGCAGGTCATCTGGTAGACATCAAAGATGGCTGACGATCCAGCTAAGAAGCCTAAAGAGCAGGCCAAGGTTTGTGAATGGAACCAGATAGTACCAACTGTTTTACCTCAACTCTCTTAGTTTGGTTCATAGAAGTAACCCAGGAGTGATTTTACAACTTTTCAATTTGGAAAAGCATCTGAAAATATTCGTACCCATATAGTGCGAATTGAAGTTAATTCTTAGTTTTTGAGGGTATCTGAAGTTCTTACCATTATAATTTGTGAGGCAATAAACTTTATGTTATACTGAACCAACAATTTTCATGTGTACCTTTCTGCGACTATGAGAAGTAAAGAGATGACCCTTCATATGGGCGTAGATGCTTGGACTCTTCTACGTACTTTAATTTGTAATAAATTTGAAAGAACATAACATTATAATGTAAATGTGCTTTAATTTCTATTCAGTTATTAGAGCAGAAAGAAGGAAAGAGATCGGACGATTCACCTACAGAATTGGCTCGCCAAGCCAAGGTTTTTCTTTTCCTATTTCTATATGAACAGGCAAAGTACTCTGTTGCCATAAGTATGGTAACAAAATGCTTATCATCTTCTTTCAAGTAGCTGTTAAAAGATATAAATTAAGAACACAGAAGTCCTGGGTAACCTTAGTTATCAGAGAAACTAATCTTTCCCATTGAAAACAAAGATCTCCTTAGATACCTTCATACCTGACACAGTGCTTAGATATTTAATTATATATTGGTTACTTGTCTTTCCAAAGGTCTATTTTACTGAAGCTTCCTAATCCAAAAAGACCAATTTCCCATACCTGCGGGTACGTATTCTGAATATGAAATGGGGTCCATAATTCGGAACATTTGATGCATTACCTCAATAGGTTTGTAATTCCTAAAATGAAAAGGGGTTAGTAATTCGTAAATCAAGCTAAGTTATGCCTCTACCAATGGACATGAATGCGTAAAATTTTCTACATACGAGTGAATAAAGTTGGAAGGGCATTACATTGTAATGTTAATGTGCTTTAATTTCTTTTTCAGTTGATAGAGCAGGAAAGAGGAAAGAGGTCTGATGATTCAACTACAGAATTGGCTTCCCTATCCAACTTTTGTGTGCTTGAGATTTTCAATTCCATTTCTTACCTCAGATCCAAGTTTATACGACATGACCGTTTTCTATAAGAACAGCCAATGTATTTTTGTGTCATTAGTATGGTAAAAAAGCTTATCAACTTCATTCAAGTAGCTGTGATAGCTATAAATCAAGAACTCAAAGACCCTGGGTAATCCACGTTGTACGATAAATCAGTCTGCCCCATTGAAAACGATGATCTCCTCTCCATGTTTTTAAAGGTTTATTTTTCATAAGGTTCATGATTCCAAAACATGTATTTCCCCTACCTTAAATATCCCCTCGGGGAAAAAAAACTCCTGAAACCACCCCTCCCCCCTTTGTTGTCACTATGTCCTGTTTAGATGACATGCTTTATAAATGCTTTTAAATCTCTTCTCAACTCTTTTCAGATGTCCGATCGAGTGTTGTCTGATTACAAAACAGCAAAACTAGAGAAATCACGCAAGGTATGCATAAGTTCTGGCCATTTAATCCATTGCCGCCAGTCCATGTATTTTCTTTTAAAGGGCAAGTCCATCCCAAAATTAATTTCCTTTAAATATTCGAGCAAGAGTTGTCCGATTACAAAAGTTCTGTTTGTTTAAAGTAGTGCTTGCATTTCCATAATTTTATTAAACGAATTCGTTTTCACTGGCTGCCTGCCGTATCAATAAACGAAATTAACATAAGACTTAACTCCGTTTCGTTGACAATCAGCCGTTGACGAGAGTCTTCATGCATGGCTGATTGTCAACGAAACGGAGTTAAGTCTTTTGTCAAATCTGCTTTTTGCTACGGCAGGCACCCAGTGAAAACGAATTCGTTTGTTAAAATTATGAAAATGTAAGGGCTACTTTAAACAAACAGAACTTTGTTATTCCTCGCTCATTTTTCCTGCTTGAGGTGTCATATGAAAGAGCAGAAACTCAACTTTCTAGAAATGTAAATTTTTCTTCGAAATTCAGATACCGCCCGCCAAATGTCTTTTTATTTTCCTTCCTTCAAATTGCTTTTAATCACTCATGCGTGAAATATGCATCATCTGAGTAGCATCGACTGAAAGAGGAGACTCTAAGCTTTCCAAATATGTATCATTCATTAATTATGGTTGTGATTAAGTTATGATAAAACATCGATACTTCTCGGTTTCGTTTTTTTCTGGGACGCACTGTATAGTGGTTACTTGTCTTTCCAAAGGTTTATTTTTCTGAAGATTCATATATTCTAGATCAGATTTCCCATTCCTTTAATTTGCCCTTAGGGAAACAACTCCAAAACAACCCTCTTTTGGGTCACATTGGATCACACGCTTTATAAATGCTCTTAAATTCTTCGTCAACTCTTTTCAGACAAGCAAGACAGCCGACCAAGAGTTGTCTATAAATTACGAAAGCACAGATTCTGAGGTTTGTATGCACAAATGTATTGTAGCCATCTATCATTGCTGCCTACTCCATGCATTTCGTTGTTTTGCTTGTGTAGTCTGCCTTGTCAGAAAAATCAGTCTTTCCCATGGACAACAATAATCTCTGTTGGTACCTAGCTACCCGGCACAACGTTTAGATGTATGATTGTATAGTGGTTACTTGTCTTCCCAAATATTCATTTTTCTGAAGGTGTATATATTTCAAATCACAAATTTCCCATTCCTGTAATATCCCCTTAGGGGATTAAAGAAATAAAAAACAACCCTCTATTGGGCCACAATGTCCTGTTTGAACCACATGCTTTATAAGCGAGCTACCCGACCGAGGGTCATCTTGAGTCTGGTTACAGAAGTATATAACTAGACGAGGTTTGTATATGCATAACTTGTACCCATTGAATTATATTGATTTTGATTTTTTTTTTATCAACGTTTTGTCTATCTTACCATATTTTTAGTCCTTCATAATCATGTAACAGTGCAATAGACAATAGTTTATAACCAACATTAGGTGAGAGCACTGTACCAGTGTCATTAAACCCCCCCCCTCACCACCACTTTGCAGCATTTTCAGATTTAAGCTCGGTATCTATATTAGCGAACATATGTTACTTGTTGACAAAATCATTCAAACTTCTCATCCTACTGGTTTAGGAACAACGTGGATGACAAAGAGCCAACCAAATATTTTTTAAAGAAGCGAATGAAAAAGTTGCCTCTCCAAAAAGCCTGGGTGATCTGCCTTGTCGAGAGAATTAGTCGTCCCCATTCAAATGAAAGATCTCCATGTACCTTGAAACCCGACCAAACGCTTTAATAGATATATGATTGTATTGGGGTTTACTTGTCTAGCTAAACAGCTCTGTCAGAAAAATCAGCCTTTTCCATGGAAACAATGATCTATGATATACACTGTTAAAACAAGTATTAAAAAACTGCGGGTTAAAAAATTGTTGATTAAAAAACGCTCAACCATGGTTAAATATGAAGTGTTGATTAAAATTTACTTTTAACCTTGCGTTGGTTAAAAACAGTGTTGATCAAAATTATTCCTTTTAACCTATGTTGGTTAAGTCAAAGTCGTTGGCAAAAATTGTAGCCCAGCATGGATTAAAAACAAAATTCCGACAGTAATGATAGCCCCCTTCCTGTTAAAGTTTAATCAATGTTGATTAAAGTACTAGTCACGTGACCCAACGGAACGATATCGAAGCGCGTAGCTAGCGATCGCTCGACATACAAATAAAGTATATGCAAAGCATGAAAGTACATGCAGTTTACGCGTGCGACAAAATGAACAATGGAGGTTGTCGCGAGGACCTGAGAAATGGGGGTTTGGACGGCCTTATCTCCGTGTTTTCAGGTAAGAAATTATTTTAATATTATCATCATCAATTCTAAGATTGTAAGGAAGAAGTGAAATAAGGTTCTTGCTCAAATAAAAAACGATTTGTGTCCTCTAGGCTGTACGTAGCTCAACCAATAAGTAACATTTTACTTGCACCGTGCACCTGGCTCTCGTAAGCACACACACACACACACACACTCATCATTCTGCAACAATCTTCAACCGTGAAGGAGGCAGACCCAATTAAAGAAGGAGAAGTGTAGGCCTATTACGGATTACCTACCCAAATTGTATGCATGAATAATAATCTTATTTTTTAAATCTAATTGTATCTAATTGTTTAAAACAATTAAATATAAAATAAGATGTCATCATAAAGTGAAACGTCTTTATGCATGCAATTTGGGTAGGTCATCCGGTACACTTACTAGCTGAGCTACAACCTACGGGCCGGGACACAAAGTGTTTTTAATTTGAGCAAGAACCTTATTTCACTTCTTCCTTACAATCTTAGCATTGATGATAATCATATTAAACAATTTCTTACCTACAAACACGAGGATAAGACCTCCAAACCCCCGTAAGTTTAACCAACAGTGGTTATAACTGTAACCAACAACCCACTAAAGTTTAACCAACATCGTGTGATGATCAAAAAAGAATTAACCTACAATGGTTACAATTTTAACCAACGACCCATGTAAGTTTAACCAACATCATGTGAATCAGCCCCGAACAAGGCATAAATAACCAACAAAAGATTAAAGTTTTAATCAACAAATGGTTAAAGTTTAATCAACACCATTTTTGACCAACATTAAGCAATTTTTTTTAACCAATAATTGATTAAAATTTGTAATCAACCACAGGTTAAATTTTAATCAACAGGCTGTTGGTTAAAGTTTAACCAACGATTGTGTGATTCACCTGGTAATCCGTGGTTGATTAAAATTTTAACCAACTTGATTAAAAATTGTAATACTTGTTTTAACAGCGTATAATCATAATTACGGTGATTACTTCTCTTTCCAAAGGTTTATTTTTCTGAAGGTGTATATATTCCATAGAATGACACAAATCTCCCATACCTGCAATATCCTCTAAGGGGAAACAAGTCCAAAAACCCCTCTTTATATGGGACATAATGTGCTGTTGGGATGACATACTTTATAAATGCTCTTAAATTACACTACTACAGAATGCGGGGTTTGTATGCATAACTTGTAGCCATTGAACACTGTTGCCAAGTACATGTGTTCTGTAATGCTAAAGAAGATTTATTTCTTTGTAACTTCCCATGTCCAAACTAAGGCATATTAAAAGTTTAAAACACCTCAAAAGAAGACAAAATTTGATTTTGCTTTTTTATTCAATGTTTTGTCCCTCTTTCCACGTTATTCAGTCCTTGCATAACAGTGTAGTAGAGTTGAACCGAAATCGGATGAAAGCTCTCTATGAATGTCATGAACACCCCCCCCCCCTCCAGTTTGCAGCGATTTAAGATTTCAGCTTGATATTTTACTGCTGTTATGTCAGTGTTCATATGCTTTTTGATAACACTCAAGCTCTTTAGCATTTTCATAGTTTATTACAGAGCCCATTTCATAAACTGATTTTGAATAACAATTGCCAAAATGCTATGACAAATCTTGTCACAGCTAATTAAATGTGCATTGATTTTAGTATCTTCAGTTGTAACTTTTTATTGATCGGGAAATATGAAATGTCTAGCTTTAGGACAAGTAGCTTAAAATATCCAGTTATACATGAATTTGTACTGTAAAACTGCAGGAAATGTTTGACTTAAAGACACCCTCAAAGCCTGGACATGAATGGTATGAAAATACTCTGGACTGATTAATTGAACTACAACATGTTCAAAACAGAATCGTTGGTGAAAAATATATAATATTAGATCTATTATTTGCAGTGCCAAGATCAACTTTCTGAGGAGAAAATCATACAAAACTCTCATTCTACTGATTGAGGAACAACTTGATTTCTTTTGTAAAGAAACGAATGATGGAGTTGCCGCTACAAAAAGCCTGAGTGAGTGTAAGCAAATTGTAAATAAAGATGGAAGGAGGATACACTTTAATGTAAATAAGATTTAATTTCTTTTCAGTCGATGGAGGAAAAAGTAGGAGAAAGGTATCATAAAGCTCCTCCAATTAAGAGACAGCCTAGCCGATTCCAGGTTTGTGTGCTTGAGATATTCAATTCCATTTCTTACTTTGGGTCCAAGTTTATACCCAACATGACCTTTTACTATGTGAACAGGCAAGGTATTTCATTGCCGTAAGTATGTTAAAAGAAAGGCCTATCACCTTCAATTAATTAGCTATGAAAGTTATACAATAAGAAGGCAACAAGCTTGTGAAATCTGCCTTGTTATAGAAATCAGTCTTCCTTATTGAAAACAATGATCTCTTTTAGTACTTAGATACCAGGTGCAATACTTTTATATATGATTATATTGGAGTTACTCATTTTTCTGAATATTTATTTGTTTGTTGTTTCATATATTCCAAAATACAATTTTCCCACACCTTTAATATCCAAGGGGGGGGGGGGGGGTGGGGGATTAATTTAAACGACCCTCTGTGGGGGTCATACTATCCTCTTTGAATCACATGCTTTATAAATGATCTTGAATCCCCCCTCAACTCTTTTTCAAATGATCAAGCCAGCCTTCCCAGAGTTGTCTCTTTACACATCTGCAGAAAACAGTGTTTGTATGCATAATTGTAGCCATCGATCATTGCTGCCAAGCTGCCCCAATATTTTGTTCTTTCCTCCCACAATTTTTAGCCGTTAAACCATGTCACTGAGTATTGGCTCCAACAGGGAAAGTGTTACCTTTTCTAAAACATGAATTGAAACTTAAAACAATGACGCAGACTGATTTTTGTAATGAAATGTATTTATTACATGTATAATATTAAATAAATCTCATATCATATGGGTAGATCGGGGCCCATTTCATGAAACCGATTTTGATAATAATACACCAGTTTAAGATTATAGCAGTGCGCATGCACAGACATGGGCGCCATTTTATTTTGTGGGTAAACAAACCACTGACCCCTAGAGGTCAGTGGTTTGTGCGTAAATTAAAACGGCGCCCATGCAAATATGATATGAGCGCACAGCGCAGGCTGTGACGCGACAGTACATGGGCATCTGAAAATTTTGATGACACTGCCTGCGCTGTGCGCTCACATCATATTTGCTTTGGCGCTATCTTAATTTAGTCAAGGATCAGTGGTTTTTTTACCCACAAGTTAAAATGGCGCCCATAACCGCAAACTGGTGTATTGCCAACATGGTATGACAAATTTTGTCACAGCTAGTCAAATGTGCATTGATTTGAGTACAATCAGTTGTTGTAATTTGTTATTCACCATTAAATATGAAAAAGTCTTATTTTTTGAAAAGTGGCAAAAAATGTTCAATTATACATAAATTGGTATTAAATGTAAAACTGCAGGAAATTTTTGACTAAAAGACACACTCAAAGCCTTGACAGAGTGACTAATTGAACTACAACATATCCAGAACAGAATGGTTGGTGAAAAATATATAATATATTAGATCTATGACTTGTAGTGAGCAGAGGGCCAACGTCAAATAAGAGCAGTTTGCCTACCAATACCTCACATACTAAGCACACCTTGTTTATTTGAAAGATTTTATCATGATAAACAAAATGTTTCATAGGTTTAAATAAATAAAAAAAATTGATTTGTTTCTGATTGCTTTGTTCCCTTCCTCCACAAGATTTAGTCATTTTTATAACAAAAAAGGGTATTAGAGTATAACCAAAATTTGAATGAAATATTTCATCTAAAGTCTCTTGGCTTGGCTCATAGAAGAAAAGCACTATTGATTATACAACCTTTCAAGTTGGAAAGGCATTTGAAAATATCCAACCTATTAAGTGCAAATTGAATTGATTTCATGGATTTTGAAGATGTCTGATGTTCTGAACATTATAAGAGGCAACAATCTTTGTGTTATGCTCAATCCACAGTTTGTGTGTACAAGATATGAGAAGCCAAGTTATGACCTTTACCAATGGACATAAATGCTTTAAATCTTTTGCATACTTGTGAATGAAGTTGGAAGGGCATATCATTGTAATGTAAATGTGCTTTAATTCCTTTTAAGTGGATAGAGCAGGAAAGAGGAAAGAGGTCTGATGATTCAACTGAGATTTTCACCTTCATTTCTCACTTCGGGTCCAATTTTTAATACCCAACATGTCCATTTACTATATGAACTATACGAAAACTAAACTGAGTTAATACAAACAGTTTAAATGATTGGAAGAGAGTAACTTTTTTTTAAACAATTATGATGCATATGGTTAAAATTCCTATCACCTTCATCTAAATAGCTGTGAAATCTATATACCGGTAATAAGAAGTCAAAAAACTTATTTCTTTGTAACTTCCCATGTCCAAACTAAGGCATATTAAAAGTTTAAAACACCTCAAAAGAAGACAAATTTGATTTTGCTTTTTTATTCAATGTTTTGTCCCCTCTTTCCACGTTATTCAGTCCTCGCATAACAGTGTAGTAGAGTTGAACCGAAATCGGATGAAAGCTCTCTATGAATGTCATGAACACCCCCCCCCCTCCAGTTTGCAGCCATTTAAGATTTCAGCTTGATATTTTACTGCTGTTATGTCAGTGTTCATATGCTTTTTGATAACACTCAAGCTCTTTAGCATTTTCATAGTTTATTACAATGTTCTTTGTTCAATGAATCTCATGTAATGGGTAGATCAGACCCCATTTCATAAACTGATTTTGAATAACAATTGCCAAAATGCTATGACAAATCTTGTCACAGCTAATTAAATGTGCATTGATTTTAGTATCTTCAGTTGTAACTTTTAATTGATCGGAAAATATGAAATGTCTAGCTTTTGGACAAGTAGCTTAAAATATCCAGTTATACATGAATTTGTACTGTAAAACTGCAGGAAATGTTTGACTTAAAGACACCCTCAAAGCCTGGACATGAATGGTATGAAAATACTCTGGACTGATTAATTGAACTACAACATGTTCAAAACAGAATCGTTGGTGAAAAATATATAATATTAGATCTATTATTTGCAGTGCCAAGATCAACTTTCTGAGGAGAAAATCATACAAAACTCTCATTCTACTGATTGAGGAACAACTTGAATTTTTTTTGTAAAGAAACGAATGATGGAGTTGCCGCTACAAAAAGCCTGAGTGAGTGTAAGCAAATTGTAAATAAAGATGGAAGGAGGATACACTTTAATGTAAATAAGATTTAATTTCTTTTCAGTCGATGGAGGAAAAAGTAGGAGAAAGGTATCATAAAGCTCCTCCAATTAAGAGACAGCCTAGCCGATTCCAGGTTTGTGTGCTTGAGATATTCAATTCCATTTCTTACTTTGGGTCCAAGTTTATACCCAACATGACCTTTTACTATGTGAACAGGCAAGGTATTTCATTGCCGTATTAAAAGAAAGGCCTATCACCTTCAATTAATTAGCTATGAAAGTTATACAATAAGAAGGCAACAAGCTTGTGAAATCTGCCTTGTTATAGAAATCAGTCTTCCTTATTGAAAACAATGATCTCTTTTAGTACTTAGATACCAGGTGCAATGCTTTTATATATGATTATATTGGAGTTACTCATTTTTCTGAATATTTATTTGTTTGTTGTTTCATATATTCCAAAATACAATTTTCCCACACCTTTAATATCCAAGGGGGGGGGGGGGGGGTGGTGGGTATGGTGGCCCTGAAGGGACATCGCGAATAGACTAAATCGTGAAAAATATGCGATAAAATTCACGATATCGTCAATTTTATCGCATATTTTTCACGAAGAAATTCACGAAATTGACGATATCGTAAACAAAACCAGCCCTAGCTGGGGGAGACAGAGAGAAGGAAAAAAGGGAAAGGGAAAGAGAAGATAAAAGGAAAGAAAGAATAATAAGAAGAAAAGAGGGAAACGGGGGGGGGGGGGGGCGAAGGGCTCTTGCCTCCTCCTCACTCCCCCCCCCCCCCGCCAAAAAATAAATAAGGAGAGAGAAAAGGGAAAGGGAAAGGGAAAGAAAATATAAAAGGAAAGAAAGAAGAGGAAGAAGGAAAGAGGGAAACGGGGGAAGGGCGAAAGGCTCTTACCCCCCCCCCCGCCAAAAAAATAAATAAGAGAGAGAGAGAGAGAGAGAGAGAAGGGAAAGGGAAAGAAAGAAGAGAAATAAGAGGGAAACAGGGGAAGGGCGAAGGGCTCTTGCCTCCTCCCCCCCCCCCCCGCCAAAAAATTAAATAAGAGAGAGAGAGAGAGAGAAGGGAAAGGGAAAGAAAGAAGAGGAATAAGAGGGAAACAGGGGAAGGGCGAAGGGCTCTTGCCTCCTCCCCCCCCCCCCCCGCCAAAAATAAATAAGAGAGAGAAGGGAAAGGGAAAGCAAATATAAAAGGAAAGAAAGAAGAGGAATAAGAAGGAAAGAGGGAAACGGGGGAAGGGCGAAGGGCTCTTGCCTCCTCCCTCCTCACCCCCGCCAAAAAAATAAATAAGAGATAGAGAGAGAAGGGAAAGGGAATGGGAAAGAGAAGATAAAAGGAAAGAAAGAAGAGGAAGAAGAAGAAGAAAAGAGGGAAACGGGGGCGAAGGGCTCTTGCATCCCCCCGCCCAAAAAATAAATAAGAGAGAGAGAGAGAGAAGGGAAAGGGAAAGAGAATAAAAAAGGAAAGGAAGAAGAATAAGAAGAATAAGAAGAAAAGAGGGGCTCTTGCCTCCTCCCCCCTCCCGCGCCAACAAATAAATAGGAGAGAGAGAGAGATAGAGAGAAGGGAAAGGGAGAGAGAGAGAAAATATAAAAGGAAAGAAAGAAGAAGAAGACGGAAAGAGGGAAACGGGGGAAGAGCGAAAGGCTCTTACCTCCCCCTCCCCCCTCCCGCCATAAAGGGAAAGAGAAGGGAGAGGGAAAGAAAATATAAAAGGAAAGAAAGAAGAGGAAAAAGAATAAGAAAAGAGGGAAACAGGGGCGAAGGGCTCTTGCCTCCTTTCTTTTCTTTCTTTTCCTTTCTTTCCTATTCTCCCTCTTTTTCGTTTTTCTCTTTCTTTCTTCTCTTTCCCTTTCCTTCTCTCTCTCTTATTTATTTTTTGGCGGGGGGCGGGGGGACGAGGCAAAAGCCCTTTGCCCCCGTTTCCCTCTTTTCTTCTTCTTCCTCTTCTTTCTTTCCTTTTATCTTCTCTTTCCCTTTCCCTTTCCCTTCTCTCTCTCTCTCTGATTTATTTTTTGGCGGGGGGGGGGGGGCAAGAGTCCTTTGCCCTTCCCCCGTTTTCCTCTTTTCTTCTTCTTCTTCCTCTTCTTTCTTTCCTTTTATATTTTCTTTCCCTTTCCCTTTCCCTTCTCTCTCTCTCTCTGATTTATTTTTTGGCAAGGAGGGGGGGGGGGGGGAGTGAGGAGGAGGCAAGAGCCCTTCGCCCCCCGTTTCCCTCTTTTCTTCTTATTATTCTTTCTTTCCTTTTATCTTCTCTTTCCCTTTCCCTGTTTTCCTTCTCTCTGTCTCCCCCAGCTAGGGCTGGTTTTGTTTACGAAGCGCCCGTCAGAGAGTACACGATAGAGTACACGATAGAGTACACGATAAAATTGACGATATCGTGAACTTTATATCGTGAACTTTTCACGATAAAATTCACGATATCGTCAATTTCATCGTGAAAAGTTCACGATAAAGTTCACGATATCGTCAATTTCGTGAATTTCTTCGTGAAAAATATGCGATAAAATTGACGATATCGTGAATTTTATCGCATATTTTTCACGATTTAGTCTATTCGCGATGTCCCTTCAGGGCCACCATAGGTGGGGGATTAATTTAAACGACCCTCTGTGGGGGTCATACTATCCTCTTTGAATCACATGCTTTATAAATGATCTTGAATCCCCCCTCAACTCTTTTTCAAATGATCAAGCCAGCCTTCCCAGAGTTGTCTCTTTACACATCTGCAGAAAACAGTGTTTGTATGCATAATTGTAGCCATCGATCATTGCTGCCAAGCTGCCCCAATATTTTGTTCTTTCCTCCCACAATTTTTAGCCGTTAAACCATGTCACTGAGTATTGGCTCCAACAGGGAAAGTGTTACCTTTTCTAAAACATGAATTGAAACTTAAAACAATGACGCAGACTGATTTTTGTAATGAAATGTATTTATTACATGTATAATATTAAATAAATCTCATATCATATGGGTAGATCGGGGCCCATTTCATGAAACCGATTTTGATAATAATACACCAGTTTAAGATTATAGCAGTGCGCATGCACAGACATGGGCGCCATTTTATTTTGTGGGTAAACAAACCACTGACCCCTAGAGGTCAGTGGTTTGTGCGTAAATTAAAACGGCGCCCATGCAAATATGATATGAGCGCACAGCGCAGGCTGTGACGCGACAATACATGGGCATCTGAAAACTTTGATGACACTGCCTGCGCTGTGCGCTCACATCATATTTGCTTTGGCGCTATCTTAATTTAGTCAAGGATCAGTGGTTTTTTTACCCACAAGTTAAAATGGCGCCCATAACCGCAAACTGGTGTATTGCCAACATGGTATGACAAATTTTGTCACAGCTAGTCAAATGTGCATTGATTTGAGTACAATCAGTTGTTGTAATTTGTTATTCACCATTAAATATGAAAAAGTCTTATTTTTTGAAAAGTGGCAAAAAATGTTCAATTATACATAAATTGGTATTAAATGTAAAACTGCAGGAAATTTTTGACTAAAAGACACCCTCAAAGCCTTGACAGAGTGACTAATTGAACTACAACATATCCAGAACAGAATGGTTGGTGAAAAATATATAATATATTAGATCTATGACTTGTAGTGAGCAGAGGGCCAACGTCAGATAAGAGCAGTTTGCCTACCAATACCTCACAAACTAAGCACACCTTGTTTATTTGAAAGATTTTATCATGATAAACAAAATGTTTCATAGGTTTAAATAAATAAAAAAAAATTGATTTGTTTCTGATTGCTTTGTTCCCTTCCTCCACAAGATTTAGTCATTTTTATAACAAAAAAGGGTATTAGAGTATAACCAAAATTTGAATGAAATATTTCATCTAAAGTCTCTTGGCTTGGCTCATAGAAGAAAAGCACTATTGATTATACAACCTTTCAAGTTGGAAAGGCATTTGAAAATATCCAACCTATTAAGTGCAAATTGAATTGATTTCATGGATTTTGAAGATGTCTGATGTTCTGAACATTATAAGAGGCAACAATCTTTGTGTTATGCTCAATCCACAGTTTGTGTGTACAAGATATGAGAAGCCAAGTTATGACCTTTACCAATGGACATAAATGCTTTAAATCTTTTGCATACTTGTGAATGAAGTTGGAAGGCATATCATTGTAATGTAAATGTGCTTTAATTCCTTTTAAGTGGATAGAGCAGGAAAGAGGAAAGAGGTCTGATGATTCAACTGAGATTTTCACCTTCATTTCTCACTTCGGGTCCAATTTTAAATACCCAACATGTCCATTTACTATATGAACTATACGAAAACTAAACTGAGTTAATGCAAACAATTTAAATGATTGGAAGAGAGTAACTTTTTTTAAAACAATTATGATGCATATGGTTAAAATTTCTATCACCTTCATCTAAATAGCTGTGAAATCTATATACCGGTAATGCGAAGTCAAAAAACTTATGTAATCTGCCTTGTCAGAAAAATCAATCTTTCCCATGCGGAAAACAATGATCTCTTTTTGTACCTTAATACCTGGCACAATGTATTATGATCATATAGTGGTTACGGGTCTTTTCAGAGGTTTATTTTTCTGAAGATTCATATATTCCAAAAACGGATTTCGCATACCTTTAATTTCCCCTTAGGGAAAACAACTCCAAAAGAACCATCTTTTGGTTCACAATGTCCTGTAGGGATCACATGCTTAAATGGTCTTAAATTCTTCCTCAACTCTTTCCAGATAAGCAAGACAGCAGACCAAGAGCTACCTGGTTACGGAATTACAGATTGGGAGGTTTGTATGCATAACTTGAAGCCATATGTCATTGCTGCCTAATCCATGTATTTGATTGTTATGCTTGTGTAGTCTGCCTTGTTTTGGTTTCCTTCCTTCAAATTGCTTTTAATCACTCATGCGTAAAATATGCATCATCTGAGTAGCATCAACTACAAGAGGAGACTCTAAGCTTCCCAAATGTGTATCATTCATTAATTATGGTTGTGATTAAGTTATGATAAAACATCGATACTTCTCGGTTTCGTTTTTTTCTGGGACGCACTGTATAGTGGTTACTTGTCTTTCCAAAGGTTTATTTTTCTGAAGATTCATATATTCCAGAACAGATTTCCCATTCCTTTAATTTGCCCTTAGGGAAACAACTCCAAAACAACCCTCTTTTGGGTCACATTGGATCACACGCTTTATAAATGCTCTTAAATTCTTCGTCAACTCAATTCAGATAAGCAAGACAGCCGACCAAGAGTTGTCTGATTACGAAAGCACAGATTCTGAGGTTTGTATGCACAAATGTATTGTAGCCATCTATCATTGCTGCCTACTCCATGCATTTCGTTGTTTTGCTTGTGTAGTCTGCCTTGTCAGAAAAATCAGTCTTTCCCATGGACAACAATAATCTCTGTTGGTACCTAGCTACCCGGCACAACGTTTAGATGTATGATTGTATAGTGGTTACTTGTCTTCCCAAATATTCATTTTTCTGAAGGTGTATATATTTCAAATCACAAATTTCCCATTCCTGTAATATCCCCTTAGGGGATTAAAGAAATAAAAAACAACCCTCTATTGGGCCACAATGTCCTGTTTGAACCACATGCTTTATAAGCGAGCTACCCGACCGATGGTCATCTTGAGTCTGGTTACAGAAGTATATAACTGGACGAGGTTTGTATATGCATAACTTGTACCCATTGAATTATATTGATTTTGATTTTTTTTTTATCAACGTTTTGCCTATCTTACCATATTTTTAGTCCTTCATAATCATGTAACAGTGCAATAGACAATAGTTTATAACCAACATTAGGTGAGAGCACTGTACCAGTGTCATTAACCCCCCCCCCCCCCACTCACCACCACTTTGCAGCATTTTCAGATTTAAGCTCGGTATCTATATTAGCGAACATATGTTACTTGTTGACAAAATCATTCAAACTTCTCATCCTACTGGTTTAGGAACAACGTGGATGACAAAGAGCCAACCAAATATTTTTTAAAGAAGCGAATGAAAAAGTTGCTTCTCCAAAAAGCCGGGTGATCTGCCTTGTCGAGAGAATTAGGGCGCGTTCATGCTTGATTTTGACGGCCAGAATCAGGCATCTGTTACGCGTTTAGTTTAAAACACGCTTGCGTTCATGCTCACTTTTGTAGAATCACCGAAAAACGGCGATCACGATCGCCGATCGTAAACTCACAAAAAGATGCGTTTACAATTTGTAAACGCGTTTAAATGGGGTCAACGCACTGACCTCTAGTGGGTCTACGTAGCATGCACAGTGAAGGTTTGCGAATCCAGCTGGAAGACCAACTAAGGCCACACACTTAGAATTGCCTGGGGAGCCAGAGAAGTAAGCATGAACACTACATCGTGGAACTGCGATCACGATGAGCGTTTACGATGAGCGTTTCAGATCGCTCATTCTGCCTTCAAAATTTAAGCATGAACGCAGCCTCAGTCGTCCCCATTCAAATGAAAGATCTCCTTGTACCTTGAAACCCGACCAAACGCTTTAATAGATATATGATTGTATTGGGGTTTACTTGTCTAGCTAAACAGCTCTGTCAGAAAAATCAGCCTTTTCCATGGAAACAATGATCTATGATATACACTGTTAAAACAAGTATTAAAAAACTTTTTCTGAAGGTTCATAATTCCAAAACAGATTTCCCAAACCTTTAATGTCCCCTAATAGGGAAACAACTCCAAAACAACCCTCTTTTGGGTCACAATGTCCTGTTGGGATCACATGCTTTACAAATGCTCTTAAATTCTTCCTCAACTCTTTTCAGACAAGCAAGACAGCCGACCAAGAGTCGTCTGATTACGCGACTACAGAATGCGAGGTTTGTATGCACAAATGTATTGTAGCCATCTATCATTGCTGCCTAATCCATGTATTTGATTGTTTTGCTTGTGAATCTGCCTTGTCAGAAAAATCAGTATTTCCCTTGGAAAACAAGGGCCTCTTTTGGTACCTAGATACCTGGCACAATGTTTAGATATATGATCATATGGGGGTTACTTGTCTTTCCAAAGATTTATTCTTCTGAAGGTTCATAATTCCATAACACCTATTTCACATACCTTCAATATCCCCTTAGGAGGGGGAGGGGGTCGAAACGTTCTATTTGATCACATGCCAATAAATTCTTCCCCAACTTGTTTTCATATGATCAGGCTTCTTTGATCTTAGATTTCGAAATGTAAGTATGTTAACCCTAATAAGGCCGGGGGGTTATTATGCCCCCCCCCCCTTCCGCGATTTTTCTGATTGTTCGGAAACGCATACGGATGGCGCCCTGCCGCTCGCTGACTTCTTTATTTCAATGTCTTGCGCATCTTTTTGAAAAAATCGGGGTCACGTTACAAGGTCACGTGACCTTTTGTCTTTGCATGTCAGCCCGAAAATCTCTCATTTTCGTGATTTGTGTACAAAACATATGGATATATAATTTTTCCTAAAAAGAGATAAAACATTGGGTATTGGGTCTAGTTTGAAGTTTAGGTGTTTGTTTTTGGAGTCAACATAGTTGAATTGTAGTTAGAACAAAAAATACAATAAAGTATTAATGACTGCTTTGAGAAACATAGTTGTTTTTATACGCTCAAGGGAAGGTTACAATCAAACTATTGCCCGAGGCTTAACATTTAATCAGTCATTAATTTTTTTATATACCGAAAAGGGTCATAGAATACATGTGCGACTTACCAATCATGGTAATCAAGTTTGTTTACGCTATCGAGACAGCAGACATTGTAAGGGCACAATGTACATACAAATACGTGTGTGGGACCATGAACGGGCTGGATTTTTTGCGTTACTAAAATGTGCTCAGAATTCAAGTAATTCATCTATTAAATGACTATAACAGGCAAGAAACAAGTCAAAGGTAAGGACAAGAATCAGTGCTTATCAATATAACAGAAATTTTGCATGAAATACCATCAGGAAAGCAATCTAAAATTTTCAGAAATTAGCGACAAACACACCAAATTCAGCGCTGCAAATGACGCACAAAACGGCGTAGAATTGAACTTTTCATCCACCAAAAGAATTAAAACACTTGCATTATACAATCTTCAATACCTGTATCACCGTTATCGCGTGCAATAAAATCACAATCTTTATCTAGACCTAGATCTACGGCTAATAATAAAACGTAGGGCCTACCCTTTTGGTGTTTTTGCTGTCTATAGCGACCAATTCTTCGCACACACACAATGTATGTTATCCGCGATCGCTCAAACCAGTTTTTAAGCAAGACTGAACTATTCCCGGTAACTTGAATTTTACCCTCGAACTATCACATGGGCGTGGCATTTTTCGTTTATTTACGGGAATGGCTAAAACCATGACTGCAATTTCGACCAATCAGATGGCTGGATTTCTTAAGTGAGGTATATAAATACAAATAAAATACAAAAGTTGAAAGAACATTGAAATACATAAGTTATTATCAAAACTAGAGATAATATAAGAAATAACCAAATTAATTTTGTTGTCGTATTATTGTTTCAAATGGTTTTACGAATAAATGTAGTGAAAAATAATTCTTTAATATAAAGAATACATGATTAATGGGTAAAAATGTGAACTTTATGACCTTATTTGCATAAATTACCATAAATATGCAAATGAGTGAATTTTTTCTAAAAAAATAAATTTACCATAGTATTCTATACACTTCACTTGACATGCGCGCAATTTTTTCGCGGCCGAGATCTAAGAGGGGGGGGGGGGGTGGTATAATGCCCCCCCCCCCCCAAAAAAAAAAAAAAAAAAAAAAAAAAAAAAAAACATAATTATGTTAGGCGAGGCGTCAAAAATAAATATACCAGCCAGCGGCAGCTAACTGCACTTGTGCGTCCTGGCTGCATTTTTTAAATTAGCTCAGCCGGCTACCGCTGGCGGTAGGACCCTCAATTAACTCATGATGTCATCATAATGGTCTCCGAACAAAAGCATGCGCCGGCTGCCGCCTTTCGAATGTAAACCGAGCCTCAGATCCCAGCCTGGCGCAAGCCGGCTGGGCTAATAAGTGAAAAATAATTGCCCCAGCCAGGCTTCGGCCGTAATTGCAGCCTCGATGCGCCAATACGTGAGGCGGCAGCCTGCTGGTATCGATATTTTTGACGCCTCGCCTTACTTGTTAACACTCGAGCTCTTCAGCATTTCCAGACTTTATTACGATTCCCTAAAGTTCTGTATTAAATAAATCTCGTATATGATAGGTAGATCAGGGCCCCGTCTTATAAGAGAGCTGATATAAATTGCAAACTATTTGCGATTGATATCTATCGCAACTACACATGTATGTAAATGAGAGATAAGAGACTGCAAACTTGCGATTGATTAGGATCAATCGCAACTGTTTATAAGACGGGCCCAGGGCACTGTTTTTTAATACTGATTTTGAATAACAATTACCATAGTACTATGACAAATCGTGTCACAGCCAATCAAATGCATTGATGTTAGTAGCGTACACAATTTGTTGTAACTTGTTATTGAACTGAAAATATGAAATGTTCGCGCCTTTGGACAAGTACCATAAAATATTCAATTATACAACTGCAGAAAATGTCTCCTATGAAAATACTCTGGACTGATTAATTGGACTACAACATGTTCAGAACAGAATTGTTGGTGAAAAATATATAATATTACGTCTATAACTTGTAGTGCCAGGGTCAACTGTCTAAGGATAAAATTATTCTAAACTCTCATCCTACTGGTTAAGAAACAATCTGAGTTACAAAGAGCCATCCAAAAGAATGAAGGAGTTGCCTTTTCCAAAAGCCTGGGTGATCTGCCTTGTCAAAGAAATCAGTCTTCCTTATTGAATACAGTGATCTACCTTGGATACCCGACTTTGCTTGATATATGACTATATGGGAGTGACTCATTTTTCAGAAGGTTCATTATTCCAAAATACTACGTTTCCTTACCATGGGTAATGGTTTGTAATTGTAAATATAAAGTAAGGTCCATAATTATCAACGTTTGATACACTAAGTCTAAAGGATGTAATTCCGAAGGTTCATAATTCCTACGATAAAAAAGGTACGTAATTAAAACGAGTTTTATTAATTCCAAAAAAGAAACAGGGTTCAGAATTGTGAAAAATACACATACATACATTTATGATGTACAGGCTCTTTATAAAGTAAACAAATATCTTATGAGAACTTTACATGATTTCCTATTACATTTTATAGTCAAAGGAGTTAGAAGGAGTTCTGCTTCACACTCAAAGACTGATTGTGCATGATTTGCAATAGCGATATATCTTTCAGGCTGAAAAGAGAAGGTATTTGAAAAGATATCAGATAAGATTCAAAATCATTACCCGAAAATCACGGTGTTGAAACCCTTTAAAATGCATTACATGTACAATTTATTGCATTGTTATGGCTTGAAAATCATGTAATACAAGTTTTTATTTCAAGCTAACCAACATGAATAACAATTTCTTTATTAAACAGACATACTGTATGACCATGTATAGGTATATTCCCCTTTTCTCCCAATAAGGTTTAAAAAATGTTTTAAAAAATACAAATGACAGGAATTTCTGCTTAGAACACGCAAACAAATAAGCTTTTTGCCTGAAAACATCTTATGTGCCTTTTTAAGCATTTTATAAAGAATTTAGCCTCGTTCATCTCCTCCGTCCGACATTATATAAAGTAGTACATGTTAATTAAATGTTGAATTAGTTCGTGTAAAGGCGGCTAACTTGAGGATGAACGTGTACTCAAAGGTACAGGTATGCAGTAGCTAGGACAGTGTGCTTTCCTGCGAATTGAGAGGCCACAAAAATGGGCTGTTTAATTTTTAATTGTTTTATTCAGACGAGAAATCTGGGCGGGTCACTGTTTTGACGGGCGATGCTGGACTGGAGCTACATGGAGTCGAGTGGATGAGCAACGATGATGAGACTCTTCTTGTACTATGGGATGCCAATTTCCTCCGAGATGTCATCTCCATACTGGCTCCATTGTGTCCGACAGTGAAGCATATTTCCATTGATTTCCACATGATACATCCACATTCATTATTAACCCACATGCCAATGCCTATGCCTAAGCCTAAGCCTATGAGATCTGTCATCACAGTTTGCTTTAAGTCCCTGTTTATTGATGAAACACTCCATGATGCACTATTGTCTGCCAGTAAATTGTTTCCAAATGCAGAGAGTCTAGATGTGCAAATGGACGATCTACATTCTCCATCCGATCAAGCATACTTTCCTGAGGTCAATTCATCATCATCCTTAAGGGAGCTTAAATTAAGTTATGAGGACATGCATTTATGTGATATAACTACAGACAGCTTGTTAATGGATATTTCTACGTTCTGTCCAAATATCGTATCACTGGTGTTATCAGGCTTTGGAGGATGGCTATTGAACAAGTCAGCCAAAGACGTTACATCATGCAAGATGCCACATCTGACCAACATCCATCTTGAACCATTTGGGAAGCATGATTGCTACAGATTTGAAACATTAATGCATGTATTACATGTATTTCATGTGATAAGTCCAAGTTTGAAGTTTGTTGAGGCAAAGAAAGTGCAGCTAGGAGATGCATTACTTGCCTCTGTTAGGTGGTCCCACTGTGACACTTCTTCAGGTTGGGAGCTACAGTTTGAAGGTGCATCAGCAGTTGTTTCCATGGCTGACCTAATGCATCTTGTGTCAAATGAACTCAAAGGAGTTACTGTCCTAAGATTTGACAGGTGCAAGGTTGAGTTTCCTCAGAGTATCAGTCATCCACCACATGGCACAGTGGAAGAGAGTTCGCTTCGAGAAGTCAAGTTCTTAATTGTGGAATTCCTGTTGTCTCAAAGTGACACCCACAAACTTTTAGAGATGTATCCTAATGTAAAGGTCACAGTTGAACATAGAAGTCAGGCATCACATGAAGACTCTGAGCAGGGTACGAGGATGCATTTCAAGCCGGAGAGGAAGACCTTCCTACCCTCCCCAACTCCTTCAATAGGTGAGTTTTAATAGATTACTCACAAAGCTTAATGAATGAAGACTTGTTCACATATACTGGGGTACACTGCAGCGGTTTACCACATTTGTGTTTCTTTTATCTGCACTTCACAGTTTTGTGCCTGGAACACATACTATAAATTAGTTGCACATGCTACTATTTAATCCACACTCACCATAATTAATATGATTTTTTTTTTAGGGGGGTGTTCAGATACTTAAAGGGCAGTCGGAAGAGACTTGCACGAGCGCGCGCGTGTTTTTTTACAGGCTCTTTCAATCCGGTCAACTTTTCGAGAAAAATTTCATATCTTCACTGGAAAAATATACTTTTCTTCTGGAAGTTGGTTTCATTGCATATATGTTCAGGATATTGGATCCATAAGCGTGGTGAATTGGATTATACAGAATAAGGTAGGCAAACAAAATCTGGGCTTTCTTTACGCACCCTCTAACACACACGCACGGCGGGATTTGATTTTCCCGCCACCCCTAACACTCAATCATGACGACTTCCGCTCCGGAGGTCGACAGTTTCAACCTGGACGAGGAGTTTCGGACAGTCACGTCTGGCAAGAAACGCCAAAATAAACGAAAACGTGAAGGAAGTCTGACTGTAGAATCTATCTTCCTCAGAACGGACTCCTCGACCAGTTCAGATTCAGACACATCACGAAATACTGACTACAAAACCCCCTTCTCTAACCGAACCACTTCCGTCCATAGCACTCAACTTTTGAAAACCCTGATAGTCCTCATAGACAAGACCAAATCCTTAAAGAACGTAACCCCTAAAGCAATAGCTACATTAATCAAAGAATGTGTGGGACAAACACCCATGATTTAGTTTATCAAACACACGTACTCCGGAATTCTTGTTCAATGAAAGAACCAAAAACAACATCGAAACCTTAACCAAATCCAATCAATCGGTAATATTCCAGTTAAAGTACAAGAGAAGGTCGTTGGTGGAAAAGGTTTCATTTCAGGAATCCCGGTAGACATGACAGAGAAAGAGATAGAACAAGAGCTGAAATGTCAAAAAGTTATAGCAGTTAAAAGAATCACGAAGATAAGAAAAGAAAACAAAGAAAATGAAAACGAAACAAATCAGCCAGAGTACTTTCCGACTAGAAGTGTCATCTTGACTTTTAACTCATTACTCCCAGAAAAGGTTTCAATGTTTTTTCAGACATTCAGAGTCTCCTTATATATCCCACTCGTTCACAGGTGTTATAGATGCCAAATGTTTGGTCATGGCATTGCTCATTGTAGATCGAAGTTGGGATACGTTCGCTGTGGAGATCCCCATACTTTCGAACAATGCCAAAGAAAAGAAGATCCAAGATGTGTAAACTATGAAGAAGCCCACTCCGCTGCCTATAATGGCTGCAAAGAAGCTAACAAAGGCAAAACAGGTCCAGCAATTCAAATGCAAAAACAAACTAACATACGCACAAGCCTCGAAGGCATGGAACGAAAAACAACGTCATGATCAAAATTCTAACCCTATCCCAGAACCCATTCAAAAGAGCACTCAACAACAGGGTGCACATCAACCCCCCCCCCCAAAAAAAAAGAGTCTCCCCCAATTACGAACCCCCTACCAAAGTTTCAAGTGCTCAACATCATGAACAACCATCCAAAGTTCCTTCTTCCTTATACTCCCAAGATCAAAATCAATCAATCGGAAATACAAAACTCGCGGGGAACGCAAATTTAACAAATACAAATAATAAAAATGTCAGAAATGGAAACGCCTCAACAACAGAACGAAATGAACAAATATTGCACTCGATTGTACAATTGATAATGATTTTTGAAAAAGATAAAAGAGAAGTTGATATTAATGAGCTGGTTAAAGGAGCAGCGGAAAGACTACTTGACACAATATTGAATCACGAGCAGTATGATGGGTGCAGTTAGTTATTTAACAACAATAGCTGTGCTTTCCATTCTCCAATGGAACGCACAAGGCATGTCCGCACGTTAACATGAGCTCTTAAAATTGGTAGACTGTCATAATAGAACAACTAAAATAATTCATTTAATCTGTATCCAAGAGACTTGGTTCAATGACACAAGGAACTTAACCCTTCCAGGCTATACTTGCATCCCCCAAAACAGAAAATCCCAATATCGAGGTGGATGTGCTTTTTATGTTCAGGAAAAATGACTATATCAACTTTTTAAAAGACCGCGTTGGTAAACAACTATCGCACGAGTTCAAGATGGATAGAGGTCTTCCGCAAGGTAGCATATTGAGTCCTACCCTCTTTAAAGGTACTATGTCCCTTTTGCAGCCAACCTCAAATGCTGTAGAACTTTGCAGGAATTATGAATATGTCATGTATGTCCTATCTGTGAAATTCAAACGTTAGCAGTGTCCTCATATTCAAATTATGCAAGGAAACCCGTTTACTTGCTAGACTTCACTGTCAGACACTATTGAGTGACTGACTGGCTTTTTTCTTCTTTGGTAATAATATACATGAAAAGAGTTGTAAAGGGTACATGAGCATTTGTCTACATCAATAACCCACTTCTTGTGATGGCCAAGATTAAACTAATTGAATCTTTGCGCAGCATAAAACGTATGACCATTCGGTATAATTGTCTGAAAATCAAGACTATTACTTTTGGGCTCTATAGCCCTAAAGTCGATTTGACAACTAATAGTCATTATTTTCCCACTTGAAGACATTTTCAAGCCCCACCTTTTTTAGGGAAGTTCTAAATTAGTATTATCTTTCAAACGCAGTTGGAATTTAACTTTTTCATTTTTTGGCCTGCAAATGGGACATACGGTAGTACCTTTAACATAATGCTGAACGATATCCCAACAGATCCTGCGATAAAATATCCTTGTTTGCCGATGATTGCGCGATATGGATCTCACGCAGCAATATTCCTTTCATTACCAAAAAAAAAAAAAAAAAAAAAAAAAATTATATCGATGACCTACATAGCTGGTTCACGTCCTGGGGTCTCCAACTGTCCCTAAAAAAGACTGTCCCCCTACTTTTCACCAAAAGTACCAAAAACCATGAGATAAACCTCACTTTAAATAAAATACCACTAAAATGTGAAAATACACACCGATTCCTAGGTATATTATTTGACAAAAATCTCACCTGGACCCGACATATAGAGTATATATCCACCAGATGCAAGAGAAAAATAAATATTTTAAGATGTTTAACTGGTACGTAATGGGGCAGTTCATCTAAGTCCTTAATAATGGGTTATAGAGCTTATATTCGTCCCCTTTTGGACTTGGGGTGTGAAGCCTACGACAGTGCATCGGAAAATGTAAAGAAGGTGTTAGATTCAATTCAATACCAATCCTTAAGGATCTGCGCAGGTGTCCTACCGTTAACTTCACTTGCGTCTCTCCAAGTAGAAATGGGAGAAGCCTCATTAGATCTTAGGAGACAACAACTAGCCCTAAAATTTAAGCATAGCATAGAACAACAACCTAAGCATCCAGTTTTTCCAAATTTACAACCTTGTTGGCAGTATCAGTATATGAAAGGAAAACAGTGCAACAAACCGTTTGGTTATCGAACAGAAAACTTTAACAAACAACTTTCTGTAGAAAGATTTAAACCCTAAACTTCCCCCATGGTTATTAACGGAGCCTGTTATATCAATTGAATTGGCTTGTCAGATAAACAAATCTGATAATCCACTACTTTTGCAACAGAGAAGTTTAGAGATAGTAAACACAAAATGGTTTAGCCAACTTCACATATTCACAGATGGGTCCAAACTCCCTAAAGAAGGACGTTGTTCTGCAGCTTTCTATGTTCCTTACTTTGCGTGTAAACAATCAAAGAGATTGTCTGACGGAACATCCTCATATAGAGCTGCGCTGGCGGGGATAATGCTGCCCTCAATTGGTTACAGCAGTTAGATATTTTATATGTAGGATCGGTTATATTCAGCGACTCATTAAGTGCCTTAGTAGCAATAAAGAACAAAAAAGAAGAGAATTTTATTTTACCGAGCTGTGGCAATTAAGATGGCAAGTTTCTCCAATGGACACTACAAAACAATCCAAAAATAGGTTTCACAAACCTTCAATTGCAAACTAGAGCGGGTAAAAGTAAAGGTAATACGTCGACTACGACTATGGGACACATCGGTCTTAACGCGGATCTAGGTCGAATGGGAATATATCCAACTGGACACTGTAACTCGTGTCGAGAAGTAGAAACCGCTGAACACTTTATAGCAAAGTGCCCGAAATATTTAATTGAAAGATCAATGCTACTCGCTGAAATAGATTGTATAAATCCCGACGATATTTTAAGGCTCTTAAATTCATCAGATGCTAACATTCAAAACGCTTTATATCGTTTTGTTCTAAGAACGAAACGTTTCAATTAACCCAAAATAATCGTGTTTTTTTTTTTTTTTTTGCACCATCATTCACAAAAGCTCACATTTTATTTGTTTCCCCTTTAAAAGTTTAATTATCCGATGAAATGTGTATTACAAACACCACTTTATCACAAAATTGTTTTTAAATAGAAGGTTCATTAAAGTTTGCGAGGTCGCTCAAAGCCAATTTCCCCGGAAAAGTACCCTCTTGATTTTAAAATCGTTGATCAATTCCTTTCTTCTTTCGAGTTTCCAGATTATTAATGTATCCCAAAGGGTTCCCCTGTCTACACCCAAGAGACAAGACGGTGTATGGACGGTGTCTTAGAACGGACAGGACTACGCGGTAACCTACAGGATACAAAAATCTACATTTTGTTCATTTTGTTCATGTTTTTTCTTTTTCATTTCATTTTAATGGCGAAAAAAAGAGAAAAAGAGAGAGAAGCCTATATTTTAATTTTATTTTTGATACTCTTATTGAAAAAAAGAGAGAAAAAAGGGAAAGGAAGAAATTAATATTAAAAAGAAAGGCGTTGGTGAAAATAGTCAGGGCTTGACTGATTGCCATTACAAAAAACAAAAAAAAATTGTAATAAGTTCATTTCTATGAAAGCAGAAAATGAAATAACAAGAAGGTGAAAGTAATTCGGACAAGTAATACATTTTTTTATGAATGTTTAAAATATGAGTTCACTAAGTCTATGCGAATTTTCAAATTGGTCAGTGGATTGTGATGGAGGGTGAGTATATGGTCTAATAATCATTTAATCATAATCGTCAAACGATTATTAGACCTTCTGGATAGTATACGAAATGGGCATTTGACAAACTTGGAAATAGACCTACTGAAAATTAGACTAAATGAGCAATAGACCAAATAGGTTGTAGACTTATTTGAGATTAAACCATTTGACTATTAGCCTAAACGGTCTAAACGGCAATAAACTGTGACGTAGTCGCGGATAACACTTTATGAGTGGTTGTACGCGACTACATCACAGAAACCTTACCGATTCAGCTAATTTGAAGAGCCAATAAGTACAACTTAAAAAAAAGTAATAATAATCTTATTTTTGTCTAATTTCGTTCAAACTTTCAACAGTACTTCTTTGGTTTGTCTGCTTTTATTTAGAGTTGTTTGCTTCTAATCAAGGATATCCCTTTATAAACAAAGATGAAACTGTCACATTTAGATTGAATTCACGTAAAGCAATCCCCAATTAACACATAGTTCTTGGAATATTTGCTAATTAGAATATTGTCAACGTACGTTTTAAATGAATATTGAAATATTGATAGAAAAAGTGTTTGATTTTCTGTTTGAGCATTATCTGTCCAGATAACCAACCTGTCTGGACACCCAGCAGGTGGGTACTAACAAAAACACCGCAATAGACCTTGGTATATGTAAATGAGCCTTTAGTTGGGATATACAGGCAGACAATATTTGTACAAATGAATATTGAAACATTAGTAGTCAATTCCATGATTCATTCATAAACTTTGAAGATGTTAGTCACAAATCAAAATTTGAAATACAGACATTCTTATATTAATTACTTTATTACATACAAATGCATTGTGTGTACTTTTGAAGTTGCTCTTTGTTTTGTATTTAAAAAAAATAGAATTCGTAATCATTATAGTAGTAGTCTAAATGACAAGGATCTATATTGTGAATCGGTTATTGACTGATTGTATCTGACAGATGAGCTTGTTGGAGCCACAGCAAGGGTACAAGTGCATGAAGAACAGACAGACACCCAGAACACTGAGGAAGAAGAAAAGGAGGAGGGAGGAGAGGATCACATTGCCATGGAAAGCCTGCCCCATGAAACAGGTTAATGTTGTGCTTTGAACAATATCAGCATAAATTGATTTGGATAATATGTAAATAAAATAAATGTATTTTTGCAGAATAAAAAGTAAAATAATTCCTTGGAATAATTTTTTTGTAGAACAAAACAAAATGTGTCAAATAAAATGTTGGCGATTACATTTTTTTAAAATAAAATGTGGCGAATAAAAATCTTGTCTTATACAATTTTTTGTTGAATAAAATTTTTGTCGAATGAAATTTTTGTCGAATAAAATTTGTGTCAATTAATTTTTTTGACAAATACAATTTTTGACGAACAATGTGTCAAATGAAATTCATGTCGAATAAAATTCTTGTCAAATAAAGCTTGTCAAATATTTTCTGAAATTGTTGAATATATAAATTTGAGTGAAATATATTTTTTGAAAGTGTCGCATATACTTATTTGTTTCCCTAAAGGCGTGCCATAGACGCCTTTAAAAGATAAAAACTTTAAACATTTGTAAGAATATACTTATACAGTAGGCTTGCGGATGCACCATGTGAGAGAGAGGGAGGATTGAGGAGTCCTGAAAAGGTAATGGGTACTTGTTGATAAGGGGTTTCCTGATATCGTTGATGTATAATCCTGAGTCTTGGGGCACGGTGTTGTTCCCGTGAATTTCGATGGCTTCTCGGATTCGGCGTGTATGCCAGTGCTTCATTATGGAGATGAGATGACTGATATCCCATTCGATGGTGTTTATTTATTCATTTATTCGTTTTATTTAAAAAGGGTAACTCTCTCAGTATAAATACTGTTTTTCTGAGAGGCCCTGTACACAAAAATTGATCACAAATACATAAAATAACACAAAATGTTAAAAGACGTATACATGATTTTATTTATATCAGGGTTATTCGTTCGATGTTGTTGCATGGCGTGTTTGACGATGTCGGACTTATCCCAATCGCTAAATCTGAAGCTGGTTCTGTGCTCCTTTAGTCTTGTTTCCAGATTTCTCCCCGTTTCACCAATGTAGACTTTTCCACATTCGCATGGTATTTTGTAGACTCCAGCTTTCTTGTGGTTTGGATGCTTGTCTCTGTGGGAGTGGAGTATCGATTGGAGTTTGTTGGATGTCTGCTGCTTGAAGGATACGTTGAAATTTTTCACATGGTGCGCAAGCCTACTGTATATCTACATCACCATGCATGCCGATACTTACAAGCAGCATCTAAGAATATACTTCTTTTACACTTATTCCTGACATGAAAATGATTCTTCAGAGTGACATTGCCCTTAAGTGCTTTATAAACTATATTTCATATTTTGCTAAATGTTGAAGCACAATTATGTATTATATTGTTTGCGGAGGGTTTGCAAAAAGGTTTTATTGGAAATATCTCTTATGATTTTCAGTACCAGATGAAGTAAATGTCAAACCAATCAAGATGGAATGTTGTAAGAGAGTTGGAGTTGAAGGTGGCAAACTTCAGCTAGATTCCTTCGGAATTGAACTTGAGATCCCTCCCGGTGCAATTGGCAGCGAAGCGCCGCAGGACATTTCTCTTCTTGTCCTGACAGATACTCCTAATCTTGGCAACAGTAAAGAAGAGATGTCAGTCTGCTTTGGTGTACAGTGTTTAGCCCCTGATGACTTAGTTCTTAAGTTACCGGTGATTTACACAATACCTCACTGTGCTGTGATTACACGATACTCCAGTGTTGAGGCAGTCTTGTACACGGGAGAGGGAGAATACTCACCCGGTAAGTACATCTTTACATGTATGCACATAATGGGGCAATGGTATTCGATGAATGCCATTAATGTCAAAACCTTTTTGGTTAATAAATGAATCACAAATCATTAAGTAAATGAAAAAAAGGAACTCCATTTTCCATTAAAAGTACTAGGTGTATTATGAAAATGTTTGACACTTTTGACGGTGAGTGACTCAAAAAGTTGTTGATGTTTTCACATTGTAGAGTTGAACTCAGGAAAGCTGACTGGAACTATGTCAAGTCCATCTTTACTTCTGATGAAGATGATGACGAAGATCCAGGTAAGTACAACTGCATGAAGAGATTCCGGCAATTCATCAAGCATAACAACTGACAGTGCTTGAATTGCGGAACTCAAATCTGACGGCCTGCTAATCAGTGGACCTGCTGAGAAAGCTGATGCCCTGAATAGACAGTTCAAGAAAGTTTTCACATTGTAAATTCCAATCCCTCCTCAGCTGTTGCCAGACACTTCTGAACGCGAATTACTGCCCGACATAATGATAACTGTGAATGGCATCGAGAGGATGCTTGAGAAGCTCGAACCAAATAGAGCGCCAGGGCCCGATGGGATCACCCCACGCATCCTGAAGCAGCTATCCAGAGTCATCGCTCCCATCTAAGGCAGCATCTACAGACTCTCGTATGACATCGTCGAGATACCGGATGACTGGCACAAAGCATAGGTGGTGCCCGTATACAAGAAAGGGGATAGAACCGGTCCAGGCAACTATCGCTCAATTTCCCTCACATGCATGTGCTGCAAGATGATGGAGCACATCCTTGCAAGTAGCATCATGAGCCATGGCGATGAAAAGGAAATCCTCCCCGAGTCCACTCCCTCCAACATCGGTTGTGAGCAAAGAGATCCTGCGAGCAACAACTACTGGGATTCGTCAGTGACCTTCACATGAACATGGAGCTAGGACTGAAAAATGTCTTTGTCATGGAATTCGACAAGGTCGGTCACAAGAGACTACTGCACAAGCTGAATTACTTTGGAGTGAGAGGCAAAAGTAACAGGTGGATCACCAATTTTCTTCACCATCGGAACCAGCAAGTCGTTCTAGAAGGCCATGCATCACCTGAGGTTGATGTCGACTCAGAAGTACCTCAAGGCTCTGTCCTCGGACCCTCTCTAGCCATGTACTACATCAACGACCTGCAAAACAAGCTCACCTCTCCAGTAGGTCTCTTTGAAGACGACGCCGTCATCTACATAGCAATCAAGGGCAGACAAGACTCTCTTGAACTACAGGAGGATCTTAATAGACTCGCTGAATGGATGATGGAGCTCAATACGGACAAGTGCAAGGCCATCACAAGTATATGCAAGAAAGCAACGATACCTTCTCCGGATCTCCGGATCAACTCACCAGACCTGAAGAGTCCTGCCTACAAAGCACTAGGAAGACCACTCAATGAGTGCAGTGCCACAGTTTGGAATCCCTCCTCTGTAAACCAAATCCATCAAATATAAATGGTACAAAGACGTGCCGCTAGATTCACCCTAAATCAGTACCTCCGTGACCTCCGTGCTCCAACAACTTGACTGGACCACACTCGAGCAACGCAGAGAAAATTACAGACTGGTGATGCCGTACAAGCTCCAAAACAACCTGGTAACACTCGGCACAGCACCCACATCAACCCTGTCACAAGACCCACCGTGCAGGATTGCCCATGCACATAGCTACCATGTCTCCCCCCCCCCCCCCCCCCTTCATGAACTGAGCAACATATAAAGCAGTCCTTCTTTCCCATCAGGAACAGTATGTGCCACATCCGTCAATGCCTGACGGGAGGCCGCAACTAAGTCCGGGAACTTTTTACTTGCACCATGTTAATAGCATTGCACCATGCACCTGGCTCTCGTAAGCACACACACGCTCTTTGGTCTTCAAGAATCTGCAACTGTGAAGGAGGTAGACTTAACTCAAAGAAAAAGAAGAAGAAGAAGAAGAAGAAAACTGTCCCAACAATGTATTGTAAAAAAAAAGGGGGAAAAGAAAGAAAAAATAAAGGGGGGAAATAAAGCTTGGCAAAAAATGCGATAATCCCCTCCGTTGTTTCCCCGCTCCCCCGTGATGCCTGTGCCCCTCAACTTATGAATCCACTCTATGCCGCTGATACACTCCATAAATGTAAAATAATTATGAGTGATAATTAGGAGTAATGCACAAACAAAAATTGTCATTGAACTGGGGTGGTATTCTGAAACTACTGTATAAGCATGAAAAGTATGTATAAGCTAACATAATTGGTACTCTGTAAACGATGTTAAGTCCAAAAAAGTTGTTGGTGGGAAGATACGCATACTCACAACCTTACGCAAACCTCATACGTGGCAGCGTACTATTTTAACCGGGCTATTTCAGACCAGGTTTTTACCGGGTGGGGGTCAATTTGACCCCCCCCCCCCCCCCCTAAGATCTCGGCCGTTTCACAGCTGATCGCCGCGAAAATTTGCACGCATGTCAAGTGAAGTGTATATAATACTATGGTAATTTACATTTTTTTTATAATTCACTCATTCGCATATTAATAGTAATTTATTTAAGTAAGGTCATAAAATTCAGATTTCTACCCATTAAAGTTCTGGCTGAATTTTCTACTAAGGCTAATGAGATATGATGCAACCACGAAATGCGTGCCTGGAAAGCAATATGCCAAGTACAGCAGACGCCCTCTCAAGAGCACCAGTAGCATCCCCAAAGCCAAAGGACATTGAGCTAAACAAACTGACCGAAGCTTTTGCATCTTCATCTACCCTCACCTTACCTGCAACAGACCAGGGACTGGAGGAGATTAGAGACGCACAGAGACTTGATAAAGAATGTGTGTTATCAGAGAGTATTGTGAGAAAGGATATGGCCTGACTACATGCAACACAACCCTATCATCAGGCAATACTTTGAACAGAGGGGACACCTCAGTGTGATTGATGATTTGCTCCTGTATGATGAAAGACGGGTCATTCCCAGGGCTCCGAGACTAGACATCCTACAGCGCTAACATCAAGGTTATCTAGGCATCACAAAGTGCAGAGCCAGAGCTCGACAGCCGGTCTGGTGGCCAGGCCTCTCGAAGTCAGATGAAGAAATGATCTTAAGAGCCACTGATGACTTCGTCCTTCCCATTGCGTCATTGGTAAATACTAGGGATGGACCTTTCCGAGTATCAAGGAAAGATGTTTCTTATAGTAGTGGACTACTATTTAAGATGGATAGAAGTCAAAGGGCTACATGGACACACTTCTGAAGCCTTGATCAAAATTCTTGAAGGAGATATTTGCTGTACACGGTGTCCCTGTAGTGGTGATTTCGGATAACGGACCACAATTCGTGAATGAGACTTTCCGGAAATTCACGAAGTAGTATGGATTTGTCCATACTACCAGCTCACCAAGGTATCCTCGAGCAAATGGGGGGAGAGGGGGGGGGGGGGGAGGGGGGGGGGGGGGGGAGCGAGGTGTACAAACATTGAAAGCCTTGTTGAAAAAGAATGATGATATCGACCTTGCTTTGCTGAGTTAACAGTCGACACCACTTTAGAATGGTCAGGCGCCATGTGAGCTGCTCATGGGACGGAGACTGCGAACTGAACTCCCCACTCTACCTGATACACTTATGCCACAAGTCCATGCTCGGGACTTGGAAAAAGTGAGAAGTGAGAAATACCGTTCAAATCAGACACTGAACTACAACCGACGACATATTACTCTTACTGACCCTACTGCAAGGTGATGGAGGGTGGATCCAAGATCAAGCTCGACGTGGTCAAGTGGTCAGTGGAACCCGTATCCACGATCCTACATCATCCAAACGGATAATGGTAGGGTGAGACGAAATAGACGCGCCTTGGTAGCCCTTCATAGCCTGGATGTCGCCGACCCTAACAAAGCCATCTACCACCCCCCCCCCCTCAACCCCTCTCGATGATGACGACAATGTAGGTCCTGAGCAATCCCCCGCCTACCAAGGGAAGTAGGGACGCCCTTTCCAATCAGGTCCCTAAAACAACACTGGGATATCATACCCCTTCTGGTAGACTAGTCAAACAACCACATCGATTGAATATATAGAAGATAATAGGGAAGCATGAATAAAATAGGTTTGAAGAAATCAAGATAAAGGATTGTACTGAACATTTTTTCACAAGGGGTATTAGATAATGTAATACAAAGTTTGTGTATGAAAACAAGAAGTTGGCTAAAAAAAATACATATACACCCATGCACTTCCAAATTGTGTTTTAATGTAACTTGAAAAGAACTGTTAAATACTGGGCAGGAGATGTAGTATAACGGCATCATTGTACTACTTGAAATAAGATTACACTTCATTACACTTCATCAGATACGAGACTGGGCTGTGTGGTATTAAAATGGTTGAAACTAAATCACGTCTCACCGCCTCGTCTGTTGATTTACATTAATTCTAAGGTAATCGAACCACCATAATAGACATGTCGGGGAGTTACCTACAAAAAAAGATAATATCCTCTAAAAATAGTTTTCATAATACCGATTTAGAGCTTTGTTAAAGGTATGTCAATTCTTGGACTTGGACTTAAACATTAGTTTTAAGAATACTGCCCCTGATCAACTTTTGTGTTTAGGCTGTTTATAAAAATGACACATTTCTCGAGGGATTGGTCTGAAGGGTTAAGTATCAAAACTTTGCTAATTTGAATAACAATGACTCTATGTAGAGGTATTTGCCTTTTCTTGTTATTGAACTACTATAACAAATATGTTTATTCCTAGCTTAAATGAGCCGTACATTTCTTGATTTTCTTTCCCAAATTGTTGATTTTAATATAGATGCAGTTGTTAAAGAACGAATTATGTTGTCGAGATCTGGAGTACCTAGCTGCACCATCAAAACAGATGTACTCAAACTGAAGATGAATCACTTTTCATGGATGATGATTAAGTTCTTGTTCAGAGATTTCTTCTACCCAGAAAAGAGGATGTGCTGTCGGCCGTTTAAAGAAAAGAACTTAGCCCTGCAGAAGACACCTGTCATTCTACATGCACACCTCTATGACGACATCAAAGGGAATAGTGAGGTAAATTACTGTTGCAGCAGTTGATTTGGAAGTTGGGGAATCTGACACAATATACTGTTTGTACATAATTTTCGAAAAATACGAATTATTAGAGTGAGCATTAACTAATCAACATAACAAATACTATGTTATCAAATTGTTACAAGACATTGTAGTTGGTGTACAGTACATCGAGGCACAGGGTCAACATTATGGAGACTACCTCCCACTGAAGAAACAGTACCCCATACATCAAAGACTTAGCTTACAATAGAACAAATGGAATAACAACAAAAACAAGGCAGTTTTTTCTAGCCCAAACTTTTCTACTCTGAGGTCAAAAGCCCGTATTGTTTTGCTTGTTTTTCTTTGTTTCCCCTTCAATCTATCCTTTTCTCCTTCGTCATCTATTTCTTTGTTTTAATCTGATAGATTCCTTTCTCCTTCTTGTATTCCCCTGTTTTTCCTTAGTCTAGATCTATGATCCTCTTTAAAAGCTCTTCAATTATGTATTTTTATGTTCTTCCTTTGACTTATCCTCTTCTCTTTCCTTTATGTATTTTCTTATTTTTCCTTCTCCATATCCTCTCCACTATCCTCGTTTTCCCCTTTCTATTATCTTCCTTTCCCTGGGTGTACGTGCTTGCACATAATATAGTGCGCTGACAATCTAGACTCTTTCACCAGAACACTTCTTGGATTCTTTTTCGCGAAAATGGCTAAAAAGTTGTGTAAAAAAAAATAAGCGCCTCCTGGGTCCGAGGGACCGAACTTGTGTTCCCAAAATCTCCGGAAAAGGTGTAATTTTCACGCAACATACTCCGGCCCCTAATAAACAAAAAATCCGGCCCTTACTGACTTTACACACCGGAGATAGAGGGGTGCTTTCAAAGAAAGGGAACATGCATGCGCGTATCCTAGATAACACTGTGTGGGAGGGGGGGGGGGCCGGGGGAAGAATAAGTCAGGTGAGAAAGGAGGGACGACAATTAAATGGCGCTAAGTGACCCGGCGCGGATTCAGGGTCTTTTAGCTTTGAAAATCGCGTAGCCCAACGAATCGCTCAGTAGGTGGGGGGGGGGGGGGGGGGGGGGGGGGGGGGGGGGGGGGGGTGAGCACTAATTTTTTTTGGACCCTCACAAATTTGAAAGATCGCACCCTCCCCTTGAGCTCCAGGGGGGGGGGGGCATCTCCAAAAAAGCAGTGGCGGATCCAGGGGGGGGGGGGGCACAGGGGGCACGCGGCCCAAAAAATATGTTAAAATCAGCCCTAAATTCGCCCAAAGTGCACTAAAAAACATAACCCCCCCGGCCGGCCATTTTTTAATTTTTTTTGTTTGTAATAAAAAAAATAAAAAAAATTATGCCAATGGCTGACCTAAAAAGGTGACCTTGCCCCCCCCCCCCCTCCCCCCAACGGAGCAAAATGTCAAATTAAAAAAAATTGTGACCCCCCCCCCCCCCCCAAAAAAAAAAATGTCTTCTAACCCCCCCCCCCCCTTCTCCCGCCCCCCCCCCCCCCCCCCCCCCGCTTATTCATCCGCTGGATGAGTCTTTGCGATTTTTTAGGGACCCCCCCCCCCGCTCGCTTGTGTTTGTATTTGAAGTCATGTTGGTCGCAATCATGGACAGGGGCAGATATCCTGGGCCCGATAGAGGGACACGTCCCCCAGGAAATTTAGAAATATAGCTAGAAAGAAATATAGCGGAAAGAACGGACATATTGGGCTTAGTGATTTTTCTAGAATGCATAATTTCAGCATTTAACATTGCAAAATCCCGCTTGGTCGATACGCCCCCTCGTCCAATAACACAACATTATCAAATGACGCTCCCGGCCGTGATTTATCCATGGTTGGTGTAAAAGATCTTTCTTTTCTTTTTTCTTCATTTCTACTAATCTAACAATCATGATTGTTTCATTTTCCCTTCGTGCGGTAGGGGGGAAACTGAATTCAGACAAGGATTAAGAGTCGAGATCGGTACAACGAATCGTCTTCTTTCTGTAATAATTTAATGAAACGTTAAGCTTTTGCGCTTTGCGTGGGAGGGGGGAACTGAATTCAGACAAAGAATAAGAGTCGAGAATGGTACAACAAATCGTCTTCTTTAACAATTAATGAAAGGTCAAAGCTTCTGCGCTTCGCGCTTAATGGGGGGGGGGGGAGGGGGAAGCGAGGTGCCCGAATATGATTGTTTTAATATCTCTTATCGTATATTTTGGTGATAAATAACACTTTCACAAAGTATATATTATGCTCAAATTTTTGCTCGCTTGCTCCGCTTAGTAGCAGAATTGTAAAACCAGAAAATTACTTGTTCGGGCAAGAAGCTTCAGCCCCCCCCCCCCCCGATGAAAATGTCAAAAAGTGTATAACTTTAATACGGGGAATGTTGATATCGGACAAGAGACGTGACGTGAGCCTGCCCCCTTTCCAAAATTGTGCCTGCTTGTAGGTACCGGTATGGTGCTTCTTATATGACCTTGGCAGTAGTGGTATGTTGAGTTGAAAAGATGGTCTGCACAATTTTCAAATTTCCGCCCCCCCTCCCCCCCCCCCCTCCCCCTATTGGAAAATCCTGGACCCGCGCCTGCCTTGCTGCCCGAAACAATCATGTTTCTAAATCTGTATTAAGGACACTGCTAATCTTTCAAATGTTATTTCCTCGTCAAAATGCACATTAATATGATATATATTTGGTCATCTTTCAGTTTCTGATACTTTAGTTTCATGAAGTTGATGTTATTCCAAAATATGTTTTGATATAACAAAATTTCTCTTGTGGCACCCTCAGCGATGCCTTGCGGCTCCCTGGTTGTAAAACCCTGCCATAGATATCCGTTATTAGCTAGGTGATTTTCTATCAATTTGCTCAAACTGAAAAGAATAACTCTAATAGTATGGTGGCATAGCAGAAAACCTGTGTACTTTTGTCTAAAACCACCATATTTTGCACATTCAGTAATTAACCCACACTGACATATATCATATATGAAAGCACTTCCAAAAAGTGTGTTATGTTGTAATTTCCCTTTGAATATCAACTATGCCTGTACAACTCGACGAGTATGTTTGTCCCTACCGCTACGCTGTAAGCGGTCGTATAGATGTCAGTAGAAAAGTGTTCCTACATTCAGAACATGCAATCTTGCCCAGTTGGAAATGGAAAAAGTTAAATGTTGGCACACTATTGTTTAACAGTGGAACAACATGAATCAGTTCAGTATTAAAGGGGCACCAAGGGGTTGCTGAGGGGGGGGGGGGGCAGTTACTCGGTTTATGAAATGTGAAAGAACAAAGTCATCGAGCGAAGAACCATGATTGGCTTCCTCTGTTGCCTATTTCTTTTTTCTTTGGTAACAGGTGGTAAAAAGCCAAGAAGGGGATCACGAATTCATACCTGCCCATATGGAATTACAGGTCCTTGTACAGACAGCAGAAGGTGATCTCAAAATGAACTGTTACGTAAACGCGACACTAATCGGAGGACCTGCTGTAAGTTTAGTAATGTGTTTAAAGATTGTGGTTATCTGAATAGCAAAGTTGAATCCATGCATCGTCGGATGATCTTGTGTATTGTTCTACTTGTTTCAAAACATACAGGTACACAAAGGCTCATATTTTAATCTGAACATCTAAAAGGATATCCAACTTGAGATTATTAGTTGTTGAACATTGCATTTTGCCCCGACCCTTAACATAAAAAAAAATCCTCTATGTGGACATGCCTTGAACCATAATGCATGGCCCTACAGAGGAATTTATCCTGTCGGGAACCGGGAATACAATGAATTATTGATAAATTATTGCACTTTCTTAGTTTTGTGTATTTGTGGGGGCGGCGACGTACCCTAGCCCCCGCTGCGTACCGTCATGATTCAGTGGCTAAGCAATGACCTTGTTACTGTGAGGCCCTGTAATAAAAACCGTGTCGATCAGGTATATCAGTGCCCTTTAATGAGGCATTAATCCTCATTACTGTCAGTTATGACTTAAGGACGTAGGTCCCCTATTTCATTATCATAGTAACATACACAGGCTTTAACAGTCACGCAAAAATAACACTCAGAAATTATTATTCAATAAAATCTGAGAATTTATACTATTATCTAGATCTATTAGGAATAAATCATTGTCAAAATCATTCCATAAAATGCGGTAAAAATAATTATTCCACCTATATGAGTGCAACTTCGTTTATATCCATCCATAGATTATAATAATAATAATGATAATAATAACGAGAAATTTAATTCGTTATTGAACAAATTAGGTGGTATGTTACTAAATCCTGTGGACGTCGATCTTGTTAAGAATTGTCACAGCTACAACGTATCAAAATTTGGAAGAAATCGATCAATATTTACAGAGATACAATAAGTTTTTCCATAAATATGCTGACGTCATAATATGGAAATTCGTATTTGAAGTTACAAGGCCATAATGATGACGTCAAGATGTACTTGATAGCCAAATGAGACATAAAGTCATATCTCTGACTCATATTCCGTCAAAATAGGAAAAAATGGGGGTCCGGGTACATCCCAAAGAGCACATTGTATACCGTAGGCTCCCCCCTCATATATATATATATATATATATATATGCTTTGTATTACAAGAGCTCGTGCGCACGGACATTTATCTTGAACGCCGACATTCATTCCGTTATTGATGGTCATAAAGAGATAAACATAGTATTAAATTGTTCAGACAAAAATGGGGAATATCATGCCAAAAAAGAAGGTTTTATGTTATGTTGCGTTCGGACATTTTTAAAGTGCTTGAAATTACCTAAAACGTACTCTAATTTGATTTAAAAATGATTTTGAGCATTTTGAAATTTTGCGCGCGCACATACGCGCGCATTTATTGACCGGACGGATAGTTACTTTTATCATGATAAATATGAATGAGAAATCATAATGCGTTATGAAGATACGATCATTCACAAAATGACGCCTCGATGACGTCATGATAAACTTGAAAATGTTGCTGTCACGTCTTATGACAATGACATATGACTGTCTCAAAATTGAAAGAAAGTGACCTGATCGATCTTGAGTTATCTTCTGCACAAAAAAGTTGAGAGAGAAATTGGAAAAAAGAAATAATATAGAAGAAAGAAAAATCTGCCGAAATCGATAGGTGGTCTGTCGATGACATTTTCGATGACAGACCACCTAATAATGACAATAATACTTCCACTATTAATAATAATTCTAGTCATAATAATACAATGCTATATTTATATGTAGAAAATATATGAAAGGAAAAACAGGTGCTGTAATTGCCCTTCTCTATTTGAGTCAAAATGCTTTTCAAACAAGTCCATTTTGAGGAGAGTTTTAAAATTAGAACTTGTGGATGCTTCTTTCACATGAGATAGGTTGGTGTTCTAAGGTGCAGGGGCAGCATAAGTAAATGATCGCTCTCCTAAAAACTTGGTCGGAGCAACTGAACATTGCAAGAGATTTTGTTTCTGAGCTGATTTTAGATTGATAGAGGGTGCACACTTTACCAAGGACACGTGATTGAGACACTGATAGGTCATAACCGTTTTTATTTTTATAATTATGCTTGATTGAAATAGGGGGCATGTACCTGCTTTATAAAAAGGGTTATCTGAGAGTATTATTTATTAATACTTTGGTCATTGTTGGTCAAACAATTGTTGAGTGTCAACTAACGCCTGGCTGGAATGCTCCCCAGGGAGTTGAGAATTGTACACACAGTTTGTGCGGGAATTGCTCCTTCAAGCACTCGCGAATGGTTTATAATGGTTGCTGGAGTTAACTGGATGACAATAATGTATAATGCACACTTTAGATGATTGATATGGGAAAATTAGGTTTTTAAAATATTGTTTTACCTTCTCTTTTCAAACATTTATGAAGGTTGTCCCCTTTGAAATACTAATGAGTGGAGCCAGGATCTGTGAGCCCTTTGTACTGGATTTTCCCAACCAGCCAGACAGTGTGTTAGTGTTACTGAAAGTAGGACAAATTGAGAAACTACGGGTCAAATTCGTATTTCGTTTGGATTTCTCAACACCTCACAGAACAGAGGAAGCTTCCACACAAGATAAAGGTATTTTGGTTTAAAGACAAGTTTGAGTTCTGGTAAAGGTGAAGAATCAATTTGTGAGATGTATTATTTGCTATATTGGTTGGAAGAAATTCATAATAGAAATGTCCCCTCAAAAGGATTGTTCTTCAAATGCCCTTATTTTTGAGAAAAATGACAAGAACAACCTGACTTGTTTAGACCAAACAGTCATTCCATGTGTTTGTGTAGTCCCATTTACTAATTCCTATATGCAGCGCATGTGTTTTTCATCAAGCTGGATCCAGTAAATATCAAGATGATGATTCGAAACCTCACAGTGTCCACTAGCTCCTATGTACTAGGCAATTAACCATTACTTCCAGATAGATCCTTCCTCAATCTTATTGTATGATCAGAATTGGGCTTTATCTTAAATCAAGTAATGTGGCAATTAAATTTGTTGCCGTGACCATCACAAATCAGGCACATGTTTGCCTTTATCGTCTATATATAGACGCAATATCATATCCATGTCTCAGTACAAGCTGTGCATTAATACAAACATACTACAAGGTTTGGATTTCAATTTCAACTTTATTTTATTTTCATCATTTTTAGATCTCTGTATTTCTCTTTATAGTCATTCCCACTGCATTACCATCATCTGATTGAGGCACAAGCAAAGTGAAATTTTACCATAAATGCGCTCCTACATGTATTGTCTCCGTTTGCGGCTAGAGTAAGGAGATGTAAGACTCTTGTTGGAGCCATTTTGTAATTTCCTCCATCTAATAAACTCTTACCGATCTTAATTTAATAAATGATGCATAACTTTGAAAAGGATTATGGTCTGTCAACTAAGACTAAAAAGTCCTCCTTGAGAATTTATATTGGTGATATATAGGATAACGAGTAGTACATGTAGTTCAATGTTACTTTTTCCTGTTTCTAGAATTTGCAGGACAACTGCAAGGTGCATCAAGTTCACAGACACCGCAAACATCAAATCGAAGTACAGGTGAAACTCTCGAGTAAGTTATAATAATTGTTCTCACTTTTAATACTATCAGCATGGCAAGTAGATTCAGACTGAGATCATAGCATATGCAGGTATAAACCTGAAATCACCAATGGCTTTGGAGGAGGGATAGGCAAGGGAGCAGTTTGCCCGAATTCCCCAATACAATTTGTTTAAAAAATGACCAACTGTGGTGTGTGTGTGTGTGTGTGTGTGTGTTGATAAGTTTTTATTGATCCAATAATATTTTTACAATGATATTTTAGCCAACTTTATTACATATATTGAAATTATTGCCAGGTAAATGACATTCAAATTGCTGCAAAAACTGCAGGATGCGAGTGGGCATTATCTTCCTTAAATATATTCTGATTGGTTGCAATTTAAGTTTACAATTAGAAACAAGTCTAAATGAAGAGAAGGGAAAACTCGGCTCAAATATCTTACAATTAAAGTCCAATATATATATATATATATATATATAATTGAATGCTGCTCGTACGCTGTGATTTAAAACCAGTTTGAGGCTGACTCACAAATATTAATTTAATGTCACTGTTACTCATGGTACATATATCAAAATCAAAATCATAACATTTCAAATTTAGAGGAGATGGGGGAAAATGAATGTCCGTCGCATTATACCTGTCCAGGCAAATTAGGGTCCATATATATATATATATAAAAGTGCGAGAATTCTTAAATCTGACATGACAACGGGTGTTCCAGAATATGTAGGCGTGAAGAAAATGGTCTAGGAACGTGAGACATAGCTGTACTATACAATTTTATTTCGAAAGTATTTCTCGTACTATTTTTTGCTATGTTCATGATGCTTGACTATCATTGAGTGATATTAAGTTTGTATGCCATGTATATTTGTTCATACGATGTATTTATTTTTGTATGTGTTTGCACTTCAGAACCTGAAGAAGGCCTCACAAGCCGAAAGCTCGTAATAAAATTGTAAAGTACAGCTACGTCTCACGTTCCTAGACCATTTTCTTCACGCCTATATATATATATATATATATATATTTATAAAGTTCAAGTCTTGCTGTTAATTGACCTCTTAATTTCTTACCTTTTTCATTAAGATTGCTGTTTATCGTAATGCAATTAATATATTTTGACTTTGCAATTATATTGAGTCGTTAAATGTTAGAGATCGCCCATATACGAGATTAGTAGATCATTGATTGTTTTGTTGTTGTTGTTGTATGTTTTTTTAGCCATATTATTTATTTCGCTTAATGTAGTATTGTAAAAAGCAATATTTTTTGTCGTCCCATGCTCGCTGTCTCCCAAGAGGTCGGATTCGGAATAGGGTCATCTCGTGAGGAGGGTTTAGTAAACATTAAAACTTATTTGTATATATTGTTTTACTGTCAGGTTGAGTTTTTTCCTCTTTTCTTTTACCTTTTTTTTTATTTGAAAAGAAAAAAGAAAAAAGAAAAATAATTCAGGAGAGACATGCAGTACGTAGTACGTTAATTTTTGTTTCACTCCTGGTTATTGTCATCTTTACTCTTACACTTAGTTATCTTTTTTACTCTATAATTTTGAAATTTGTTATCCAATGTTAAAACCAAACATTTGAGAATGATCATATTTGTTTGGATTGTAATCAATAAAATTTGAATGGAATGGTAATAAGAAACATACTAACATATTTTTTAAAATATCATTTATTGCAGGAACATTTCAGGTAGACAGGAAGACTTTGACGAAAAGCTGACCACTGTTGCTCAAAAAGTTGGCAAGCGTGATGAGATAGATAAACTCGGGAAGGCTCTTGGCTTCGAGCCAGATGATATCCAACGTTATGTCGACACAAACATGAAGAATCCAGATGTATCATACATGGGTACACTATCAATGCTCCGATACTGGAGAAAGAAGCAAACCAGGGCCATAGAGTGCAAAGCCCTAAAGGGTGTTCTAAGGAAGGCTGGTCAAATTCATCTCGCTGATGAGCTATTTGGTACTTAAAGGAACAGTTGAGTTCTTGTTTAAGACTGCAAATGCCTTCAGAGTGCATGGTTATTGCTCTTATTCTTATTTATGACATTTTAGTGCCCTTTTAGGACCTACAATTGCTATGAAGGTAATTTTAGACCCCAAATGTGTGAAATTTAGATTAAATCCGATCATACCAATCCAGCTTCACTTTGAAAAAAATACTGTGACCGTTAATTTCAAATAATAACAACAATAATAATAATAATAACAATACATGGTTTGGTTGGTTGTGTGTATTATAACCAACGCGCTATCTCGTTTTTTAACGGCTGGTTGAAAATTGTTAAATATTAGTTGGGCCCCACAAATATTAGAAATGGTTATATTTATTGATATTTCAGCCATCTTTGAACCGATTTTGATAAAACAGATGATTTTGTCAAATAAATTGTAACCTCTTTCAAATTTGACATTCAGTTTTTCATTATCTCACCAAAATAAATATTTGTGTATTGCCCTCTGTACCAAAACTCAACTATCCCCTTTAATGAAATGCAATTGTATGCTTCTCTATTGAGGACTTTAGTGTATAATGGTTGCGTAGCTCAATCAAAGTTCCATTGTTGGATGGCCTTGAGGAGGATATAAGAATCATATTGCCCAGAGTCATGAGATGAGGGCAGTATCCGTTTTTAAGAGCAACATATTCAGTATTCATACTCCCAGAAATGAGAGCCAGCCAATATCACTATTATCTTTTATATATCAGCCTCAGGTTCATAATCTTGCCTATTTCTAGCAATTACAAACAAGTTTATTTAATTTGTTTCGCCTTTCAGTCCTACTTTCTTCAGTTTATTCTTCGTGTTATCTTTACTGAGCAATTTATGACGTCAATCGTCACCATGCATATTTATTGTTTAAAGCTCTCTTTCATTTACTTTCAATTATTATTGAAAGTACTTTTCAGTTACAGACAGTTCTGTAAAAAGATGTGTGATGGTTGTACATGCAAAATAAAAATTATTTAAAATTCTTTTTTCTCAATTTGTATTTATGCCATGTACCAAATTTCTTAATTGTAAATTGAATCGTATTGTGGGTTGATATCGCATATAATACCTTTACAATGTCCAATTAATCGATTGACATAAATATCATTATCCCTGAAAGCAGATTCAGGCTTGCCCGCACACAATGTTTGCACATTCTCCGCTCCCTTGGTAGGATTATATCGGTAGTCAGACAACATTTTACAGACACTTATAATGCTGTACAAACTACAATTCCTTTTGTTCATCCTACTCGATATCCAATTAACCCCTGGGTGGAGAATAGCAATCTAGATCAAATGAATTGCTTACTGAAATAAAAGTGTGCCAGGGTAATTTCCAGGTAAGGCTTTTAATAGTGCTAATGCTCCAGTATTATATTGTTCACAACATATGATCAATTTTTTGTGCTAGTACGGTATACAAAGTTTCATGCTGGTGTATATACATGTAAAAATGTTCTATAATAAATGAAGGCAGTTGATTCCTAAACTATTGATTATCATTGTTGGGGTTTGAAGTATTTTCAGACAAAAACTTATTATACATTTGTATATGAATACTCCTGTCTTGATGTACAGAGTTACACTTCTAGGATAGCACATTGAATCTAATGTCTACCTTTTACTTGCCATTGTTTATAAAGGGCAATTGTGTACGTACATGTATATCTGATATGAGTTTACTGTATGATAGGTAAATTACTTTGAGCCTGTGGCTGTGCAATACATTTTATACATGAAATTAAAGGTTTGCTATTTATATTGCTACTGGAAGTATATTATATATTGTTTGGCATTAAATGTTTAAAGTTTGAAATATATTATTTGATGTAAAAGATTGTCAACACAGGGTTTCATAGGAATGAAGAATATTAAACATTGCTGCACTTTGAAGTGAATTCATCAGTAATTGCATTGGCTTTACAAGTATCATGCATGATTTTGTACATAAGCCTGATCTAAGATAATATAGTTTACTTTTTAATTCTTAAAACATGATCATAAAGATTTTGGAGAAATCAACTCAAGAGTAATTTCAGCACTCTTTCTATAGCCCTCTTTTTTCATGTCTAAAGTATTTAGCATGCATTTATCATACATGCATAGTTTGAACAGCTTTTTTTTCAATCCTTTTTGATAATAATTCTAACACTATTTAATCTACATGTATATTACCGTTAGTTTTAGTTACACATTCATTTATAAATTATGTTGACCCTATCTTTGTATTTTGTTTTATGTATGCACCAGCCAATGTGGAGAGCCTCTAGACAGAATTGTAAATTCTTTTAGGTGATCCTCAGGCATTGGCTGATGCTAACTATCATTATGTTTATGTTATATAATTTTGTCAACCTTGTGATGTTTTGTATGTTTTCGTCTTGCCTGGAAATAAAAAATAAATAAAATAAAAAATATTAGTTTTATCAATATTTGTTGTATTTATTTGATTTACCATCAGATTTATATACATTATATCTATACAATGTTATTTTATCATGGTTCGTAAAATAAAGATAAAGTGAAATTAAATTAGTTTAAATGTAGCTGTACATGCTCGCTAATTTGATACATTTTTACTCATCCCTATAATCCAATCCATATGGATTTGAAAGAAATACAAAGTTTGCACTACAATGTATAAACCATATTGCAATGAAAGTAGATTATATTTGAAATTTTTAGAAAAATACAAAAAGGCAAATGAAACTATGAAAGACGTGAGATTCAAGGCGTTATCCAGAGAAATAGGACTAATTGTGTGTTATATTTACGATGTTAATCCTCCTAAAACTCTCACCATTGGTGGAGTAAGGAAAAGTACTTATACACAAATAATTCACCAAGTATTCTGTCATAGTAATTTACTGTACCTTGTGGAATAGTGACTCATCATTATAAGTCCCTCTATTTTGGATTTTTGTTTTTGTTTACTAAAACATAATCCCAATATGTCATTAATGTAATCGTCTCTTCAGTATATTACGACAAAATATCGAACTTGAGATGGAAAACATAGACCCTTAGTAGTACTTCTTCTGTAAACATAAAATACTGAAATATATAAGTGTGAAATATGATTGCGAATTGTTACAAAATACTCTGCAGTGAGGAAATTATTTACATAAAAGCTCTGCCATTATCATTAATAGTTTGAAGTATTGCCTATTGAAGGATGCAAACTTTTGATTGCCCTCTTCTGTACATAGCATGATTAAACTCAGACATTAAAAATTAGGTACTGAAATTTCTACCGACTATATATACCCTATGTATGCAGATATAATGTTGAGCGTTCAGATATTAACAAATAAGAGAACAAGCTTTGTTTTAACGTATTTTAATATATTCCATGAAGACTTTTTTTTGTTTTTACATGTTATTACAAGGAGAAATATATTTTCTATTTTGTAGACTGTGACTTGTGTATTTCAAATGTGTATATTACAATGTCCTATTATCCACATATCATGTCAAACAGTGAATACACTGTTCGTAATGAAACAAAGAATGCTCCAATATCTGTTGTTGATATATACTTGTGAGAATTCCTTCTATGTTATTGTGCCGAAAGTCCTTACATTTTTAAATAACGACCTTCCATTTTCATTTCCTCTAATATTCCAGTCTTTCAAAAGTGTGTGTGCTGAAAGTATATCATTCTCTTTATATTGTACTCTTCTGTCCGTCATGAATACTATCGTTAAAGATGTATGCCAATAAACGTTTTTTAAACGTATAAACTATTACAAATAGCAACTTTGAACTTTGTGCCTCACAATACAGAAATTGAAAGCGTATTGACTCTCCGTCACCATAATAAAATTATTTAAAAAAGCACGGTTTGCTGCGTTATATCTGACTGAGCCTTTTAGTGATACAAAGAAAATGTTTATGAAATTGTATATTACTAGCAAGTATCAATGCACACGAAAAAGAAATTTCTGGAGCTCTTCCAGTCATCCTCATTGAGTCATTCATGCTAGGAGTCCACTGGGCCGGCGCCAGTTGGTGCCAGTTCGCGCCAAAGATTATGTGATTGGCGCGTAGTGGCTCGCTGTGGCGCCGAATTAATGTCCGCTCGGCATGTGTCGCCAAGTGGAATAAACTGGGTGCCATATGGCGTGCGCCAAATGCCACCCGGCTTGCTCCAAAATGTTGCGCCAGTTCGCGCCAGTTTGCGCCATTACACGGCCATTTGATTCCAAAATTCACCCTGTTGGCGCCATTCGCGCCAATAGACGGCTACTTTGCGCCAATTGGTGATTAGTTTGTGCCAAAGGTCGCCAAATTGGCTTGAAATTGCCGCCGCTTGGCGCTACTTGCCGACTAAATAAATACCAGCCATTGGCTACCTGGTTCAGACCCTCCTCAGCTGCTGTATGAACAACATCTCTACTAAATATTTACAATTTTGATATGTCTGAGGCTTTTGATAATGTTGGAGTGATGATGCTGCTCCATCAGAAGATGATGAGAGATGCTGAGGTGGCCACTGCCTATCAACTTATGCTGGCCAATCCTGAAGAAGAAGAGCCTCCTAAGAAGAAAAGGAAGCACAACTGGTGGTTTAGACCCATGCTCCACCCACAGTTGAGGGCCGAACGTGGACAGTATCACACTTTGATGGAAGAGCTGAGTGAGAATGACAGGAGGAAGTTCAAGAACTACAGCAGGGTGTCCCCAGAGATGTTTGATGACCTGTTGGTCAGGCTTACAACCCACTTGCAGAAGAAGGACACCCACATCAGGAAGGCCATTCCCCTGGTCTCAAGTTGTCCGTCTTCCTGCGCCATCTCGCCACTGGGGCCACCTATGCCGAGCTGTCTTACAACTTCCGAGTGGGCAAGAAAACCATCCAGAAGTTTGTCCCTGATGTAGCCAGAGCGGTAGTGGATGAGTTTGCTGCAGAAGTCATCTCCCTCCCCACAACCAATGAAGGCTGGCTTGAGGTTGCAGGTGATTTTGAAGCCAGATGGAATCTTCCTCACTGTCTGGGAGCCTATGATGGAAAGCACATCCGTCTCTAGAAACCCAACAAATCAGGCAGCCTTTACTTCAACTACAAGCAGTTCTTCTCGGTTGTCCTGATGGCTCTGGTAGATTCAAAGTACCAGTTCCTGTGGATCAATGTAGGTGGGGTTGGCCATCAGTCTGATGCCCAGATCTACAACAACAGTGAACTGAAGGAGTGCATTGAAGCTGGCACTTTAGGCATCCCAGATCCAGCTCCTCTTCCCCAAGATGATAAAGAGCACCCTATGCCGTACTTCTTCGTGGGAGACGATGCCTTCGCCATGAGGACGTACATGATGAAGCACTATGACCTTTGTAACATGGACAAACAGCAGAAGATCTTCAACTACAGGCTGTCCAGGGCAAGGCGTGTGGTTGAAAATGCCTTTGGTATTCTGGCTCTGCGGTTCCAGTGCTTCCTTGGCCAGATGAGACAGGAACCAGACACAGTCCGCCTGCTCATTGAAGCTGCCGTCATGCAGCACAACCTCATCAGGAAGCACTATCAGGCACTGGACGTCCGCATGTTGGACCAGGAGGATGCCCAGCACAACCTCATCCCTAGAGCTTGGAGAACTGCCGCCATCACTGTGAGAAAGTCCTGCGATGCCGCCCTGCTGTTATAGGCGGCAAGTGGCGCCGAATGGCGGGCAATCAGGTGGCATTTGGCGCGAAGTAGTCACCAATCGGGTGCCGTTTGGCTCGCGTAGTGGCGCAAACAAGGTGCCCCTTGGCGCCAAGTGGCGCCATGTGGCGCGAAATCTCATTGGCGCAACTTGGCGCGCGCCATTACATTCCAGTGGATTCCAATAGGCGGATTGTTTGCGCGAAAGGGCGATATGTTCGCGCCATTTGGTGCCACTTGGCGGACACTTCGCGCTGATTGCTCGATGCAAGTGGCGCGACGAAAATTTCAAACATTTTGAAATTTTCTTGCCGCCACATTCCAATTTGGTGCCGTTACGGGCCACCACGAGCCAGTTGGGAGGCAGTTTGAGCCACTACACGCCACTAGGCACCTTATTGGCGACACTAGGCGCCACAGTAAATTGCATTGGCGCAAACTGGCGCAAACTGGCGCCAACTGGCGCCGGCCCAGTGGACTCCTAGCATCACTTTGCCAAGTGAATTTTATTTTCATGTAAACGCCAAATAAGCTTTATATATTGCACAATGTCTTTAAGTTTGATAAAACAGAATTCCAAACATGTAATTTAATTGTTAATCGTCCGGATATAACAACAAAATATCGTACATGAGATGGAAAACATAGTAGTTCTTCTTTAAACATAACATACTGAAATTATGTCACATGTAAAACATGATTGCAAATTCCTAAAAGATATCTTGCACAGTGTCTATAAGTAGACGATAATTATAACAGATTTTGGTTTTGTCTTCTGAAGATATCAGCTTCATATGCATTGGTTATTGTCTATTGTTAAGTGTCATCAGTATTAATGATGTGAGTTGGTCTAGTGATAATGTCTGTGCTCTCTGTCTTCGTCTACAATCTGACTCTGATAGGAACAAGGTTCGTGAAACTGACTCGCTTCTTTCGCAGTGCGGTCCAACACGTATATCATTTCTGATTGGTGCGCGTCTGTAAAACACAATTACACACACACACAAACACGCGCACAAATACACACACACACACACACACACACACACTGTTTTGTTTTTCCGAATTGTTTTTTTTTATTTCATTTTTTTTGTGGTCATAATGACATTTCAATTAATTGTTTCTGGTACAGTTCATAAATTACGAACGTATTACAAAATCGAATGAAATGACTTAAACAACCCCCACATTCACATTACTAGCATTTTATTTGCACAGTGTAACGGTGCCTATCAATTGTCATAATTATTAATGTCTTCTTAATTGCCATTCTTTGGCATTTTATGCAAGCATGTTATGTGAGTTTCTCTTTAAACTGTAAAGGAATATCACAGCCAAAGCGCAGAACTTTGAAATCGGACGATATGCAACACGGTGCCACCTTGATTGCGTCTAAGCACAAATTGGGAAAACATATGTTTATCATCGAAGGAGTTTCTACGTTGACAACGTTCTTTTGGATTTTATATTACAAAGGTTAGAATAGAAGTTGACGTCTAGCTTGGGTGAGATTATATTGTGTGTAGCTTTGATGGCGTATGACAAATTTGGGATTTTAAACACGGAGGTGAGATCAAAATGTTAATGAGAAGAAACGAGTGTAGCTGGGTAGACTATGTGTTTTGGGGTGTATTACTAGATTTATGAGCGGGAGCGTTACAGAGGCAAAGAGGAGGAGAAAAGAAGGTGATATATTTTTTGATGTGAATGAAGCGGAATGAAGCATTATATTTTACTTTTATTTTCTTCTATAAAAACTGAAGCTTTAAAGCTAAGTAGGTATTAGATCCCCTCTTTTCTCTTCCTCTCTGCTCCCCCACTCTATTTTTTTCTCTCTCTCTGTCTTCCCCCTCGTGTGTATTCATGTATTTCTAATTATCTAGATTTCAATATTTATACATATTAATGACATCATGGGAAATATTCTTTTTTTGGTTTTTATTGAATTTATTTCTTAAAAGTCTAATTCCTTTCCGTACAAACCATAGAAGCAAAGCCCTTGCCAAAGTCCTATTTTATACAAACTGAAATATAATTGAAACAAAGCCATATAGGAGGCGCAATAGCTCAGTCGGTAGAGCAGTGGTCTCGTAATTAGGTGACTCGGGTTCGAAACCAAGTCGATGCGTTAGTGCCCTTTGGCATGGGTGTCAATCCCGGGGGATGGGGGGGGATATATCCCCCCCCCCAATATTTCAGGTGGGGGGGGGGGTATGGCCTGTACAATCATCCCCCAATAATTCACCATAAAAAAATATTAAAAAATGAAGAGAAAAATTAATGATGAGAGTCCGATGAGAGTAGTTAATGGTTATTACTCGCAAGATGACCATCAATATACACATTTTGCTATCTCATTTTCATAATACATACATATATACGAAGTAAATAAGACAACCGTATATGAGACAAGAATAAATTGAATTCTCGCTCATATGGCTTCATCATGAATTGATGAATTTATTCAATTTGTTCAATCAACAGCATCGTAGAAATGCAGTGCGTCAAATGCAAAGACGCAGCATCAAAAGCAACGAGCTAAATGTTAAGCGCGAAGCACAAAAGTAGCAATCTGCAATGCACATTAGACAATCCTGGACAGTGTTAACATAGATGCACTCTGTGACGATTTCGTGATGAGATCGGAGACAAGGAGAAAGATTTTCGGAGATTAGTATGACTTATAAAATAGTTCACTAGTGTTATGTTGTTTCCGTTCACCCTTTTTTAAAATTCACGTCATTGTTTCATTATTTTTATTTTTTTCACTCATTTTATTTCCTGATATTTCCTAAAACATTTTTCTTTTTTGGAGAAAGATTAATATGTCAAAACTTATTTGTGACACAACTTATTTTCAGTGGAGAAACTGAATTCAGACAAGGATTAATATAGAGAACAGTACAACGAATCGTCTTCTTTCTCTAATAATTTAGCGAACAGGGCAAAGCTGTTAGGGGGGAAACTGAATTCACGAAGGACACGATACAACAAATCGTCTTCTTTCTCTAATAATGTAATAAAATGTGAAAGCTTCCGCGCTTCGCGCAGGAATGGGCAAACTTGAATTCAGACAAGGATTAAGAGTCGAGAATGGTACATAGAATCGTCTTCTTTCTTTAATAATCTAATGAAACGTCAGAGCTTTCGCGCTACGCGCGGGGGAAGGGGAACTTGATTCAAACATTAATGATTAAGAGTCGAGAATGGTACATCGAATCGTCTTCTTTCTTTAATAATCTAATGAAACGTGAGAGCTTCCGCGCTACGCGCGGGGGAAGGGGAACTTGATTTAAACAAGGATTAAGAGTCGATAATGGTATATCGAATCGTCTTCTTTCTTTAATAATCTAATGAAACGTCGGAGCTACCGCGCTACACGCGGAGGAAGGGGAATTTGATTCAAACAAGGATTAAGAGTCCAGAACGGTCCAACGAATCGTCTTCTTTCTCTAATACTTTATTGAAACGTCAAAGCTTTGCGCGGGGGGGGGGGGGGAGGACTCCCCTTCCCTGCACCCAACCCCTAGGAACCGCGCTTCGCGTGCTCACTACCGCCCCCCTAAAATTAAATCCTGGCTACGCGCTTGGGAGGGGTGCAACTTGCCACACGCTTCTACCACTTTAGTTGCTTTGATCCATTGCCGAAAATATTATGGCACCTATCATTCCCCCCCCCCCCAACCACGGGTACAAATCGACACCTGTGCCCTTTGGTAAGGCATTAATCCTCATTACCAGGTCCCTCGGAGAGGACCGTAAGCCGTTGGTCTCCTGGTTGCTTATTAACAAGCATTTATAACTTACTTAGCTGTCAGGTAAAATAACCACCACCACTTGTTCCTATATAGCTTTTAACTATAGACGCGCGTCACGATCGCTTTGTATAACATTTAAAGAGAAGGTTCATCGAAATTTGAAAAATAGGCAGATTGTACCTGTACAGTTTGCTGAGAACCTTAAGAAAAATATTTTTTAAGCCCTAACTAGTGTGAGGAATAAATGAATTGTAATTTTGATACTCTTTCACGAACCCACTCGCAAAGTGAGATGACGGCAATAAAACAAACGCGACAACGGTGATGTCGCAGAAAGAACAACCCTATCACACATTTGGGACAATGTTTGATGGCCATTGCAATATTGAGATATGGTTTTAACGTTGTTTGTATTTTCACCACAAGTGGTGATATTTCCTTTTTGTCACTTTAAATGAAATACACCGAATAAATATTACTTTCTACAAATGTTTGTTCGATTGTTATGTTCTTTTTCTTTTTTTGATTTTTGATAAATTATGTCACAGTACCAGATAAATCTGGAAAAGGGAAATTGAGAGAAGACCAAAATCAGGCCGGTTCGCAATTCATGGCTAGCGCTAGCTCGAGCGCTGGGCTGGCTTTGGCAAGCCAGTTACATGCGCTGAAGGCATATAATAATGTACGACAATAATCATATTTATTAATCACGATTGTCAAGCGTTTCAAGCGTAAATCATAAGAACGAACATCATTGTAAATACACACTAAAACTAAGCTAATTGGATGTGTGAGAGAAAAGAGAAATTAGTAGAAGCATAAAAATAACCACGTCAACGTTCTCTGGTTGATGAGTTTTGCAAATGCGGAAACTGGTCACGAATACTAACAGACGGGAATACAATCAACGGTACGTTCGCGCATTGGCAGCCAATGGCAGACATACCAATTGGCAGACATACAACGTTTTGGTGGGGTATTCTAAAGTTTAACCGAAATAACAGATATGAAATTGATCTATAGAGCTGAACAACCATAGCCTATGTCACAGAGGAGCCTTTTGGTGTGTCTTCAAAAGAAGTAAGTGTAGTTGTTGATCTGGATGTTTGGCCACAGGTTGAAATAAAAAATCGGGTATGAATGGTTACGGTACTCAATGCAAGACATGTGTTTTGCACAAAAACTACATCGCGCGACGTCGTCAATCAGATCAGCTGAGCTGCCCATTCTCCATTTCGTGACGTTACTGAAACATCGGTTGATTTTTCGTCAATTTTAATAAACCTTCAAGTTCATATTTTCCCCTCTTATTAACTAGTTAAACAAATGTGATATTCTTATTCAGTGTAAGTTCACGACTGCAATGATACAAAATTCAGTCAAGTTTTAAATCAATGATCCTTCTCTTTAACTTTAAAGAGAATTAAGGGTCATTGATTTTAAAAACTAACTTTATTGTTATTATTGCAAAGGAGAAACTTTGATTGGACAAGGTTATCAAAATGCAATGTTTGGAAGCATTCGAAGTAATGATTAGTATCAATTACAAAACGCTTAAAAAACAGCCCCGGCATAGTACCTGAAGAGCTCTCCGAATGATGCTGAGATGTGTGACGTCACATTTTGAATATGATTTGCGCAAGTAGACGATGTCCCATGACATCTCAAATATTTACTGTGGCTGTTTTGTCATCTTCTTTACAGTTATTTATTTTACTTCACAACCACCAGGCTACATATTTAATCTATTACCTCATTTTAAAACCATGCGCATGGTATTATTTTAATAAAAAATGCAGCGATAAAAAAGAAATAGGGGGAATCCTTCGCTCGTGAATTAAATTGACGCCATTGTATTATGACATTTTCGTTTTCTAAAGATCGAGCTAACTAGAGCGGAAAAACGATTAATAAACGAACACAAGATCTGTTCATGGTAATGTATTTTTTACCTCACCTCGCTGTTGAGTTGTGTAAAACTAATACAAAAGGAATTTTGCTCTAAAAGAAAGATCAGGAAATGTGCCGAGATTAGATGTCCGTGATTTAGCAGAGAATACATTTTTCCCTTGCCAAGGGGTGTTTTTAGTTCATTATACAAAAATTAAAAATAACCGGAAAATTCTATATCTATTTTAAAAAGTGGAATGAAAATTATTAAAGCTTTCAAAAGAAAGACGAGGAACTGTGTCGATATTAAGAAACAGGCATTTTTTAAAGGAAGGAATAAAAGTAGTGGATAAGGAAAAAAAATCGTTATGAAATTTTTGTTTACTAAAGATCGAGATAACTAGAGCGGAAAAACGATAAATTATTGAACAAAAGATCTGTTCATAAAGATTTGTTTATCATTCACCTCACCACGCCGTTGAGTTCTGTTGAGCTCTAAACGAAAGATCAGGCAATGTGGCATTTTATCATGCGCCTAATTTAGCAGAGAGAGAATAAAAACGGACAACAGCAACATTATTATGACATGTTTTTGTTAAAGATCGAGTTAACTAGGGCGGAGAAAAGTTAATGATGATGAGGTAGAGACACAAAAGAAACTTCACGTTTAAAACAGGAACCTTGTCGACCGCAAAGAAGGACTTGTAGAGATATGACTGTGTGGGGTATTGTGAATGGATATTTGAAAGCGTGTTCACTAGTCACACAACATAACTCTTATTTTTATTTTAGCTACGAGGAAACAAGGTTGCACTGACAATAAAATACAAGAATAAAAGTATTCCCTTTTCGTTATGTTTATTGGGAACTGATGAGGCTGGTCGTACACGTACTAGAGTAGCCAAGCACAAGACGAAGATTCAGAATAAAAAATGCATAAATGGTAAATGTGAATATGGCACGGAGATTACATAATGATCAATGATGAGAATGAACATGCATAAATGCGATGTACATAATGAATGAATAGAGCTTACGACATATATGAAATGACGTCGAAAGTCCAGTGAAGATGAAGAGAGTTGAGAACGAAGGAAGGGGCTTATGGGATGAAAGGTGCGGAGGCTTGAAGAGGCGGAGATGTAGCTTCGTTGTCGTGGTAGCTCCCAGCGGAGAATCAAGTGCCGTGTCGGGTCCTGATTATAACGTTCCACTGGGAAACTGCCAGCCCGAGGAAGACGGCAGAGATAGAGTAGACGTGTCGTAGAAGAGACGAAAGGCACAGAAGAATAAAGCCTGAACAAAACTGTTATTTGTTTGTATATGCGATCAAAGAGCGAATCTTCTGTTTCTCAATAAATTCCATTTTCAAAGCACGGTGCGCATGAAAGGAAAATATTCGATATACTGACGATAATGATAATAATGATAATAATAACGATAATACGTATAATAATGATAATATGATTAACGGTAATGGCTATATCAAATTACTAAACATGATAATAAATAAATATAAAGAAAATGTTAATAATAGGCCCTGATAATTTACTAATAGCAATAACAAAGCCTAATATCTTATCTCTCTCTCGTCAAAAGTATGTGTCTTAAGGGCATGGGCGTCGCTAGACCTTTTTCAGTGGGGGATGTCGAGGCCACCGATTGCCGGCAAAACTAGCCACTAATTACCGACAAATATATTAATGCCAATGTACCAACGTCTACAGTTTAACCCTATACACCCGGGGCCCAGGGACGACATTTTAAAACCTAACCTAGCCATCCTAACGCTGCATATTAATATTTGAATGTATGTATATTTTCATTAGTACGGTGTGGTGGAGATCTAAATTCAATCGGCTAGATTCTGGACTAACCAGTACGTCACAATGATTATGGTCGGACAAGGCGTACCATGAATATTGATGACTAGCGCATGACGTATATCTTTCTATTGAGCCAATCAAATGCAGCGGTAGGATGGTTAGGTTAGGTAAACAAAAAGACGCGGCCGGTGTGACCGCGTAGAATGTTACCCGCACCGATCGTCCCCCCATTAGAGATCGATCGAGAGCGGACGATCGGTGCGGATTTTATCCGCGCAGAATGTCCGTGTCGGACATTCCGTGCGCGCCTCAAATGTCCGACGGACAATCTGTGCGGAAGAGGTCTCGCACCAATAGTCCGCCTGCCGCACCGAATGTCCGTACTCTAGTCCACACGTACTTAATGAATAAAACGACTGGATAACCCATATTCAGGTTTGCCAGCTAGCTTGGGACGACACTACAGGTCTTCCCGGCGCGGATCCGGGGAGGGGGGGGGGGCGAGAGGGTCTTGACCCCAGTGGCGGATCCAGGGGGGGGGGGGGGGGGGGGAGTGCCCGGGGGGCCCGGGCCCCCTCCCCCTTGAAAAAAAATATCATGTAAAAACACGTGATTTTTACCTTTTTGGGGGTTAGGCCCCCCCGGCGCTCAAGGGGGGGGGGGGAGGATGCAAATTTTAAAAATTTTGCGGACCCCGCCCCGCCCCCCCCCCCAAAAAAAAAATAAAAAATAAATAAAAAATAAATAAAAATAAAAATAAAAAAATAAATAAATAAATAAAAATAAAATAAAAATAAAAAATAAAATAAATAAAATAAAAATAAAATAAAAATGTGCTCACTAAAGGGAAAGGGAAAGGGAAAGAAAAAAAAAGGTACGGGAGATCAATAAAATTGTAATTTTTCCCACCAACGCGTTGTGGATCGGGGGGGGGGGGGCGAAAGGCCTTCGCCTGCCCTCCCCTGGCCCCTCAGCACACAACAAGAGAGAGAGTGAGAAAGAAGAAGAAAAGAAAAAGGGGAAAAGAAGAAGATGGGGGGCCCAAAGGGCCTTGCCGCCCATGCTGTTGCCTCCTTCCACCCCCCCCCCCCGCAAAACAAGAGAGAAGGAAGGAAAGGGAAAGAAACAAAAGAAGAAAAGAAAAGAAAGGATATCAGTTGCAATTTTCATGCAAACAATATGTGGATCGCGGAGAAAGTGCTTTGCCTCTCCCCCCCCCCCCCCCCCCTCCCCACCAAAAAAAAAAAGAGAAAGAAGGGAAAGGGAAGTGGAGAACTAAAATGGAACACAAAAGAGGAAGAAGAAAAGAAAAGGGTAAAAAGAAGCAGAGATCAGTTGCGATTAATCCCATTAACATCATGTGGATCGGGGGGAGGGGGCGAAAGTCCCCTGCCTCCCTCAGCAAACAAAAATGAGAAAGAGAGAGAGAGAGAGAGAGAAGTAAGGGAAGGGAAAGGGGGAAAAAGAGGAAGAAGAAAGGTAGGGGAGATCAGTTGCAATTTGTCCCGATTTGTACCCCTCCCCCCCCCCCCTCAGCAAAGAGAGAGAGAGAGAGAGAGAGGAAGGGAAGTGAAAGGGAAAGAGGAGAGAAAGGGACAAAACAAAAAAGAGGAAGAAAAGAAAAGGAATTAGGGAAGATCAGTTGCGATTTCCTTTTATCATCTTCTATCATCATTGTACAACTATCATTGTACAAATGTATTTATATATTAATTAATTTATTCCTGTTTGATAACAAAAATATGAATATAAAAATTAACTCGTAACAGCAACAAAATTAAATGTAGAAGGAAACTATCTTGCTGGGAGCAAGAAGCGCAAAAATGATCTTGCATTTGCATGTACATGTAAGTGTATCATTAATGTCAATCATATTGTTTAATTACATCTTGTGAAATAGTATGCATTCAAGCTTTTGGGATTTTGTTTGGAGTATTTGTATGAAAGAAAGCGTTTGGAGCTTATAATGCACATGTTGCAATTTCAGGTGCAACTTAGGGTTCAAATATGGGTTACGCACGGCCAGGCATTAGTGTAGGAAATCTTCAAATGTTAATCAGGTATATGACTAAATTACTTGTCTGTTGCCTTTACGAAAACAATTATATTTAGTCAGACCTGAATTGAGTCGCAAAACAATCATTGTGTTAAAAGGATAAAAAACATATTTGATGACATTCGAAATTCCTCAATAACCAATACGATTGGAGAGCGTGTACTCGTTTTGTTTTTCTTCAAAACTTACGCTGGCCCGGATACTTGAGCCTTTCACAAAACGCAAGTATAGACCTGATGTGTCGCCAGGGGCGTCGCTAGACCTTTTTCAGTGGGTGGGGGGGGGGGGGGGGGGTATAGAGGCCAACGATTACCGACAAAACAAGCCACCAATTACCGACAAAATTAAATGTCCCAATATCTACAAATATAACCCTATAAACCCGGGGCCCACGGCTAAATTGTTATGCACAAATGGTCATTTTCGTCAACGCCATAAATATACAAATTATTTCGTCAACTTAGTAAGCATCATAGCTATATATTTTAATGCAGGCGCGTAGCTATGATCTTATTTTAGGGAGAGGCGGTATTGAGCAAGCGAATCATTTAAAGCGCGCGCAAAGCGCTCCCTAGGTGGGGGAAGGGTGGGTGAAAGGCCTCCCGCGCGAAGCGCGGTAGCTTAGACGTTTCATTTTATTATTATGAAAAGAAGACGATTTGTTGTACCGTTCTCGACTCTTAATCCTTGTCTGAATTCAGTTTCCCCATCCCACGCGAAGCGCGGGAGCTTAGACGTTTCATTAAATTATTATAGAAAGAAGACGAATTGTTGTATACCGTTCTCTATACTCTTAACCCTAATTGTCTGAATTCAGTTTTTCCCCTCTCGCGCGAAGCGCGGGAGCTTCGACTTTTCATTAAATTATTAGAAAAAGAAGACGATTCATTGTTCCAACTCTAAATCATTGTCTGAATTTTCAAAAATGTTTCTTTGTCCGATAAAAAGTCACAGTTCGAAGGGGAAAAATTGCTGGCCGACCGACATAAAAAAATCCCACCAACTTCAACCCCACAACCCACCCCCCCCCCCCTTTTTTTTTTTTTTAGCGACGCCCCTGAATGTAGAGTGGCCTGAGCGGGTAGGCACAGGGCGTGGTTCTAAACTTACAGAGACACTTCGATGAAGACACCCTTATTTCATGATTGCGTGTGTTGAACTGCCCTGGGCATTACAACTTTAAACCTCCAGGGTTTATTTTGCATATATAGGTATTTACATGTTCATTTATATAATAAAGGAAATATTAAATATTCAAATATCATAGGTAGCAAATAAAGGGTGACTAACAGAGGAATGAAAACAAACAGACAGGAGAGGATGATCAAGCATAATGATGTGCACCAATCTATAAATGTGAATTACTAAGTAGCCTGTTCACACTACAGCTCTACAGTAACAAAGCATTTGTAGCCTTAATTTTAAGCAGTTGAAGAAATTAATAAAAGTAGGCCTACTTGAAGAAATCGTTGAATTTTAAGATATTCAGTTTATTTTTATTAAGTAAGACAAAGTACTAGGTGTTAAAATAACACACATTTTAACACCTTTGGAACAAATAATACCCCAGGAACGTGAAAAACAAGTATAGTCAATATAAATGCAGAACCTCTCGTTTTAAACAAAGTGCAATACCATATTTTATTGATCTTCTTAATAATCGCTGATTGTTTTAAGTTTTTCTTTTCAAACCCAACTTTTTTATATTTGTATATATGAACAGTTGTCTTTTTAACCAGACCAGTATTTTATCTGTCATGGTTTCATTGTATGATAATGTAGATATGTTTTGTAAATGGATATTCTTTCGTATTTATATGTATCCTTGATCATTGTAAACACATACATTTCAGCTCTTTAGCTGCAGCATGTGCATCATTGTACTTTATGTTTTCCGAAATAAAACTTTGAATTGAATTGAATTGAAAAACAAAACTTTTATTGTCACACATGCCTATAATCGGACATATTTAAAAACTGAAATATGGCACCACCCAAACAATATAATTCTGAGATCCTCCTTTGTCTTTAATTTGCACCTGGAAATAAATTCATGATAACCGAGCCCGGCCGAAATATATATATATATATATTTTTATTTATTTATTTATTTTTTTTTTTTTTTTTGGGGGGGGGGCTCAATGATATCCGAGCCCCTCAAAAATATCGGGGCTCCGTGATGTTATCCGAGCCCCCAAAAATATCGGGGGGCTCCATGATGTTATCGGAGCCCCACCAAAAACAATTGGGGGGGGGCTGATGATATCTGAGCCCCACCAACATATGGGGGGGGGGGCTCAAAGATATCTGAGCCCCACCAAAATATGGGGGGGGGGGGTGCTCAATGATATCAGAGTCCCGCCAAAATATTTTGGGGTTTTAATAGGTATACATAAGTTTCATACCTAGAATATAATGATTGGGGAGGAGGAGGGGGGGGGGGGGTAATGATATCCGAGCCCTGCAATAAGTATCGGGGGCGGCTCAATGATCTCTAAGCCCCACTTAAAATATTGGGGGCTCAATGGTATCTTAACCCCTAAGGACTCAATGATATCTAAGCCCCATCAATTTTTTTTTTTTTTTTTTTTTTTTTTTTTTTTGGGGGGGGGGGCTCAATGATATCTGAACCCCCCCCCCCCAATATTTTTTTTGTTGGGGGTCTGTGCCCCTAAGCCCCCCCCCCGGTTCCGAAGCCTATGTACAGGTCAATGAAGTCTACTTTTTGAAACTTAAAGGGATTGGGCAACTTTGTCTTAGGTTCTGAAACAAAATCCTGGAATGATAGTTAGGGCTAGTTCTGATCGGAAAACGACCCAAATATCGGAGTATGGCTAGCTGCTCCAGGGCCTTGTCCCATATACGGATCGGGGAAAAATACTTTAAAAATTTCGGGGGCTACTTTTATGACTTTCGGGGGCTCTTTTTGGCATTTCGGGGGTTAATTCACCCCGAGCCCCCGTGTAATTTTCCCCCTGATACAGATAAGTGAGCGCCCTGATTGAATCCACTTCTTTCTCGTATTTTCAGCCCTTCTTTCTTTACTTTTTCCTTTCCTTTCTTTTTTTTTCCTTTCCTTTCTTTTGTTTCAAAGAGGGGGGGGGGGGGTCCGTTGCCCCCCGTATATCCGCGCCTGAGTGACACCCACATAAACTAACCTTGTTTATTACCGAACAAAAAAATAAAGAAAGAGCCCCTCGACACTATAGGTGTAAGTATTCAGCTAGTTACTACCCCCCCCCCCCCCCCCCACCCAAATAAACTTTAAAAGTGATATTTTTTGTTCTAATTTGATACCAGTGATTCACAGATGTTGCTGAAATGGCCTAATTTTCCGGGAGTTTTTCTCACTTTTTTAATAAATTATACTTTTTATGCGTTTGTTGGAGAATGACAAATATCAAAATTTACAGTCAGGCAAGAAATGTGCTTATTAACTATTTAGAGGCCTACATGTCAGGTCCCGCGGAACGGCGGGCTTGGGGGCTCAAGCCCCCCCCCCCCCCCCCACTCACTTTCAACCCCATTTTTAATCACTTTTATTTCCCATTTAACTCCTTCATTAAACCTCGAAAAGCCCCCAAATACTTGAGGCGGGGCGGGGCCTGAATCACGAGTATATACTAGTAGTGAGTTGGTTGAACAACGAAGCCACGTACAAAAGTATAATCGATTACAACAGTTGTGGGGCCGATATCACGAGTATGCCTTCATAGAATAAAGGTTTTAAAGAAAATATTCACTTCTACTTTCAAAAGGACTGGCCCATTTGCTTTAACAAAATTGGAGAGTTATTATTATGTAATTTCTAGAAAAAAAATGTCAACCACATGATTTACAATGAGTCTAAATACATTGATTTGCCGAGTTGCTTCCTTTTATCAAATATACACGTAAACAATGGGGGGACAGAATGTGCGGATAGCAAACCGCACGGATCGTCCCTCGGACGATCCGTGCGAGCAGAAAACCCGCATATTATGTCCGACGGACAAACGAAACTGGTAGGACAAACGGCGCGGTCACACCGGGGGCAAATTTTCATACGGACTATCTATCGATGCGCATGTGCACGTGGTCATTTTCCTCGACATCATAAATATACAGTTTATTTCGTAAAGACTAGCCAGCATTGTAACTATTTAAACAAAGGTGCAACCAAAGTGAGCAATCATTCCGTGTGGCGTTATCGAAACCCGGTGGGGCGATTTTTTGATCCCCTGTTTTCTTTTGCTGATATTATTTGAAGGTTGACAATGATATGCAATGACAATTGGCAATAATTTTTAATGATTGCGGGTTGAACTTTTAAAAAATATGTGTGTGTGTGTGTGTGTGTGTATTGGGTTTTTAAAGACGTGTATCAATCAGATATGATTATTTAAGCCTGGGGACCGACCTTCATACGTCACCATCCGAAAGACGTGACTCAGTTTGGAACCTACGTCCTCGGCTGAATCAGTTTGTAACTGCCACTTTTTTTAGCTAGATTACTGGCGCACGCCAAAACGCCTAGTATTATAGTTGTGGTCTCTCTTGTCGTCAAAGCAGATAAAAAGGAACAAGTCGTAGTACAAAAAGAAAAATCGCCCGCCGAACGGCATTATACATCTCACTCTACATACTCCCTCTCTCCTTTCTTTTATCTCCCCGTTTCTTTTGTTTAATTTTCTCTATCTGTTTTCCTTTTCTCTTTTTCTTCCTTGATTTATTTTCTTTTCCTTTTCTATTCTCCTTTCTCTTTTTCTTTTATAAAAATCTTTCCTTCTTCTTTTCTCTTTCCTTTCTTTTCCTTTCTTTTTTTTTCTTTCTTTCTCTTTCCCTCTCATTTTTCCCGACGGCAGCACAATATCCTGATAGGTGGGGACTGTCGCACCCCCACACACTCCCCTGTTAGCGACGCCCCTGGTTAAGGGGATGGGGACTATATCCCCATACCCTGGAGGACTATACGCCCATGCTACAATCTTGCTGCACCGTGAATAAAAATTTATTTATAACAAAATGGCAAATGGCAAATAGCAAAAATGGCAATAGGGGAAGAGAAAGCAAACAAGAGAGAGAGGGAGAAGTCTAAAAGCCTAGTCTGTACTTTTTTCGACACTCTTATGCCCCGGTGACACTTGCCCGCACTTTGGTTTGCGCATAGTTTGCGCATAGACACGTACTCTTGCGTGCCAATGCGGGAAGTATTCGTGGTAGCGTGCGGGAGGATGCGGGCGGATGCGGGCCGTGCGTAAAATGCGTGACAGAATTTTCAAAATGTTCAAAATTTTGGCACGACAATTTTGTTTCGCAACGTTCGTGAACTATGCGCACCATATGCGCTGCTTTGTCGTGCCAGTGCGCGCCGATGCGTGTCCGATGGCCTAGTGGCACGCATGTTCACGACTAGTTAACGACTAATTTGCGAACAATTTGCGCATTGGCTGCGCATACTTCCCGCGCAGTTTTCGCATGCTATGCGCAAAGTCTACGAATGCGTGTCCTGGTGGTTATGCATTGCGTGAACTATTCGTAAATTATACGTGACCCTGCGTGACACTAATTGGCACGCATTGGCACGCAACAGAGCTATGCATTTTGGTCCCGCACTGCCCCAGTGCGGGACCAAAATGCGGGCAAGTGTCAACGAGGCATAAGAAAGCCGTGCAAACTATAAGATTTATGTATCTAATAAAGCACAAGATTGTGTTGTTATTTTTATATGATTTTTTTTTCTTCATACAGCTATCAATTATAATGTTTGTTTGTTTGGGGTTTTGAGCAATTAGGGGGGAGGTTTATTTGTCTTTCTTCCTCAGGATTTGTTTTCTTCCAACGATATCAATTAGCTATTACATGTTAATAATACAAGGATTATAATTGGCATTGTTACTTTATTACTTGTGAAAATTAATAAAATTAGATGTACTAAATTCACATCATCAAGGACCAGGCCGTCACTAGGATTTAATAGGGTGGGGTTGCAGACATTATGTGAGGTGGAAACTTTCATTAGAGCACTAAGCGCCTGAGCGGGGAAGGGTGTGGGTGGGGTGTCCACTCTCCCATTGTAGGGATTTCTTTTGTATTTATCTGTCTGAAAATCAAAAGGGTTTCACTAATAATTGCTTTGTCCTACCTATGATGTTTGCATTGTTGTTTTTTTTTTTAGAGGACAGCTTGTCGGTAGCGGGGGGAGGGGGGGGGGGTGTGCACATGCGCATGCACCCGCACCCCCTTAGTATCAGGTCCGAGGACAAAGGTTGCTTAATTTCTTTTCTGAACACTTGAATGTTTATTGAACATGTTTGTGTTTAATATAGAAATAATATCATTCTGGGTCAAAGATAAAATGGTAATTTCTACTGTAGGACACACAGGCATGATTTTTCTTTAGTACATAAAATATACTGTTTTTTCCAAGAAGGTGCATATTGGTATCACAAGTTATACAAACAAATCAACATATATATTGATTACCTGGACTTCTCATCACAATGGCCTTTGTAAAACCATTCATCAACGATAAATGTAAAATAAAGATTAAAGAAATTGGCTGTATTACTCATTGTGATTTACATAACTGATTTCGAGTCATATATTTGCATCAGCTTGTTATTGAAGTGTATAATCAGTGCATTATTTGGTAAAAGTTGTGGAATAAAATGTCACGTCTCTTCGGCAATATTTTCATCTTAAAAACGGTTAAGATGAAATTTACCACTCTTATTACATGATATCGGATAACCAACAACACAACAGTCGCTACATAGATAGGGGTCTTTTAAAGGATATATATATATATATATATGTATAACCATATATGGTACATTACGTGAACATCGGAACAATGCTAACCCTTACCCTAACCATAATCATAACCCTAATCCTAAATTCTAACCCTAACCCTAAAACTTGTCTGTCAAATTGTTGTCCTCCTTACAACCGTGTATACTTAATTACTCACGTTTTCACTCCAAATGTCCGTCCAATGACGCTTTAAGTAATATTATATATAACGAAATTGGCCTTCCGGGCTTCTATGATAAATAAAACGTACAAACCTTTGTCCTCCCAATGACAGTGTCTACTTAAAGACTCACTTTTTCACTCCAAATGTCCCTCTAATGACGCCCCTAGTAATATATATATATATATATATATATATATATATATATATTCATAGTTGTGCGGCACAGATGCATGAATACATGTATTGATACATTATCGCCCGACACTTCACCTCCATCATTGCGCCGATCATCAGTCGGTATTCTCTCACTCACAGTTTGGATCTTTTTTTCTCTCTCTTTTTCTCTCATTACCACAAATCCAGAGCTCTTGATCCCAGCTAGGTACTCACATTGACGTCTGCAGACACACACAAAATTCCATTTTCGTCATTATATAATGCAGTATCAGTAGTGCGTCTGAGAAAATATAAATCATCTATGCCAAGTCAAAGCCTATGATATTATCTGTGTTAAGTCAGGTTAAATAATATTATCTTCGTCAAGTCAGGGCAGATAATATTGTATTCGTCAAGTCGGGGCAGATATTATTGTCTTCGTCAAGTCAGGGCAGATATTATTATCCAGGTGACAGACATGACTTGCGTCTTAAACATGTTCATACTTCATGGTGAGGTTCAGAACTTTCACCCTACCCCTCCCTCCACCAAATGCCACCCCCTTAAAAACGTAATGGTAGGGGGCAGTATGTTGTGTAGGAGATGATGTGTGTTCAGAAATGATGTAGGCTTTATGTCAAGTGATAACTAAAATGAGGTCTGGATCCCGGTTATAGTCACGATTTCCAGTCTGAATCAGGAAAGATAATGAGTTGTAGGGTTAATAATTTGCACCCTTCCCCCTTTTGCGACCCTTTCCCTCTCCTAGAACAAATTTAGAGCAATTAGTGCTTTGCACTAATTATTTTAAGGAAGTTGCAAACGAAAACCAGATCAAATGATCTTCACACGGCATTTGTAATCTTGATCTTAGTATGGTTTGGTTTGGGGGGTTTTCCGTATAAGAATTCAAATACATAAAACAAATCTAATCTACAGTATTGTGACAGAAACCCATTATCAGGACATCACCGAATAATATGAGATTTATATTAATTATGAAATGATAAGCCTTTACGTTATAATGATTATATTATACTTAAAATCAAAATTAACATAGAATATTTTCCATATAGCTCCGTTTAGTCTCATTTCACAACGCCCCCTATCATCAGAGTCAGCAGCCTAACATGTTAGCCTTTGGAATTTTACCCCCAAAATTAAACGAAAAGCACATCCACCCCGACGAACGTTATCACTAACTCTTTCATTGGAACCCTCATGTCCCATTGACTTTTGAAAGTTCACCCACCGTAATTTGATAAAAATAGGTTGCAAGTTCGTCATTGCCTATAATACACATGTGAAACAAGTCGAACTTTGGACTCAGTTTGCCGAGCGATTTTAAGATAATAGGTCAAGCACACGAAGGATAAGAAGCATGAATTATCATAGATCACTTCTGCTTGGTTCATTATGTCCATTTCATCCAACCCCCCACCGTCATTTTTCCATTTAGTAAAAGCAAACATTTTGTCGAGGTAAGCAAAAACATGAATATTCATGAACGGTCGGACAATACAGCCTTTTAGTACGTAACGTATAGTGAATTGGAATGGGCGATGATCCGTCCAGGAGGTATCGGTCAGTGATTTGTGCTAGCAATGTTCCAGCGAGCGAAAATGAGACAACCGGAGTAATTTGCGAAAATATCACAAAATCAACTGGTATGTCACAGAGTCTTCAATTTGTGTTTGATCAATGACAACTTAAAAATTGATACTTTCTTTTAACTTTCCTCAAACTGGATGGCACTGAACTGCTTCTCTTGTTTGATATACGTCGTGTGATTCTGTTTCAGTCAACTTGATGCTAGAGTGGAATTTACTTTTCAACTAATCGAATCAGACAAAATAGGATTAGGACAGTCACTGCATTTTATTTTTTACCAACAGCTCTTTCTGGCAGAAACAAATATTCCAATATTTTGCCACTAGTTGTCAACCCGAATTCTATTTCTATCCTCCATGCAGGTCATCTGGTAGACATTAAAGATGGCTGACGATCCAGCTAGGAAGCCTATAGAGCAGGCAAAGGTATGTAAATAGAACTCTCTTCATTTGGTTCATAAAAGTAACACAGGAGTAATTAAACAATTCTTCAAGTTGGACAAGCATCTGACAATATTTGTACCCATGTAATGCGAATTACTCAAATTCATAGATTTTGTAGGTGTCTGAAGTTCTGAACATCATAATTTGTGAGGGAACAAACGTAACGTTATACTGAACCTAAAGTTTACATGTGCATCTTTCTGAGATGATGACAAATTAACTTTTGACCTCTGTCAGTAGACAATGAAATTTTTTAACTCTCCTTTGTGTTCCTTTGTAAATAAATTTGAAAGGAAGCTACATATTATGCTTTAATTTATTTTCAGTTGATATTGCGGAAAGGAGGAACGGATTCTGTTGATTCAGCTGCAAAACTGGCTGGCCCATTCGAGGTTTGTGTACTTACTTTGGGTCCAAGTTTAAAAGCCCGTTATGTATTTTTACTTTATGAAGAGGCACGGTTTTTCATTGCCTTGAGTATGCTAAAATGCCTAGCCCCTTATTTGAAAAGCTTTGAAAGCTATATGATTCAGTCTTCCCCATTAAAAACAATGATATTTTTTGTTACCTAGATACCCGACACAATGCTTGGACATATGATTATATGATTAAATATATATGATTATATGGGAGTTATACTTTTTTTTACACAGATGTTATTTATCTAAAGGGTCATATTGCCAAAACACAAATTTCCCATACCATTGATATGACTTTGAGGGGATCTGAAACTATCCTTTGAGGAGTCCTAATCACCTGTTTTGATCACATACTTGATAAATGACTTTAAATCCCTCCTCAACTCTTTTCATATGATGGAGCTTCACTGATCTATAAAAAAAAAGAACATTACGGGTACATCGCGTTTAATAAATGGTAAACGCCGGTCATTTCCCTGTTGGAGCCATTCGTGTAGATAACTACTAATGGACAATGAGAGCAACAAATATGGGGATGATACTTTTTTGGGGGGATTTTTTTTGTATCTGAATTAAGACAGTAAAATCAATATAAAACAATAAAGATATACTTGTATGTAAAACTAATAGGATTTAAGTTACTGGCGATCCCTTAGATGGATAAACGACATTGTAACCCATATAAAATGACAAGTTAGCAACAAAAAAAAGGTGAGTGACATAGAATCGACATCCTTTCCGCGCTCTCAACACCAACACCAACACCGAACACCGTACTTGGAATCACTAAATGTCTTGTTGGGATCACATGATTTATAAATTCTCTTAAATTCTTCCTCAACTCATTTCAGACAAGGGAGCAACTCAACCGACTGTCGTCTAGTTTGTCTGGTTACGGAAGTACGGGAAGTATGGAGGTTTGTATGCATAACTTGTAGCCATTGAATAACGTTGCCAAGTCCATGTGTTCTGGGGGTGTTTCATAAAGAGTTCGTAAAGTTACGCATGATTTTACGAACGACTTGTATATGAAGTGCCAGATAGGATGCCCAATTTTTGTTCTGATATTTCCGATAACCTCAATTAAATTATAGCCAAAAATATACTTTGCATTAAAAATGTTTTTTATGATAAGAATGTTAATCTACATCTGCACTGTTCAACTTAATAAATAATAATCAAGAATGATTGAGCATCCCATTTGGCTTTTCATATACAAGTCGTTCGTAAAGTCATGCGTAACTCTACGAACAGCTTAATGAAACACCCCCTGGTATTCTAAAGAAGATTTATTTCTTTGTAACTCCCCATGTCCCCCCATGTCCGAAGTAAGGTATGTTAAAAGTTTAAAACACCTCCAAAAGTGAACAGGTTTGATTTTGATTTTATAGTCAATGTTTTGTCCTCTTTTTTCTACATTATTTAGTCCTCACGTACTAGTGACGTGCCCAGAACAAAAACCATGGTATTACCATTGTTTTCAGTACCATGGTTACCATGGTTCTTATGGTGGATGGTAATTTGGACAAAGAACCATGGTTATCATGGTTTTTTCCGTACCTTTCGTTACCATGGTTTTACCATACCGAGGGTTCCATGGTACTTGTACTACAATGTTACTGCACGTACACAGTCGCATTTCCATTCTGCATGTAGCTGAATAAAAAGATAGCATTGATTACATTTGAAAATCTACTACATTAATGCACTTTCAACACAGTATTTTTCACAAAATCTGCCAGCCCTTGATTTTTTAACTTTGAAAGGGCATGCTGGTCTGCAAAGTAGAAACAAATATGACAAGAACTGGCATGAAGTTCACTTCCAACACAATTATCCATTTTGTTGAGGTGCAGCCACTTCTCTCGCAAACATCTGTTAACAAAATACCTCACAATCATGTAAGTGTTTGGCAAGAGCTTAAACCGGGGGGGGGGTGAAAATGATCAGTATTGTCGAATGATCAAATTATGTATCAAACGTCTCAAAATCGAAGTATAGACCTTTTTTTAAAAACTGTGATTCACAAGAGAACAATAGGGCTTCAAACAAAGAACAATGGAAACACTATGGATACTTTTCAAAAGCGTTTATTCAAACGAGCTAAGATCTAGCTTGCGGAAACTATGTACAACAATTTACAGTCGAAAGTTGAAGTATATTTCTAAAACGAAATACTGCCGCTTGTTACATCATAATACATGACACTGAACTTTTTCAGCACACAGCAATATTATAAGTAAAGTGGTTAGTCTATTTCTTTAGCGGAAGACTGCCGCTAATATTCGAATTACATAGTACTTTATTTGTACTGTCCTTCTAGCAAAGGCGCGCCCCCTAGGGGGCTCTACATATTAAAGAGATTCGATCATACACAGTATGTCCTCTGTACTTATAGCTACGTGCGCCATCTAAACAGTGTGAGTCCAAAAAAAAGTTTACACCTAGAAAATTGCTAATATTTTTAAAATCATCTATGAACAGTAAAATGTTATACATGTTATGAAAAGGTGTTTTATCCCAAATCATGTGGTATCATATTTGTGTGGTATGTGTTCACGCTTGAATGAACAGGAGGCTTTGTTTGCGAGAGTGCAACAATCGACTTGCGCCACAGTTGCTTATGTGATGTTTGAATAAAACAATTGGAATTTCGGTATTAATTCGGTCTTTGCAGATCCAAATAGCATCCCTAACAAAATTAATCATGCCACACATATCGAATATCAAATATCAACGAACATGTGTGCGCGCGCGTGTGTGTGTGTGTGTGTGCGACTTTACTTCTGCAAAAAGCATATGCAATGCATTTCATTCGATATATTCAATTCATTCTTTCACTCCGCTAATCCCAACATAACACATACTGTAGGCATCACTTTGGCGCAATTCGATTTTTGCACTCTCGAAAACAATGCCTCCTGTTCATCCAAGCGTGAACACATACCACACAAAAATGATACCAAATGATTTGGGATAAAACACTCTTCCATAAGATATATAATAATTTACTGTGTATAGAGGATTTTAAAAATAATAAGCAATTTTCTAGGTGTAAACTTTTTTTTTACTCATACGGTATAGCAAACAACGCCTAATCGGTGCACTGTTGATCCCCTTTTTCTTAGATGAGTTGAGGGCTGATTTAATGAGATAACCACCTGTCAGTGACCCGGTGTCAGTGACCTTGCAGGGAGCTGTAATACCCCTTAGCCAAACTAGTGCAGACGGGTTCTAATACTTGACTGAATTCAGTTCCCCCCTCCCTGGAAGCTTTGACGTTTCCGTAAATTATTAGAGAAAGAAGATGATTCGTTGTACTTTTATCGACTCTTAATCCTTGTCTGTATTCATCCCCCCTCCTCCCGCACGAAGCGCGGAAGCTTTGACGTTTCTTTAAATTATTAGATAAAGGAGACGATTCATTGTACCGTTCTCAACTCCTAATCTTTGTCATAATTCAGTTTTTCCTCTTCCACGCGAAGCACGAAAGCTTTGCCGTTTCATTACACAATGATAGAAAGAAGGCACTTCGTTATACCGTTCTCGACTCTTAATCTTTATCTGAATTCAGTTCCCCCATTCCGCGCGAAGCGCGGAAGCTTTGACGTTTCATTAAATCGTCCCTGTTTTCACGAAGTGACGGTAGTGAATGAAAATTGCATACAATTTGCGTGCGAATTTTCCTCGCTACCGTCACTTCGTGAAAACAGTGACGAAATTATGATAGAAATAAAACGATTCGTTGTACCGTTCTCGACTCTTAATCTTTGTCTTAATTCAGTTTGTCCCCTTCCACGCCAAGCACGAAAGCTTTAAAGTTTCTTTAAATTATGATAGAAAGAAGAAGATTCGTTGTACCGTTCTCGACTCTTAATCTTTATCTGGATTCAATTCCCCCCATTCTGCGCGAAGCGCAAAAGCTTTGACGTTTCCTTGAATTATTAGATAGAAGACGATTCGTTGTACCGTTCTCGTCTCTTAATCTTTGTCTGAATTCATTTTCCTCCCTCCCGAACGAAGCGCTGAAGCTTTGACGTTTCCCTAAATTATCAGAGAAAGAACACGATTCGTTGTACCATCCTCGACTTTTAATCTTTGTCCGAAATTAGTTTCCTCTGAAAATGTTAAACCTTTGACTTCTCTGGCTGATATTGTAAAAAGGTGAAACTTCGAGAAAATACAAGTATTATAGTTGTCATCTCTTTCGAAGTCGGCACAGCGGATACAAAATCACAGTTCGTAGGGACAAAAAAAAAATCCTCTCTTCATCCCTCGTTTCTTTTGTTTCCTTTTTCTCTTTTTTTTTCTTGTTGTCCTGTTCTCCTTTTCCTTTTTTTCATTGTATAAAGATAAATTAATTATAAGGACATCATTGATTTATTTTAAAACCAATACTAGGTATAGCCTATTTTTAGAATAAAACATATCTTATTATTAATTTCAGGAGCTGGATAATATTCTACTTCACACTCGAAGCCTAACTGTGTATGATGAAATTAAGCCTAAGAGAGAAGGTATGTGAAAAGATATCAGATATGGTTTAAAATCATTAAGCGAAAATCATAGTATCGGACTTGTAACAACATATGTTTTGAAATCATTAAAAAAGCATTACATGTACCGTGTTTAGCATTGTTATGGCTTTATAAAACAAATACTGAAAAAGTTTTGGACAGAAAGCTTACCCAAAATATTAATTCTAGACACTATGAGCATTCCCCCGAATACACATATGTATATTTAGTAAAAGCTACTAATATGTTGATGATTTTCATTATTATTATCAGTATTAATATTTTGTATTATTATTGTTATACACTGTCGCTCATAAAGGTGGAATATATTTTGTTAATCCCAATTTATGGCATTATTTTAAAAATAATTTAAAAATACTAGATCTTGATAATAGTATACATTCTCAGATTTTATTGAATACTAATTTGCCAATGTGTGTTTTGCGTAACTGCTAAAGCATGTATATGCTACTATGCTTATCAACTAGGGGACCTATGCCCTTAAGTCATAAATGACAGTTATGAGGATTAATGCCCCACAAAAGGGCACTAATATAGCACATCGACACGGTGTTGATCCTGGGGCCTCACAGTTACGAGGCCATTGCTTTGTCACTGAACCATGACTGTACGCAGCGGGGGCTAAGGTAGGGGGCAGTTTCCATAAATAAATTTAAAAAAAAACAGAAAATGCAATACATTTTCAATAATTTATTGCATTTTACCCCGGTCCCCAACATAACAAAATCCTCTGGACGGCCATGCATTATGGCTCAAGGCATGGGCAAACAGAAGATATTCAGATACTTAAAGGGCAATCTGATCTTTGTAATAATTTCATTTGTATGAAAGCTGAACAATAAGAAAAACACAGCATGCGAAAGTTTGAAATAAATCGAACAAATAATAAGAAAATTATGAATGATTGTAATATGAGTTCACTAAGTCTATGCGATTTTCAAATTTGCAGTTTGGTTAGTGGATTGTGATGGATGGTGAATATATGGTCTACTAATCATTTAATCAAAAATAATTACAATCGTCAAATGATTATTAGACCTTAGTAGACGAAATGGGTATTTGACAAACTGGGAATTAGACCTAGTGGAAATTAGACTAGATGAGCAATAGACCAAATGGACTGTAGACATATTTGACATTAGACCAAATGGAAATTAGACCAATTGGCTATAAGCCTAAATGGTCATTACATAAAATGGTAAGTGGAATAAATGATTATTAGACCATGCGGATAGTACATGGGCTAGGTTTATTCCATATGGGAAAAGACTCATTGGGTGGGTACACGATACAAACAGCCACTGCAATAGACCTTGGCATATGTGAATGAGCCTTTAGTTGGGATATACAGGCAAACAATATTTGTACAAATGAATATTGAATTATTTGTAGAAAATACCATAATCAATTCATAAACTTTGAAGATGTTTATCACAAATCAAAAATTGAAATACAGATCACACGTCCGTATATAAATTACATTATAACATACAAATGCATTGTGTGTACGTTTTGAGTTGCTACTTGTTTTATAAGAAAATAGAATTTGTAATCATTATATTAGTAGCCTAAATGAAAAGGATTTATATTCTGAATCCGTTATTGACTGATTGTATCTGACAGACGAGCTTGTTGGAGCCACCGCAAGGATCCAAGTGCATGAAGAACAGACGGACACCCAGAACACTGAGGAAGAAGGAAAGGAGAAGGAAGAAGAGGATCACATTGTCATGGAAAGCCTGCCCCATGAAAAAGGTTAATGTTGTGCTTCTAACTATGTCAGCAGAAATTAATTTTGGAGAATAAGGAAATAAAATCAATGTCTCCCTGGAGATGTCTCTTGTTTCATGTCCATTTCATTCACAAGCATGGCTGAGACACAAAACAAAGAATAAAGTGTTTGAATACTTTCTACCGGTTGATGCTTAATGTATAAATGATTCGACGACATGAAAGCGAGAGTAGTACAAGCTCATGTATATACATATATAAAACTGTGGATGCTGGATGGCGTAATCTCTGTAAAACTATACAACAGTATCCAACAGAGATGTTTCTTAGTGAAAATGGGCCTACCATGCGTGGTTCTAGCAAGTAGAAAGTTTTGTAATGTTCGGCAAAAGATAGAAAAACAGGGTAGATTACAATATTTTTCTTTTATCTTATTATTTCATTGTATTATAACAATATAGTTATGACAGATCGGTAAAATGTAATTGTTCTAAATCCTAAGTTGAAAAATAACATCTTTCATATAAATTGCTAAATCTCAAAGATTGTATATCTGAATTCATATATCTTTCCACAATGTATAATCTAAACTATAAGCAACAGTTATAAAGAAGATATTAAAAACGACGCATTAAAAGATAAAAATGTGTAAAAATATACTTCTTTTACACTTATTCCTGACATGAAAAGGATAGTTCAGAGTGACATTGCTCTTTAGTGCTCTATAACCTTTATCTAGTATTTTGCTAGAATGTTGAAGTACAAGTACATGTATGTGTTCTATTGTTTGCAGAGGGTTCACAGAAAGGATTTAATGGAAATATCTCTTATGATTTTCAGTACCAGATGAAGTAAATGTCAAACCAATCAAGATGGAATGTTGTAAGAGAGTTGGAGTTGAAGGTGGCAAACTTCAGCTAGATTCCTTCGGAATTGCACTTGAGATCCCTCTTGGTGCAATTGACAGCGATGCGCCACAGGACATTTCCCTTCGTGTCCTGACAGATACTCCTAATCTTGGCAACAGCAAAGAAGAGATGTCAGTCTGCTTTGGTGTACAGTGTTTAGCCCCTGATGACTTAGTCCTTAAGTTACCGGTGACTTACACAATACCCCACTGTGCTGTGATTACACGATACTCAAGTGTGAAGGCAGTCTTGTACACGGGAGAGGGAGAATACTCACCCGGTAAGTACATCTCAACATGTATAGACATCATGTAGCAATGGCATTTGATGAATGTCTGTCAAAACCTTTTTGTAATTAAATGAAACACTTTGTGATAAGTAAATAAACAAATGAAACTCCCATTTTCCATTAAAAGTACTATGTGTATTATAAGAACGTTTTACACTTTTGATCGTGAGTGACTCAAAAATTCATTGAGGTCTTCACATTGTCAAGTTGAAGGATGCTATTCTAACTGGAGATAGTTATGAAATTTTGCTGTACATTGGTTTTAAAAAGTTGCTCACAATAATTCCATTAGATTTCACTTTTTGTTAAATCAAGTCCACAAAATTATGCGTGTATCAACAATCACTCCAGAACAAAGCACTTGCTATTGTGCATCGCAGCTGAAATTTCAGAGCACCTTTTTAAACCGAGAGTGCTGCTTCCCTTCCTCTTCTTGTCGCCATCATCGTCGGTTTCTTTCTCCTTGGCGAACAACAATATATCGTTAACAAATTAAAGGGGGAAATGAAGCTTGACAAGAAAATGCTATAATCCCTCCGCTGTTTTTCCTGCCCCATGTACCTTTCCCTCATCAATAGCCATTTCAATTTGCACTTCATTAACCAATATGACAGGTGCCCCCTCCCTTGGTAGCATATGCCCCTCGATGTATGAACCCACTCTATTCTACTGATAAACTATATCAATGTAACCTACATTGAATGTATATAGTGACAATTTGGGAATAATGCAAACAAAAAAGTTGTCTTTGAACTTGGGTTGTATTCTGATACTATGTTAGCGTGAAAAGTATGTTAGCTATTATAATCGGTATTTTGAAAAAGATTTTAAGTCCAATACAGTGTTTGCATATATTTTGGCGGGACGATGCAGTGCGCATACTCTTACACTTATGCAAACCTGAGAGGTTCAAGCGTTGGTCACAACCGACCGTGCTTAACCCCCCCCCCCCCCTATGATCTCGGCCATGAAACGACCTATCGCCGCAAAAATGTGCATGCATGTCAAGTGAAGTGTATAGAATACTATGGTAATTTCAATTTTTTTTGTGAAAAATACACTCGTTTGCATATTTATGGTAATTTATGCAAATATGGTAATAACATTCACATTTTTGTCCATAAATCATATATTTTTCATATTTAAACATTAATTTTCACTACATATATTATTTAGACCATTTGGGATAATAATACAGCCCCCCAAAATGGAGGAGCCAGGTTATTCCTTATGTTATCTAATGTTTTTATAATTTCTTATGTATTTTTTTTTTTTTTTTTTTTTTACTTATGTCTTTTATTGTTTTTGTTGTTTTATTTCATTTCCAACTATAATTCAACTATTTTGACCCCAAAATAAACACCTAAACTATAAAACAAGACCAAATAACCAACGTTTTATCTCTTTATTTGAAAAATGAGATTTCTATATGTTTTGTACACAAATCACAAAAATTAGCGATTTTCGGGCTGACATGCAAAGACAAAAGGACACGTGACTTTGTAATGGAAGGTCTGATTTTCGAGAAAGAAAAAAAAAGTCACAAAATGTCAGTGCAAGATTTTCCTGCGTTGAAAAATTATCGCGAAAAATGTCGAGGGAGGGGGGGGGGCTCGGCTAGATAGGGTTAAAGAAGATAATATACCCTTAACATAGTTTTCAGATTACCAATTCAGAGGTATGGTATGTAAATTCTTAGTTTTTAGAATACTGTCCCTTGTTGATTATAGATGCAGTTGTTAAAGAACGAATTATGCTGTCGAGGTCTGGAACACCTAGCTGCATCATTACGAAAGATGTACTCAAACTGAAGATGAACCACTTTTCATGGGTGAAGATTAAGTTGATGATCAAGAATTTCTTCTTCAGAGGAAAGAAGATGCGCTGTCGGCCATTTAAAGAAAAGAACCTAGCCCTACAGAAGACACCTGTCATCTTACGTGCACACCTCTATGATGCCATAAAAGGGAATTGTGAGGTAAATATTTGTTGCAGCAGTTAAGGAATCTGTATCGAGGCAAATATCCAGTTTTTGGTTCATACTTTTCAGAAAATAAATTATTTATTGGAAGAATCACCAATAAATCTACAATTTTAAAATGTTCACAATACATTGCATTTGGTGTACAATAGAGGCTCTTAAGAGCTTAAGAACAAAAGAATATTACAAACAACACCATCGTCAAAGCATTTTTTAGCCCAAATTCTGCAAAACTGAGGTGTTGTTCATCTTTGAGAAAGATTTAAGTTACAAGTATGTTGTTTGATTTAAACTTTATTTTATAAAAACTGGTTCATAAACAAGTTTTGTTGCTGGGACGTTAGTTGTTCTTTTTCCTTGTATATGTATACAGCCTGTATAATTTCTTTTATTTTCTTCGGTAACAGTTAATAAAAAGACAAGAAGAGGAACAAGAATTCGTACCTGCCCATCCAGAACAAGAGATCGTTATTCAGGCAGCAGAAAGTGATCTCAAAATGACCTGTTATGTAAAGGAGACAGTAATTGGAAGACCTGCTGTAAGTTTATTAATTTGTTCAACAATTTGTTTTGGTTATAACTCTGATACTGAATTAGTTGGGGATGTTACGGAAAGATAATGACAGTTTGGTGCAAATTGTTCTAATAGCACTAAATTTGGCCCAGATGTCGACTGTACCGTACCAGTTTGATTTTTGACGGACACCTTTGGATTCGACCAAAAATAATAAGATTTCTATAATGTCGGTCCATCAGTTTGATATCAGGAAGGCTGAAGGAACCCCCCACTACCAAAATCAAACATCAATTTAGATTTCAACACAAGAAGGACTACACTAGAATGATAAAAGTTTCTTTAGCTATGGGCTTCTTAGAAAAAGAATTGTGTTTCTGATGTTATTTCATTAATTTGGTGTCAAGAAATGCGCCCCTGGGACCATCATTGTGGTAAAATCCTACCAGTATATAGCCATCATATGATCTCAAAGTCTTATTGTAATTTTCAAAACGAAGGGCTAGAATAATGAAATATTTTTTCCCGCTAAAAAATAGAGTTGATGGTACAGATAATCTAATAGTGATGTAACATTGTTTATATACCTCACTTAAGAAATCCAGCCATCTGATTGGTCGAAATTGCATTCATAAACTTTAACTATTCCTGTAAAATTCCCGGTAAAATTCCAAACCCATGTAATAGTTTTAAAAAATAGTTCCCAGTAACCATGGTTACCCATAGGTTTACATGTTAAAAATGGTTTGAGCGATCGAGGATACCGTACGTGTGCGAAGAATTGGTCGGTATTTTCATACAAGACAAGACTATTCCAAACAAGACAAAAATGGCTAAAGAAACTCTCCCAAGATTTCAACAGCAAGAACAACAAAAAGGGTACGTGAAATTATCCATAAACATGTTCGTTTAGTTGCTGAAAAAGCATAGAAGTAGACGAAAATAGATCTAGTAGTCAGGGTGTCTGATCGCGCACCCGATGTTGTGTGTTAAAATTCTTCCAATAGAGATTGCACGCAATGCAGTCTCTATGCAGTCTACGTGCATTGCGCGACCATGCAAAAAAAGTCAATTTTTTTGTTTCAATTCGAGATTCAAACCTTTATCTGTTGTGATCCTGAAGGTGATACTCAATAAGTGAGGTGTCATATAAAAGCGCAGGTTCTTCTCCATATTACCTTCAGGGCCGGCCCACCCCAAAAATTGTAAAAATATCTTGCTTAGACTAGAATCTAGATCAAGTCTACTCTCAAAGATACACTCATTAAAAAAAAACGTGCAGATAAACTAGAGAAAGGCCAAAGTGATGTCATTAGTTGACTCTTTTGTTTTCGGCATATAAAAGTATTAATGACTGCTTTAATATTCGAGAAATATTTGTTTTTATACGCTCTCGGAATGCCTCGGGCAATAGCACAATTCTAACCTTCCCTTGAGCGTATAAAAACAACTATTTCTCTCAAAGCAGTCATTAATACTATACTATTTTATGTCAACATTTTTCCCTAGTGCCTAGGTTCACTGTAAGTGACAAAACTTAACAAAGATCCTCTGTGTGAGCATGCTTTGAACCATAATGCATGGTCCTACATACGATTTTTGTTCTTATCGGAGACGGGGGGGGGGGAATGGAATGAATTATTGATAATTTGTTGCATTTTCTTTATTTGTTCTTTTGTAGGGGCGCCCCCGTACCCTAGCCCTCGCTGCGTACAGTCATAATTCAGTGGCTAAGCAATGACCCCGTTACTGTGAGGCCCCAGGATCAAAACTGTGTCGATCAGCTGTATTAGTACTCTTTTGTGAGGCATTAATCCTCTTTACTGTCAGTTATGAATTAAGGACGTAGGTCCCCTATGATTAGCATATTAGCACACATATGCTAATTAGCAGTCACACAAAACAAACACTCGCATATTATTATTTTTAAAAATCTGAGAATGTATACTATTACTTAGATCTATTAGGAATTAATCATTGTCAAAATCCTTCCATAAATTGGGGTACAAATAATTATTCCACCAATAGGACCAACAGTGTATGTCAGCCTTTATTTTACAGGTGAACGAAACAAATGTCCATGTTGTGGGTATGCATTTGAGAATAACATTTATTGAATTGAGGATTCTCTAACTGCTGCAATCTTATGAGAATACCACAACTATTATAGGCTTGTTGGTGCCTGGTCAAATGCTATGGGGTGAACTAGTACGTCTGCATTATATTTGAGCTGTTAAGCAGGCAGGGAGCCGTAGCAACAGACCCGGTCATTATTTAGCTTCTGATCATTGATGCCTCCACCTCCTTTAGTAACTGGTTCCCAAAGTAATTTCCAGGATGGCTTTCACAAGTGATGCTGACGTCAATTTGATTACAATATATATCATATTCTCTGACCAAAAAAACAATGACAACACATTATTACACTATTCTGCCCTTTCGTTTTGAACTTCATTACTACCTTACCAGGATGGAGGCCATATTGAATTCAATATGCATGTGGCCTTTAAAGGAGCTAAGATTGGGGAGTTGAGTTGGGGAGAAAATGAAGCAAACGTTTTGCCTTTTTAAAGAATCCTAACCTGATGATCCCCCAGAGGTGCTATAAATGCCCCTTAGGTAGCCACGCAGGACATCCCTGAAACAACAGTCCGGTCAATAAATGGCCTTATAGTTACTAAGTATATTTAGTGTCTTGATTAAGGATATTATCGTAATCAGATTTCTTTTTGTTACTATTAAAGGCACAAGATTTCATTATCATACCCCTCAGTTATTCGAAAGTACCCTAAACTCAGATGGTATATTGAATGTTGAACATATGGCGGCACGAGGAGGCCATCAAAGAAATGCAATTAAATCTGATTCAGATTCTCTGTTTCTGTAAACACAATAATGATAAAAACCTTCATTATGCAAGCCAAATCTGTTCTTAATGTAATAGACTTCAAGGGTCAAATGTCAGCAATTTTTGATTTTACTACAAATTTGAGTTGAAAATTATTGGTTTGTAACATAATCAAAATCCGAATGATTGCTGGAGCTTAAGTCACATCAATAATGTCTTATACATGTACACACTTCTAAAGTAGATGATTAATATGAGAAAAATAAAATGGAAATTTTGTTTACCTTTTCTTTTGATGACCTCCGTTCAATCATTGTTTTAAAGGTTGTCCCCTTTGATAAACTAACGAGTGGAGCCAGGATCTGTAAGCCCTTTGAATTGGACTTCATCGACCAGCCAGACATTGTTGCAGTGTCACTGAAAATAGGACAAAATGAGAGACTAGAAGATGAACTCTTATTTCCTTTGGATTTCTCAACTCCTCACAGAAGAAAGAGAACTTCTCCACAAGATCCAGGTATTTTGGTTTAAAGAGAAGGTTGATTTCTGGTAAAGGTGTAAAATCAATATGTGAGATTTATTATTTGTTTATATTAGTTGGAAGAAATTCAGAATAGAAATGTCCCCTTAAAGGTAAAGACCAGTATTGGAAACGCCCCAATTTTTAAAAAAATGAAATGGAAGCTCTCATTACCAATCATGTGAAAGAATATGTTTTGACTAAGACATGATGATACAAAATTTGCCGGGAAACCGCCTAATAATTCATATATTTGGTATATTTGTTTCTCTCATGGTCTTGTGAGAGATATAGGGTAGTCCCATATACATCTTTCTGTGTATAGTGCTTGTAACTTTACGAAGAATGGGCCAAATTTCTTATCATTTTGATGATTCCAGAACCTTGCAGATGCTAGATGCTAATTGATCAACCTTTTCTGATCGATTCCACAACGTTTCTTTCACAATGCAATCGCATGACCATTACTGGTCTTTACCTTTAAAAAAATATTGCTATTCAAATGCCCTCATTTTCAAAATATGACAAGAAAAAGCTGGCCTGTTTGGACCTAACAGTCCTTCCATGTGTTTGTGTAGTCCCATTCACTCATTTCTGTGTGCAGCGCATGTGCGTTTGATCAAGTGGTATCCAGAAAAATATCAAGCTAATGATTCGCAACTTCAGTGTCCACTAATTTCTATGTACTTCGCAATCAACCTTTACTTCCAAATAGATTCTTTCACAATCTGAATGCATGACCATAACTCAGCTTCCTCTTTATAAATGTTTTCATTAATGTGGCAAATTTGTTGCAAAATCAGCGAGACACATGTTTGCTTATATTGTCTATATAGACACAATATGGTATACGAGCTGTGTATATATAAAATACACTGCAAAGTTTGGAATGTAGATGTTAATTTTATTTTATTTTCATCCTTTGTAGATCTCTGTATTTCCGTTTACAGTCAGTCCCACTACATAATGATTATGCAATTAGAGGGATGTGCATTACAGCTGATTGAGGCTCAACCAAAGTGAAATTCTAAAATGCATTCCTACATGTATTGTCTCTGTTTGTGGCTGAAGTAAGGAGATGACAGACTTTTGTAATTTCCGCCATCTAATACACTTCCGATAATGAATGATCCATAATTTTTGAAAGTGTGAGGGTCTGTCAATTAAGACTTAAAAGTCTTGCTTCTTCTTTATTTCGTAGCTTTGTTTTTAGATAAAATTGTCATTTTTGCAGGAAATTACACTTCTCTTACATTTGTGTGAGATTTCAGGTAGACAGGAAGACTTTGGTGGACAGCTGAAAGAGGTTGCTAAAAGGGTTGTGAAGTATGAAGATATAGATGATCTCGGGAAGGAACTCGGCTTCGATCCAGAAGATATCCAACGTTATGTCAACACAAACATGAAGACTTCAGAAGTATCATACATGGGTACACTATCAATGCTTCGAAAGTGGAGAGAGAAGCAAACCAAGGCAACAGAGTGTGAAGCCCTGAAGCGTGCTCTAAGGGAGGCTGGTCAAATTCGTCTCGCTGATGAGCTATTTGGTACTTCATGAGATGCAAATTATATGCTTCTCTCTTGAGGACTACATTGGTCCAATGATATATATATATATGTATATTTTTTTAGTTGCGTAGCTTATAGTAGGAGACCAGCATGTAGGTCCCGTGACCAAATTCTGGGAACAAAGGTTTGAAATTGTTTTTGTGTTCCTGATGAATACAAAATTAAGTAAATCACAGGGTCGCGATAGAATTAGTGCTTTCCTTCTTAAACACCTAATACACTGTATCGCTTGTCCTTTAACTCACATTTGTAATCTATCAATTGATGCCGGGAAAGTCTCATTGCACATTTGTATATGTCAATTCCTGCCTTGATAGGATAGCACATCGAATTTAAATATGTCTTCCTTTTACTAGACACTGTTTATAAAGATGTTAGGCAAATTCTTTCGAGCCTGTACAATAAATTGTTTACAAGAATTCAAATGTTTGTTAATCCTATTGCTATTGAAATGATATTTTGTTTTGAATAACTTTTTAAGCATGTAATATATTTTTGATTGTTTTGAAAGAATTATCAACACAGCGTTATTTTGCTTACACTTTGTTTTCTTCCAAAATAAATATAAATAACTGTACTACAAGTTGCTGCACTTTGAAGTGAAGTCATCAGCAATTGCATTGTCTTCAAAGGTATGACGCATGACTATGTACATAAGCCTGATCTAAGATACTTAAAACATGATCACAAAGACCTTGGAGAAATCAACTCAAGAGTAATTTCCACACCCTTCTATAAGCCCATAGAAACCATGTTAAGATTTTGTAATATGCCGTTGTAATTTTCATACATTTCGATAGGTGATGATGGTCAAGACTAATGAAATGGCTTATTTTGATTTGTGTGAAGGTCTCAGTGATCGTACTTATAAATACTACATGATTGGTAATATAAATAAGAAGGAAATTATGTTAAATCCCCTATCTAATGGTATCTACACAGGTAGATGAATAATTTGCAAAAGCAGATACATTTGTGATACTTTTATAAGGAATCCTGTATTCGCTGCGACTTTTAACTGACCCGTTTTTATTCTAGAGGATGGCCTCAACGTCTATGTAGATATGGCTCGTAAACGGTTTTTATCGTAGAACAAAATAGTAACCCCTCAATGTTTCTTTAATCAATAGTTCTATGTACTTATGGTTATTATGCAAACATATCATCAACTGTTAATCGTCAGGATATCACTACACAAAAGTGTATCTGAGACGAAAAACAGAGGCCCTATTGTAGTAACTTCTTCTGTAAACATAAGATACTGAAACATAAATGTTAAATTTGAACTATGATTGCAAAGTGCTACAAAATAATCTGCAGTGTGGAAATGATCTACATAAAAGCCCCTATCATTATCATTAGTAATTTGATGTATTGCCTATAGAAATGCGCAAGATTTGTGTTGCCCTCTTCTGCATCAGACATTAAAAAAAAGGGGGCTGACATTGCAACTAACTTAATCATCAAAATCTAGTGTGAGCAGATATATTGTCAGTTTTTTAGATATGAACGAGAACAAGCTTTGTATATTTTGAAATATTCCATGAATAAATTCCTTTGATTTCATTCATTCACATTTTATTACAAGGAGAAATGTTTTAAAGGATTTTCTAGTTTGTAGATTCTTATCTGTGTATTTCAAAATAGTAACAATTACCGTGTCCTATTTATCTATTTATCATGTCAAACGGTGAAATACATATACTTACATTAAGATATTTCTCAGATGTTCGTTGTAAAACCAAAAATGCACCATACCTGTTATTGATACTTGGGAGAATTCCTTCAAAGATTACTGTGCCGAAAGTCTTTCACTTTTTAAATAATTACCCCTGCCTTCAACTATCATATCATAGATACTCCAGTCTTTCAAGAGTGTGTGTATGCTGAAATTAGTTTGTCATGTTCATAGTGTACTCTTCTGTACGTCATGAATACTATCTATATAGATGTACGCTAATATGTAAAATGTGTGATTCATATGCATTCCAGTTATTCAACAGGTTTAATAAGGCTTGTTCAGATATGGCGCGGTAAGCCAGCGCAAAAAAAACGCAGCCGATTTGATACATGTAAATTATGAATGGCAAAAGCATGCAACAAAGAACTTACGTACCTTTAGTGAGCTTTATGTTACAGAATACAGAAATGATAAGCGTTTTACACTCTACGTCACCATGAAAAAACGCAAGTGTTTTGCTGCTTCTTATGTGAACGACCCGTAGCGTGATACTAAACATGAATGACTTAGCTGACATAGCGCACTGTTTGTTACACAGCGCCATCTCACGGTCATTGTCATTGCCAACAGTGCAGCTAGTTACGAGACCGTATGCCACAGCTGGCCTGAGGTGGCGCTAGAGGTATTGCTTCTCGCACAATGCACAGTATTAGAATGTTCTAATTCAAAATGAATTTATTCATTGAATTCTGACATTTATTCTGGTAATGGCTATGATAATAATCAATGAATATATATAGGATAATGTTTGTGAAATTGTATATTACTAGCAACTGCATACGAGGAGGTTACTTCTCTTAGTCTTACTCAGCTCTTGCTGTGTCATTTACTCTGACTAGTGAATTTTATTTTCATGTATATATATATCTTTCTGCTATTCCAACACATCAGATATGTGTGACATCGTGCACAGCGTATATAAGTAGACGATAATTATAACAGATTTATTTTGTCTTCTAAAATATGAGCTCCATTTGCAATCGTTTTTTGATACTACCGAGTTGTATTATAAGTATTGTAAGAATTGCTGTCAGTGCTACATGTATTGGATTTCTGATGATATGATGTAGATGAAATTGATTTTGTATAGACCTATGCCTGAAAAACATCGAAGCAGTACTGTTATTTCGTTGTGTGATTACCTGTCAAATGTATAGGCCTATTGTTAAGTGTCATCAGCATTACTGATGTGAGTTAGTCTGGCGGTAATTGCCGTGTTCTCTGTCTTCGTCTACAAACTGATCCTGATAGGAGCGAAACTGAGTCACGTCTTTTGGATAGTGATGTTTATTCAGATATAAATGTAAATTATCAAAATAATGTTGTTTTCTGTAATTTTTGCCATGGACCAAATCAATTTTCAAAGATTAATTTATTTTTATTTAAGGCGAAAACTGTTGAAATTAAAAACATAGGCCTAGTTATGTATTGCTTTCAATTTTTGTTATTCGTTTATATATATTTTGTTTTTATCAGCTTGGTGAGCTAAAAATACAAGTTAGTGCATGCTTTCTTCAATATTTGACTTTGATGCGTATTTATGTTGTAAATGAGATAAAGACAGTTGCATCGCATAACCAATTGATCGAGAGATTGGTATGTGATAGAGACAGAGGGAGAGAGAGAGAGAGATAGGGGGCGGAGAGAAAGAGGGAAAGAGGGAGAGGGAATGATTAACAAGGTAGTAATATAAGAGAGAGAGAGGGATAGAGAGAGAGAGAGAGAGTTAGAAGGGGCAGTGGTACATAAATAGAGCAGTTGTAATGTTGAGAGCTATACATTGGCTATAAAGGAGGGTTTTAATTGGGAAATTTATCTAGATAAAGCAACAGTGATTGAACAGGCGGAAAAAGAAGGATACAGAGAGGGAGAGGGGGATAAGAGAGTAGGCAAGGAATGGAAAAGAAAGTGGGAATGAGCAATTTGATTTTGTTTACTGAATCATCTTCTTTCCTATAAAGTCCAGTAATAAAATCCAAAGTGAACTAGAATAAGAAATATAAACCGATAATTACCAGGCTCCTTCCTGGCTGTAATGTTGAGGTTGATCAGCACTTCTATTAATTATAATTATTTAAAAAAATATATTTTCAAAAATACCCGCCATGAATTCGTCCGGGCAACCTAATTTGAATATTATTTGGGGAATCCAACCCGCCCTATCCCAGCTCAAGCTTTCTCTCTCTACCTCTCTTTCTGACTCAAACATTCGCTCTCCTACTCTCTGAGCAATAAAGGTGGGCAAACCGTTGGATGCGTGAGAAGAAAGAAACAGTGGTAATAAGGAGGTATAAAGGTTAACCTAAAAGTCAACCTTGCATACAGACATCATTCAGTGTCTATTTAGTACACACCTTGGCTGTTGGGAATACACGTGTTACATACATGCATCAGAACGCCCTTTTTGTATAATGTAAGCAAAAAGGTATAAAAGAGCGCTTAAATCGAATACATCATATAACTCTTCTTATTAGTAAATCGCTTGCATTTGAATTCACGTTTATTGTTCAATAAACAGTTTCAGAGGCTCAGAAAAGGTAATCTCATGTCGTAGTCATGAAAACATATGAGATTTGTATTTGTCTTCCTTTCTATGTGTGCACTCATATGGGGTAGACCTACGCAAAGGTGGAAAACCCGTTCATATGATATTCCATTGCGTGCCTACCTGAAATCGAACAATGACAAATGCGAATATGCGCAGCTTATCAGATTGAATAGATGACAAGAATATGATGACCTTTGGCCTCCATATCATAAAGCATGGCATGATTTGACACACTGTTAGAATGTTGTAATACTCGGGTGAGCTATGAAGGTATGACGCAGTGGTAAGGGGATGTGCTGTAGTACTGGGTAGTTAGAAAGGCATGGTGAATATATACAGTGCTTAGGTTTAATTCTCTGTACGGGAATGTATTGTGACAGATAGAAGTTTAACTTTATTACTAGGATTTGCACTCGCACTACACACTTTACTTGTTTTTTCGAAGTTACATTTTACTTCAAATTGTGTGTGTAAAAAGAAAAGGAAAGAAGGACAGAAAGACAAAAAGGAGCTCTTACTCACACTTCTATTTTTTTAAAAACTAATGTTTCTTAACTCAATCTCTCTAATTACACAAGCAGGAGCAAATCCATATAACTTCCATGCTAATATTATAGTAATTATTCACCTCTTTCATTTTGTACCATTCTATTAGATTTAAAATATAAACTGTTCTATTTTAATGAAATTGTTGTTCACTTGCCCGTTAACTCTTCGATTTTTTGGTACAGACTGCTACGCATCCTTTCTGGTCTTGAGTATCTGTTGGAAACGCCCCCCACAAAAAATAAAATTAAAGCTCTTATTACCAATCATGTGAAAGAATATGTTTTGACTAATAATGATGATACAAATTTTGACGGGAAACCGCCTTACCTACTCAGGGACGGATAAAAAAGGTGTTAAAATCAGCTCCGAATCCGCCAAAAATGTACTGTTAAGTAGGGGCGTGCCCCCCCCCCCCCGGCCAAAAAAATAAAAAAAAATAAGTGTGCTCCCCCCCCCCCCCCCTCCGCTTATTCAGCGCCTGGATGAGTCGTCGCGAAATTTTAGGGGCCAAAACGAATATATGTATATGTCCTCTCCCCCCCCCCTGTGCCCCCCCCCCCCCGTGTGCCCCCTCCGGAAAGAAATTTCCTGGATCCGCCCCTGCTACTAATTGATATACTTGGTAAATTATCATATCTATTCGGGCGGGTCTGGATAGATATCGCGTAGTAGACCCATATACATGTTTCTGTGTACAGTGTTTGTAACTTTACCAAGACTGGGCCAAATGTCTTATAATTTTCGCGATTCCAGAAGCTTGCAGTATACACCACAATACTTATATGCTAGAAGATCATACGTTTCTGTTTGATTCCACAACGTTTCTTTCACAATACAATCGCATGACCAGAACTGGTCTATACCTTTAATAGACACAAAGATGACTATACACAATGAAGAAATTAGGAAAAACCTGTATTGCATCATATTTAATGTAATGCTATATTAAGACGATGAGTTTTAGAAACTTGACATGAGCGTCGTTCGGCTCATATCACGAACATCACTTAATGTCCTATTGTGGGCTTTAAACTAGGTTTTACTCACCAACCACCGTACTGACAAAAAACGCTTAACCACAAAGCTTCAACTTTGAACCAGTGAGGTGATCATTCATACAATTCCTTCCCTTTTGAAACATTGTTTAATTTGTACACCGATACGTGTGTATTGCGGAGCTGGAATACGCGCTGTAACCTCTATTGTCATGTTTCTAATGCCTCGGTCACACCTTTGCGAAGAAATCGAATTCTTAATATCAAGAATTACCATTGCTATACAACAGAAAATTACTTCTTTATATCAAGAATTCAATTCTTGATAAATAGGAATTCTTGAAAAATAGGAATTCTTGAAAAATAAATAGGAATAAATATTAAAACGGCTCGCCATAAATACGCAGCAATACGCTAGCGAAATACACAAAGGTGTGACTGAGGCATTACGCTGTACACCATTAGCTGATAGTCGAGAAGTCCTCATCACAACAATGAAACAGTAACAAAATATGTTGCATATAAACAAATAATAGAAGCTCGCGATATCAATAAGATATTAATTAATTTAACATTTTGAGAAATATCTTCAATATTCAAAGTATCACAAGATTTCAAGACGGAGGGGCATTTGTTGCCTCGAACCGCTTCGGGTTCAAAACAGGTTGTTATCAATATATTGTCAGTTACGTGTAAAGGTAGCTAAAACATAAAGGGTTATGACCTGCCCTTTTGAAGTGGAGTGGACAATTTCATGGACAGAGATATTGAATTCATCATGTTTCCTTATATTTGAATTATACTATTGAGTTATGCTTTTTATTGCGATAGTATTGTAAAAACATGTAAATTGGGCTAGTAAATACAGTTTGCAAAACTTTTGATAAACGTTCTAGCTAACAATTACAATTGTTTGTCAGATAAAGAAATAGCTTCATATAATCCAAAATATATCTTTATTTAGTCCAAAATGTCAATTGTAAAAAGTGTAAAGAGTATTCCCTAAGCATTCATAAAACATTCGTTACTATGAAGAGTAGTTTGGTAGTCATGTGTTTGGTCTTGGTTCATTTGCATTCTAGTATGTGAAGAGGAGTTCGGAAGTCGTATTTATTTTGATCATTATCATTCTGGTATCTAAGGAGTAGTTTTGTAGTCATGTTTGTTTCGTTTATTTTCATTCTGGTATGTGAAAAGAAGTTTGGTAGTCTTGTTTATTTGCTTTCATTTTCATTCAAATATCTGAAGAGTAGTTTGGTAGCCATGTTTATTTTTGTTAATTTTCTGCTAACCCTTTTGGAAATTCGTGGAGCCCTAGCTTTTTATGATTTACTTACTTAATTGGTCGTATTTTCAATTCCCTGCAATGAGTTTTAAATGTACCAATCACAAACACATGCGGTGCTGTTGATGTAAGGTGTTTCACATGGCTATATAGTATA